>NW_019416739.1:695058-1247872 GCF_000390285.2 Anoplophora glabripennis
CAGGTATCAAAATCTCCAATCGACTTATTTTGAAACGTTATTCTCAACTTGTAGAATTTAGAATGTTCCGGAATTGACGCCCCGAAGACAGGATGTGACAGCAGAAAGTAATTTGGATGCTTTGCTGGAGGCAGCAAAACAGTTGCTCAGTGAGGATAAACAGGGACAGGATGAAACAAATTGGGATTTTGATTTAAGTTTATTTAACGTGTAAATATATATATATATATATATATATATATATATATAATAATTTTGATTATTTACAGTGAAATAAACATTTTTCTGTCCTTATTTCTCGAGATATTTGAAAGTTTCATAGCGTTTCGTATAATGATGTCTATTAAAATTTACAATCATATTAAGCTTTTTAATTTTAAGTCACATCTATGAGAAGAAATAGAAAACAGTAACGGTTTAAATATCTACGTTTATTTAAATATTAGAATTTAAAGAATTGGGATTTGTATATCTCCGACGTACTTAAGCTTTTAATTATTTAATATCCTGTTAAAATTAATAATATGCTAATCTTCACTTTAAAATTTTGAAACTATTATCAGGCAATCCGTATATTAGGAGTGGAAAATATTTAAGGAATTTATTTATTAGTTCCTACACGGAACAAAAGAATTATTTTACATAATAACTGCAATGTAGCAAATTGATTAAAATAGTAAATGGCAATAATTTATGAAATAGCAACAAGTTGATGGATGAATGATTAAACTTTTAATCGCGTACTGTTGCTGAAAAATTTCTCTCTTTAACTCTTTAACTTTGGAAATGAAATGAAAATATGTAGAATCGAATAGTGTTTCGGGGGGCATAAACTTCCAAAGAGTAACAAATATTGGGTCGCTGGGCGCTGGGGTGGTCTGAAATTCATTTATCCATAATCACCTTATAATCGGAGTTTTATCCACACATATGAACCATCTAAAGTGATATATCCACTAGTGGAATAAAGTAACTTTATTTCACTAGTAGAATAATGAAAAAATAATAAACCCATAATAAGTCGAAATTTAAATTAATTACTTATTAACATTAACATTTACATTTATAGTTATAGACATTTCGTTTTTTGTTTTATCACATTTAACATCCTTTCCGTTAATAACAACCGTTGTAGCATTGTTGCCATCATTTATACCAAATTTTGAATGTACTATGGCCACCAAACAATAATATATCAATGAAAAAAAAAATTGACACATCAGGTTTTTCTGTGACATCAAGACATATATTTTTATAAATAGTACAAAAATCACTAACACTTAGAAAAAATATTCCTTAATGTACAATAAATAGCTATGATTTTCGTGAATGTTTAGCTTCTGGTAGGTCACTTTTAAGTCTCCAACAGTAATCTGCTAGCATTCCTGGACTCCATTTCCCTTGATAGCGCTTTTCTATTAAGGAAATGTCCTGATGAAATCTCTCGCCTTGTTCGTCACTCACAGCACCCAAATTCTCGGGAAAGAAATCCAGATGAGAGTGCAGCATATGTATTTTTAAAGACATATTACATCCCAAAGCTTTGTATGAAATTATAAGCTCATTGATTAAGTCTTTGTAATTTTCCGCTTTATGGTTTCCTAGAAAATTTTGGACAACTTTCACAAAACATTTCCAGGCGGCTTTTTCCTGATCATTCAGCTTTCCTTCAAAGATTGTATTCTTCATTAGTTGCCGTATTTGTGAACCAACAAATATTCCCTCTTTAATTTTTGCCTCGCTGAGTTTGGGGAATTTCTATTTCAGATATAAGAATCCACTGCCATCTTTAGGCATAGCTTTTACAAAATTTTTCATCAGGCCGAGCTTTATATGCAACGGTGGTAAAAGTATGTCGTCAGGGTTCACTAAAAGATCATTTTTAACATTCTTCTGCCCTGGAGTAAGTGATTCACGCTTGGGCCATACTTTCTTTGTGTAGTGACTTTTGAAGTTGACGGTTCATAACTTGGGTCACTCTCTTGAGATACCTCATCGTGTTGACTAAGAACAAATTCCGGACTAGGAACAGAATCCTGCCTTTCTGCTTGATTTGGAGGCTTTGGCACAGGCAATTCGGCACTATGTAGAATTGGTCTGTTGGCCGATGACAAGATTGGGTACTGGACAGTGTGTTTGGACTTGGTTGTAACGCCTTTTGTTTGAATCAAACAAAAATAACAATCACTTACATGATCTTTTGGTTCCGTCCAAATCATTGGTATACCAAAAGGCAAATGTCTAGATTCTTGTTTAGCTTAACCTAATAGGAGTCTCACACACGTTACACAACATATGTATATGTGGAACCCGGGATTTATCTTGGTGGCGCACAGGAAAACCAAAATAGTGTAAATAGCACTTTTCAATTAATGGCGTAAATTTTCGACGCTGAGATATAAAAGTTAATTCTCCACACACATAACAAAAACTGTCTGAGTTATTAGAATACTTTCGCGGTATATTTACAATGTAACAAACGTAAGTTAGTTAAATGCAATCATTATACAGTCGCCTAAATTAAGTTATTCAAACAAAAACACGTAAATGAGGTCAGAAATGAATATATAGCTGTCACAAAAAAACTGGATGTGACTGAAACAAAATAATGATTATTTTTTAATGAGAGTACATCAAAATAAATAAAAGTCATCACAAAGTTCGTGTGACAAAAACAGTGTTTACCAGTGTTATTTTATTAATTTCTGAGGTGACAAATTCTGTAGGTAAGTATTGTGAAGAATATTTAAATATCTACAATTTTTTAGATCACAATGCACCTTTCAACAACGTAAATGAATCTTTTCAATTCACAGTTTATCAAACACACTACTATCCTTCGTTTAGTTCACATACGAAGGAATGCAACTGTGATCGAATCGAAATGAAACTCCGTTTGTTTTAAACCGTATTTTCATATAAGGAGCAATTCAAACAATACCTATCCAATACATCTGTGATAAGTTTTGTTTTGTTGAGGCCAATATATCTACATGTCTAATTATTGTACAAATTGAACATTTCATGAGGACATATCTAACCCAAGGAGTGATAAAATTTTTGTTTTACGACTGCAGTCATAAAATGTAGGAATGGTCTGTTAATTAACAGGAAAAACTACGTTTATTTTATTAAATGTTGTGATCCAAGGCCACTATTAAGAGGAAAACTATTTTCACGCTAACGAAAGGTTTTGAAGTTTAATCTAAGCAAAATTGTATCGTTGGTGTAAAATTCCTTTATGGCACTGTGATGAAACGAAAATCCCAATACTTGTGTTCTATAATAAAATTTTCCTTAAAGCTTTAAAATAAAAGTATAGTTTATTTTATATAAACATCATTTAACAAGCATACATAGTAAAAATGTGTTGATATATCTTTACCCAACTTATTTTTGGCCTTACAGTGCAATTCACGCGGTTTATACCTTGTTATTTTTTATGGAATAGCTTACATATTGTTAGAGTATATAGCCAGATACCCTCTCTTAACAGTTTCAGATTTTTATGTTCCATAAAATATTGATGAATATGTATCTGAAGCAGATAAGCCATGTTGGACTTGTTGAACGTACATACAGGGTGTCCGGTAAGTACCTCCTAATCTCTCGGGAGTGTATAGGGGAGGTCAAAATAAAACTAGTCCTTCCTATAATTTTTTTTCCTAATGTGCCCCCTAA
The DNA here is from genome assembly GCF_000390285.2 of Anoplophora glabripennis. Lineage (NCBI taxonomy): Eukaryota > Metazoa > Arthropoda > Insecta > Coleoptera > Cerambycidae > Anoplophora > Anoplophora glabripennis. The sequence continues at coordinate 698,740 of NW_019416739.1, forward strand.
CGGAGTTATGGGGGGTCAAAGGGGTACCTAGAAATTCGTTTAGGGTTATAACTTTGAAACCACCCTGTATATTTTAATAAAATTTTCGTACGTTGTATTACACATGGAGCTCTACGATTTGATGCTAAAATCAACTTTTTGCTATTATCGGGTGTCCAGAAACGGACTGGCCCTATCACAATTTTTCTCAAAATTTTGACAGAAGTAATTTTATCAAACTGAAAATATTATTATTAGATACTCTGAAGGTTTTTCTTTAAAAATGGTACTCTTTATTTATTTCGAAAAAATGAACGGTTTGCGAGATAAATCGGTTTTGAAAAAAATTGGTAACAAATACAACAACAATTAAAATTTATCTTTTTTACATATTATTTCATGCATTTAATTTCTTTAACTGTATCAAGTCCACGGATACAATGAATTCATTTTTTATATTTGTTAGTCTAAGGCATTGAACTAATTATCTTCAAGTTTGATATGTATGTAGGAATTTTTTTCGTTGTGTCAATGCAAGTAAATTTATCCAAAACACCCGTTTTTTTTACTTTATTATAGTATACTATAATCATTGCATTTACAAATAAACTGATTAACTCATCACTACTAATCCGTGTCATTATTAGATTAGCACATTATTTTAATGAAATTGACATTAATTGTATTATATATATATATAGAATTAGTTCTTGATAAAAATGCTATTTCAAATATAATGAATTAATGAAAATGTAGAGAAAATCTTTGCTCTAGAAATTTTGAATTTTACATAGGTAGGACGAAGACAGCTTTGAAAAAAATGTAAACAGTTTACGTCAATAATTAAAACAAGATTTTAAATACAATGTAGATATTTTATTTGTAATCTCGTTACTAGGAAAAGAAAAACTATAAATTTTTCTTTTTATTCTAGATTCATTAGTGTCTCATAAAAATAAAATCAATTAAAAAAATTCAATTATTTTCTTAGTGTCACCACCAGGAATTAATAGCAATCTCGAAAACGATAAAAGATACCACCCTGTATATATTTCCAGCACCTACCTCCAGAATCGCAAACTAACTCCCCAACGCCAACTTTTATTCTACGTAGAAAGATCCAACCTACACATCGACACCAAAATCACTCCGATCGTACTGCTTCTGCGCACAGCGGTCGCAACCGAATATTTGTTACACTTTGAAAGTTTATACATTTCCAGTGTTAAAAATAACAGTTTGGAGGGTTCTGAGCATATCCTTTTTAATAACGTATTTCTATTAATAATAATTAAATCTTAAATTCCAATAATTAGTATATAAAATTAATTTACTTGAATTTGATCTTAAAAATGTTAAACATCCTCATTTATTGTCACACCTACGACACGGTATTAACAAGTCGATGTTAGAATACCTATTTAAAATTATGTTAAAAAGCACGTGGGTGATCCATAGATTTTTCTGTCTTCGTAAATTTTGATAAAACCACAAAGTTCTAGCTACGGGATGTACGTACATGCGATATTTTAACCTTATCATATTTTGAGCGTAAACTAAACGTGGGTGTTTCGGTAAACGACCACCCAAGAACTATAATTTTCGTTCAGATTCCCAACACTTGTATTGTTGTTCTTTAGGTGGTCGTAGCTTTGATTAGGGTATATACGGTTGTCTCATTTTAATATCCGCAAAAGACTGAGCCGCAAAACACGACCAGTTAGACATATTGTGAATTAACAGGCGGGTAAAATGTAAAACGAAACACTAGCGTGACTTGTACGAGACTTAAAATGCATAAAAAAAGTATAAAACGTAAAACTCCGAAGATACTGAAATTGTAATCGATATTGAGAGTAACGAGGGTGCACAGAATAATCTGTTCAAATCCGCTTTCTCGTTTCTTGAATATTAATGAGGTGCTATTTTTAAATGCTTTCCATTTCATTCCTCTTCTACCAAAATGTTCGCTTTACGACATATATCTTCCAGAAACAGTTCTGTGCATTATCTAGATTAAATATCATCATCTGTTACCTTTTATCCAAACGACACTCAAGTCAGCAATATCCAGTACTTACGGGGTGCTTTATTAACATCAGAAAAATGTTTTTTGTCTAGAAAGTGACGAAAATTCAACCACTTCCATATAACAGTAGAAATCTCTGATTAAGTTGTGTTCCCTTCTTAACTACATATACAGGGTGATTTCACTTTAAATACAGAAATTGCAGGACTACATTCATTACCAAAAAATAAGTAGGTAGAGTTTGTTTTATAAATTTTTTCTTGCGGGACTCGATATTCGAGATACAGGTTGTTAAAATTTACAGTGGCGTGCAACTGGAAGTGCCGCCTCATTTTCCTAAGAAAAAAATACGCCACTGGCGGTTTTTTGTAGAAATAATGTTACATTCAGGGACTATTACGTTAAATGAACGAAAAATGTTTCTAGGTGTTTTTTAATAGTAGCGGTCCCTTAGGAGATATTTGGGCTTGTTTTTACGTTTTATTGAATTTTCCTAATAAATTAATCCGTTTATTCGATGAAAACCTCCTGGTTTTAACCAATGACATGCTACTAAAGCGTCCGTCAACTTTTTCCAAGATAAGAATACGCCCCTGGCGTTTTTTTTTTTTGTAGAAATAATTTTATTTCTGGAAAAAATATCAAAACTAAGTAATAAAAGAACATTAGCAAACGGATCGAGTAAGTAATTAAGGTGGTTTTTGACTTTTAAACCAAAAGAGTGCTTTTTGAAAAAGAGTGGTGAGAAGAGTTTTCTTCAAAAAATTCTCAAAAAATCGTCTTTCAATATGCAGTACGAGACAAGTTCTGGAGTGGGATCTTTTTATTCTATTTTTTCTTTCAATTAAATTTTTTAAAGGTTGATTTGCAGTACGCTGCATATAACGTATCGCATTTGCTACCACTTCTCGTGACTGCCCCGTTAACATTATATTTGTCACTTTCGAAATAAACTCCATTGTGAAGTCGTTTTGGACATTTTAATACAGCCCCATTCATTCGTAAACTTGCAAATAACACAAGTCAACATTTTATATAGGCATGTGCACGGGAATCGAAGATGGTATTCTAGGGTTTTTGGGGTCGCTGATTACGATGAGCAGGTCGGTTAGGCTTCATCACGTCAAGTTCAAGGTCATTTGAAGGTCAAACGGCCAAAAAACCTTCCAAAAATCTGAAAAAATTCATGTACATGTTTTTGAGGTCGATGAATCCGAATCCGGTGTTTATTTTTACTTTGCATGCATCCTCGAGGTCATTCAAGGTCATCTCAAGGTCATTTGAGGGGTTTTTGACACAAAAATGCTAAGTACCATCCGAAAAATCTGAAAAAATTCATACGCATGCTTTCGAGGATCCTGAATCTGAATTTGAGGTCAGTCGACCTCATCTCAAGGTCATTTGAATGTCAAATGGTCAAAAAACCTTCCACAAATCTGAAAAAGGCACAGTTGTGCCACAGAACTAGAATAACAGCCTTGAGATGACCTTGAGTGACCTCGAGGATGCATGCAAGGTAAAAATAAACACCGGGTTCGGATTCAGCGACCTCAAAAACATGTCCATGATTTTTTTCAGATTATTGGAAGGTTTTTTGACCATTTGACATTCAAATGACCTTGAAATGAGGTCGACTGACCTCAGATTCAGATTCAGGGTCCTCGAAAACATACGTATGAATTTTTTCAGATTTTTGGAAGGTTTTTTGACCGTTCGGCATTCAAATGACCTTGAACTTGACGTGATGGAGCCTAATCGACCCGCTCATCGCAATCAGCGACCCCAAAAACTCTAGAATACCATCTCCGATTCCCGTGCACAAGCCTAGATAAAATATTGACCTGTGTAATCCGTGTCCTATACGTATTTGAGGAGTTAGCTGAGACGCAAACTTATTTATGTCGATCTTTACTGATTTTAAGTATACCCATATGCTTAGTAGTAACCCTATCCCTACTATACAACAATAAGTTAGTATTTGTCAGAATATTAGAATAGTAAAACTAAGTAATAAAATAAACTTTCTCTAAAATGTTAGAGGTTACAAAGCTATCTATGATTAATGTGTATTTAATGTTAAATAGTTTTTTAGTATTCGCCGTGTAAATAACAACCTTTCTACACTCGAATCGTAAAACATAACAACCAGGTAGTGAGACGAATGTGGCAATAAATACAAGCGCAAGCCAATTTGCTACCACTCGTGTCATACACTGGTAATAATTCGCAGTAAATTACAAATTCTTATTACGAATAAATTCTTCATAAATTTATCTTATCGGAAAACGAAACAGAACTGAAACTAAATTAATAACGCGGAACGCCCGATGGCTTGAAAACTTAATAACGGGGAATAGGAACAGTGTCTCTTCCCCGGAGCGCCCTCTGCGAAACTGTCACGGCGATGTTATCGTAGTTGGGTCGGTCGAAAGAAATAGACTCGGCTGTTATAAGGAAACAGTCAAGATTATCTGGACATTCGGTCAACGAGATCAATAGGCCTCGCACGGGGTAAATGGTAGACTGAGGATTTATGGACAGGACGGTTTAACGACTGCGGAAAACCTGAGACTGGAAATTATCCCCTACAGGACGACTGGCGTTATTTCACGTCGGGGTTAGTGGGTCCTCTGGAGAGGAGGCGACGCGAACGGTTTTAGAAGATACGGCTTCGCCCCCGTTGAAACACCGACTTAATTAAATGCGTTTAATTATTAATTACCGGAGCGTGGGATTTTTAACGGCAATTGAAAAATGGCGGAATAATATTTTAATACGAAACTCGAGAGAGGAGCCGAAATTAAAGTCGCGTGCGTTAATTACGATTCAATACAATAGAATTTACTTTGGCTTGCTCAATGTTATACAATACAATGCTAGTAAGTATTAAATTTAATTGTAAGTACAACAAACATAACATGTACAGGGTTATTCATACAGGGTGTCCCCTAAAGTATGTTACAAACTTTGGGTGGTGATAGTACATAAAAAAATATGACTAAAAACTCTAATAAACATAACCTATTAAACGCACCGTTTTGAAGTTATAGGCCTTAAAAGGTGCAACTAGAAAAGTAGTTTTTGTGACGTAACTCTTTGTTGGAAAAAGAAAACATAATGAAATTTTCAGGGACTAGTCAGCTTTAGGAAGCCAATAAATAATGTGGATATTAATAAAATTGAGAAAGCGGAAGGGTGTTTTTTTATCACCCTGTATCCTATTTTTTGCCAAAAAAAAATTTTCTGCAAAGATACAGCAAATATCATAAGATTTTTAGAAAGACCATTGAATTTAGAAATTTTTTTGTCTCTTGCATTTTTTATGTAAAATGATTAGTTTTCTAATAAATTTACAAAATGCAAAGGGAGTTTACTCACCGCTAGGTGTTAAATTTGACGTATTCAAAAAGTAGGCGCCTGTCACTTTTAACATAGTTGACATTTGTTACCATATTTTAATCGTGTCTGTTGACGAATTATTAATTTGTGAGTACAATGGCGGATAACAATCGTTTTACTAATCAAGAATATGCCGAAATGCATTTTATTTATGGATTATGTAATGGAAATGCAACAGCTGCTCGAAGAACATACATAGAACGTTATCCGCAGAGACGTCAGCCGTCTACACAATTATTTACTCGGATTCACAGACGGATTATTGAAACTGGTAGTGTGGTACCCCGTTACATACATTGTGGTAGAATTGCTAGAAGACTACCCGCGCAAGATGAACAAATTTTGAGATCTTTTGAACAAAATCCGGGAGAAAGTGTGCGAAGGGCAGCTAATCAGTTACAGCTTTCCAGAATGTCAGTTTGGCGTGTTTTGAAGGAAAACGGCCTTTATGCCTACCATCTCCAAAAAGTGCAACATTTAATGCCTGAAGATCTTCCCCGACGCCTAGAATTCTGCCGAATAATACTTAACCATCACCAACATAATGTGGAATTTATTAGCTCCATTTTATTTACCGATGAAGCCACCTTTACACGAGATGGTTTACTGAACTTGCACAATGCACATGCATGGTCAGACGAAAATCCTCATGCTACCATTGATAGTCATCACCAACACCGATTCTCAGTCAACGTATGGGCTGGAATAATAGGTGACTATTTGCTCGGGCCTTTCTTTCTACCTCAAAGGCTTGATGCAGTAGAATATTTAAACTTCCTAGAAAACCATCTCCCTGAGTTAATGGAAAATGTTCCTTTAAATTTGAGACAATACATGTGGTACCTCCATGACGGGGCACCTGCGCATTTCAGTGTTCATGTTAGAGAGTATCTACATATGCGGTTTCCTAATCGATGGATTGGAAGAGGATATAATGCACCAATAGCCTGGCCACCGCGATCACCGGACTTGAATCCTGTCGATTTTTATCTTTGGGGACACGCGAAATCTCAAGTTTATGCAACCCCTGTTGATACAGAAGATCAACTTAGACTGCGAATTGTAGAAACCTTTAATTTAATAAGAAATAGTCTATTCATATTCCAAAGAGTCAGATTTAACTTTATAAAGAGACTGACAGCATGTATCGATGCAGAAGGAGGTCAATTTCAACATTTATTATAATAACATATTTTGTTTTAGTTCTGTTTTGGTTACTTAATTAAAAAAATTATTTTGGAAATTGATTGTATTCTTAAAAATTCACTAGGCTTAAGAAATGTATGTAAATAATTCGGAAGCACTCATCTCTCTGCATTTTGTAAATTTACTAGAAAACTAAACATTTTACATAAAAAACACAAGAGACAAAAAAATTTCTAAATTTAATGGTCTTTCTAAAAATCTTATGATACTTGCTGTACCTTTGCAGAAAAATTTTTTTTAGCAAAAAATAGGATACAGGGTGATAAAAAAACACCCTTCTGCTTTCTCGATTTTATTCATATCCGCATTATTTATTGATTTCCTAAAGCTGATTAGCCCCTGAAAATTTCATTAAGTTTTCTTTTTCCAACAAAGAGTTACGTCATAAAAACTACTTTTATAGTTGCACCTTTGAAGGTCTGTAACTTCAAAATGGTGCGTTTAAGAGGTTATGTTTATTAGAGTTTTTAGTCATATTTTTTTATGTACTATCACCACCCAAAGTTTGTAACATACTTTACGGGACACCCTGTATAACATTTTACCCCCTTTAACTTTTTTATTTTTTGAGTTAGACAAAAATAGTTAATATAAAAGTTGTATCTTCCGTGAATTTAATGAGTTTATAAAAATAGAAATTATACAGGGCGATCCAAAGATACGAACCAAGCGTATGTTTTTTTTTGTAATGGAACACCCTGTATATTATACGATTTTCGAAATCTCTACCTCTTCCTGATTCCAACAATGCATATATGTTGTAGGTTTACCTAATAATTTGCTCAATATTCTGCTTTGAAAGACTGAATCTCGCCATGAAAAATAAATATCAAAGTCGCTACGTAGAATAAAAATGTTTTCATAGAACCGAAAATTTGACATGTGTAACAGTATTTTCCGCACTCCTTTGAAAATAGCCTACTGGCAGCAAGATGGCGCTCCAGCACACAGAACAAATGCTGTTAAGCAGCACCTATACTCCGCGGTCGAAATTATAGAGAGTGACTCAGACATAATATAAAAACACTATTACCATAATGCGTATAAAATATAAAATGATTTTTATACGGTTCAATATTATTTATCTTTGGGCCGCTCGCTACGCACATCGATATAATCTATAATCGTCTATAGAGTTACACTGAACGTCAATCTATATTCTATCTCTGTCTTTTGCACTTGTTAGGGAATAGGGAAATGCTTTTTTAGTGGGTGTAAACGGACTTTATTCGTCCTGAGAAACGTCATAGCATAAGCGTAGACGAGGGGTTTAGTTCAATGGCTATAACAAATTAATAAATTTATAAATTAAAGAAACACAACTGGGACGTTTTAAAATACTGTAATAATTAAAATGGATCAAAGTGCCGATTATAGCAAAACCTAAAAAAATATTAGATGTTATGTTTTATTATCTTTTTTCAATATTTTCTATATTTTGTTGCCTTTTACGCAGACACGCCAATGGATTTTCGTTCCCGGCACGCTTAATCCCCCTTAAGAGTCCAAAACCTAGCGATGAGTCACTCTCTATAATTTCGACCGCGGAGTATACACAATAGTTATATCAGTGACTATACTTGTTATAGTCACTGGTTATATTGACTGGATAGGTGCCAACGGTACAATTTTGTGGCTTCCCCGAAGTCCAGATTTAACCCCAATGGATTTTTTTCTAAATAATAGAGTATATCAAGAGAGAACAAATAATGTAAATCACCTGAAAGAAATATATCGGGAAATTGGCATTTTAAATTAATCTGATCAAGTTAATAATAATTAAGAGAAATTTAATTAAAAGGTATAATTTTTGTCTTGCACATGATGGAGCAATTATTGAAAATTTATAATTTATGTATTCGTTAATAAACTCTGAAGTTTTTCTTTGACTACTTATTTAAAATTGAGCATAAATATCTAATATTATAATTTTATTTTCCATAGCAATTTTTATATTGCTCATTGCGAGATTCAGTCTTTCAAAGCAGAATATAGAGCAAATTGTTAAGTAAACCCATAACATATATTTTTGGAATCAGGAAGAAGCAGAGATTCCGAAAATCGAATAATATGCAGGGTGTTCCATTTAAAAAAACATAAGTTTGGTGCGTATCTTTGGAATAATTCGTCAAGAACTTGATGAATAAATTGATTAAGTTATTTGACAGCTGATTTGGTGCAATACACTTGTCCAATTTCTTGATGAAGCGACTTCATCAATTAATTGATCAATAAATTATCAATGTAAAACAGCTTTAAGAGAAGTAATTTGTTTTCTGGATTTTTAACTTTCTCTGGCTTTACCCTTAACTTTTTTGTGAAAAGAAAGTCTAGGTTGTGTTAATAAGTGTGAATAAATATATCTACTAAATAACATAACAGCAACATATAAGTCCGCTGTAAGTCTTTAGTCCAGTTTCATCATTCTACGTCAAGCATCTTCAGAAATATGTATAAAAATGCGATTACCTAGAAAGTACCTCGAAAACGAAGCATTTCTGGATGTTCCTCGCGTTTTTTTTCTTATTTTGACCACCAGAATTCAAAATTAAATTTGACCAATTAGTCCTGAAGCACCTTATATAAAAACAATTTTAAATTACAATAGAATGATTAAATTTCTAGACAAATGATCCTATTTGCACCTTTTTCTTTCCTTAATTCTTTTCATATATTTTTTTAATCGTTCAACACTTTATTCTTATTCATTTTAAAACGTCTACATATATTTATGGTATTTTTTTCTTTCATATCCCTTCTTCCGTTAAATAATCCAATTTAGCCAATATTAAACAGCTAGTATATTTCTGTTTATTTAACCCAAACATTTAATAGATAACTTGGCTAATGTGTTTTAGCCACAATCGTAGAATTGTGACCGAAGTGGTTTTTATTTAGAAAGCTCACGGGGCTTAATGTGTTTTTTGAAACAAGTAAAAGATCAATAAAAACCGTCAGCACATTAAGTGGACCTGAGTAGATACACGGAAGTTGAATTAAAAATAACGTAAAAACAGCTCACTCTTTGTCACAACAGCTGAATCGAGACGCCGCGTTAATAGAGTCGCCAAGTTAATTAGTGTACTCGTGATATTGACTTTTGCTTTAATCCACTCATTCAGTTATCGTTGATACTGTTGTCGAAACTATGGCGAATTCACATGCAAACACTCAATAAGCTGTAACTTTATTCGGACACGTTTACTTGGAGGGTTAACAGTCAAGGAAATTTATATACTTACCCTGAAAGCATGTTGAGAGTCAACGAAGTTAATTACTATTGAAGAGTCTCCAATTTCAATCAATATCTGGCCTAAATAAAACATTCTTTACAAATACATTGATATACAGTTTGATATGACCTCTGATCTTATGAAAGTTAGGTTTTAGATCAGATTTATAGACTAACAAAAATCTATTAAATCTATATGAAACATTGTTCTTATACAACGTGTTAGATAGAACTTATAAGAATAGAAATGCATCCTACTGTCATTTTTGTAATATCATCTGTATAATTTTCTACTTAAAACATATCATTTACTTATCCTCCTGTTGTAAGTATTTCCAAAAGATCCTACAACGTCAGTACTTGTATTGATTTAAATACATTTGGCTGCTTATAATTTTAATGAATACTTCTAATAATAGAAGGGTATTAAATTTATTCTCCCGGAAAATGATATATTACAGTTTTACAGAAACACCATGTGACGTGAATAAGGAAGGATCAGTGGCTATGTATAACATCTAAATAAACAGACTTAGGGATAAGAGGATTAGAATCCGTGTAATGTAATTCTTAATAGCTGTATTATGCTAATTCTGAATATATGTCAGCCACTTAGAGCTTAAAGGTAAGCAGAGGATAATTAGAACAAATACTTCCGTTTATACTTGTGTTTAAGGCAATAGCTGTGGCAAGTAAAACACCTGTTAATAAATTCCAAAATAAAGGAAAAAAACATCTGCATGGTTAGATTTACTGCAACACCCAATATATATTGTTTTATAATTTGTGGTATGATTTTAGTGTTAGCTATAAAGGGGATGTTCCTTTTTCGATAATCTTTAAGCAGCGAGTCTTAGGCCTCCGATGATTCCCATCCACACAATAAGGGAAAATTGTTTGACGACGTCTTTCATTAAGTCCATATGTGCTTGTACTGTCTGGATGTGATACGGATAAAAATAGATAATTTTTAAAAATTCTTCAAACCGTGGCTATTATTTAATGTCCTAGTACTTGCTATTAAGACTATCTTGGATTTCGTTAAGCATTTTAAGGAGTACTTGAGAATTCCCAAAATGGGTATGTTTTTTTATAATTCCCGATTTCACCAAGACGTTGATGTAAATGACTAAACAAACGATATGGATATAGTTATTATTTACACCATAAAGGAGGTAAGTAGGTATTATTCACCGGTTGAGGACGATTTTGTGCCCGAGCGGAGTGAGGGCTGGAAATAGAGTCCGAGACTGGTAAATTATACTTAACTGCTGCGTGGTGTATAACATTTGATCTGCTCCCACAGTTCTTTATGGTTCATGAAATAAAAATTAGGTTTTATTTTTTGACATTTCTAAATCAATTTTTGAAACGTAAGAACGACGGCTATAGGTACACCTAAAAAGTCAAACGTTTTTACAAGAGAACAAGTCAACAATTTTCTCGTTCAGTCACCCGCTAATGAAGATAGTGACGGTCTTAGGCATTGCAGAACCATGCCATTCTGATGAGTTATGCAAACTTACTTTGAACATCAATTTCAAAAATTTTGATGGCTTTATTGTAGTTACAATTTCAGAGTCTAAAAATGGTATGTCACGAACGTTTACAATTACTTCTCGTGTGGGGTCTCTTTCTCACCTAGAAATTCTCAAGAAATATAAACTGAAATTTCACGCTTTTTATGCGCTATCAAGCAGGTAGATGTTACAACCAAGCAGTCGACAATAATCCCTTTCTATGATTTCTCATAAGATTGCACAGTTTTTGAAACTAGAACATCCTAAAACATATACAGGCCATTCATTCCGAAGAACATTGGCAACATTACTGGCTAATACAGGAATTGAGGTACAAGTAATCAAGAGACATGGTGGGTGAAAATCACCCACAATTGCAGAAAGTTATGTTGGTGGTGTTGGTTATTTAAGTAACAAAAATGAAATAGCCTACATGATTCTTTACAATGACACTTCAACACCAGGTTCAAGTAGTACGTCGCATCATGCTGTTTTAATGGATCAGCCAGATAATGTTGAGCCTCCGGTGGCTGAAATGGAGCAGTCAAATCATCAAAACACCTATTGCAATAAATATTCTTAAGAGATATATATTGACAGCAATATATTATTTTCGTAGACGTTTTATGAACAATTATTAAGAAAAATAAATTACTGGGCTAGAAAAAGATAAGATTTTTAAAAATCTTGAGTGACTTCTAAAAAAATTTTTTTGAGCTGATTTTTTGAGGGGACTCTTAGAACATGATAAACTAACATATTTTCACAAGAGACGCGAAAAACATAATCTTTTTTTTTGGGACACCCTAATGTTTATACAGAATACCCCCTTACAGTTTTTCCAATGACCGAAACACCCTTTGTAGACAATAAAATATTATTTTGCTCTTATAAATTAGAATAATTAAACACCTACTGTAAATAAATTTGATATCTTCTATATGAAACTTTGTTTCAAAATATTCTCAAAGGCTATATTATGATTATAACATATTTAATGGTAATTGCACAAAACTAATTATTATTAAATTATAAAATAAAATTATTCCCTGTTTTGCATGCCACGAACGTACCAAATTATACTACATTTGTACATAACTTTGTAATTACCAGTTCTATGATTTCATTTTAAAATTTTCATATTACAATTTATTTTCATTTGCGAAACATACAAAGGCATACAGACACGAAAATATTGCTTTGTTTTAGTTTTGATATTTTACTGCGTAATCAACTGTAGTCATAAGGCCGTTATAAATGAGATATTGTTCCAGTTTTTTATAGCCATATAAAATAAGAGTTACAAATTTTAATTTTAGTTTTATATTAAATTTGTATTAAAAAATATTGGAAATACTACAATTGGTCGTTTATATCGCGTACAAATGAGTGAAATATTTTTATATCCCGATACAACATACATATACATATATGTAACGTAAATTGTTGCTTTTTAACTTCATGCGACTTTGAAATGGTGCCTCGGTGTAAGTTTTATTAGAAAAACTGAGCCAGGTACATTTGAATTCAGCATATGCGAGGAAAATGGACTTTCCGCCGTAAAATGCACATATAACTTTATTGATCCACTTCTGCAGAAAATCGGCTTTCACTGCCGGGCGTATTACCATGTTCAATTTAAACGAAAATAACCTCAAGCTCAAGGCGTCCACAAAACGAGCATTGCAGTAACCGGATGCTAAGCTATAAATTAGACTAAGGTCTGTTATTACGACTTTTTGGTGGATTCAAAGCTACCGGTTCGTATACCCTTGTCATTTCGCAGAGCCGGACAAAAGGAAGGTCCGATTGAACTTAAACAGGACGTCACACAATCGGATTACAGCACTAAACTGTCAAACATGTTGTTATTCTGTCGAGGGATTTGGGTAAGCGCTGAATAATCCGCTATATATTTTTTTCTCGTATTTATGCGGGTTTCATATTATTCTTTTTTTGTATTTCATCACCTTTCTTTGGCGTCACTTTTATGAATGCCTGCTGCAAGACCTACGGCATTTAATTAGAAATACCGGCAAGATGTTCCTTCTAATTGTTGACAAGTTTTTTTTCAAAAATCGGACCTGCGTCGAATTTTATGGGCTTAAAATTAAGTAAAAAATACACAGAATAAAAGCCTAAATTTGTGCAATTGTAGAGGTCGAGCGTCATATTGTTCATCACAAAAGAAAAAATAATAATTGCTAGAGAAATTTGTCTTTTTTAAATTTTTATAAGAATATTAAAAATAAAATAAATATTTAATGAATAATATATTTTAGACGTCGATGAATTTAATTATAACTGACTTTTGTTTTTAAATACGTAAAAAGACCTCCTTACTTTTCAAAATATCGAAAGCACAATGAAATTACAAAAGAAAACGTGAAAGGTCAATAAAAATGTATTTTTCGGGATCTGGCGATGACTTTTACAGACTTTTGCTTACACCATTCGAAAGAGCGCACAAAAATAAGTTGATTTTAAAAAAAAACATCTCGGTAGCTGCTTTCTAAGTGCCACAATCCTTTTGTTAAGTAAGAATTTTGAGAAGTCGAGCGCAGCATGGGCACTATGACGTCACAGCGCTCCCCTCTCCTGGATACCGCTCAGGCGCGCGGGCCACCGCGCAGATAATGCTGTTTTTAACGAACTTCTTGGTCAAATCCATTAAAAAAAAAATTTACGTATAAAGTTTTCTAATTTACAACGAAACCAAGTTTATTACAAAATATTAAATAGAACAGCCAAAATACGTTTAAAGAAAAAAAAACCTCTGTTCCTATTGGTCTGATCGTGACGTTTTTGTTTCTTAATTCATGTTTTATTAAGCACTATTTGATGCAATTGGTTTGAAATTTGTATATTATAAAAAATTTCCGCGATAAGGACTCTAGTTACCGTTTTTTTTTTGTTTTTTTGTTAATAACTTTTTTATTTTTCAACTTAAAAATCTGAAATTTACACAAACGCGTGATAATGTAATTAACTTTCAATCCTGTTTTACCAAATTTCGATACCTTGACTTGGGCAGAATATATACCCGCTCGCGTTTTCGATTTTATAATTTTGCAATAGGCCGACATTTTGAAATTGGGGGTCCGGATTGCGGGTATTTGTTGAGCACCCCAACAGTTATCTTTTCCTATAGTTTTATCCAATTTCAGTCAAATTCGTTCTTTTTATTTAATGCTGAAAATTTTGTACATTTTTTTTCACCGCCAATTTTGCAATATAAAAAAATTGTTATAAACTTTCAGAAAAGCCTACCCTTGTAGCAAATTTTCTCAGGAACAAAATCGATAAGTATACCTCATGTCGATTAGAGGGTTATTTTCGGAAAAACTGAAAAAAGTGCATTTTTTTTGTTATAAACAATATGACGCTCGACCTCTACAAATACATAAATTTAGGCTTTTATTCTATGTATTTTTTACTTCATTTTAAGCCCATAAAATTCGACGTAAACTTGAAACAGGCATGTGTTTGATTTAATTCTTACAGATTACATAGGCTATTGATTATATTCAAAAAAACAGGGTTGCAAGGAACTATGACGTTCAAGCAATTTTATTGCATGAATCGCTCAAAGGATAATTTTAGATGAAAAAACCGCGGAGTGCTTTTTAATTAGAGGGTGGAAATTGGAGATAGGGGTGAAAATGTACTCCTTTCAGTTTTTTAATTGTAGCTCGAAAACGAAGCAAAGTTTCACTATAATTCATAGGAAAAATTATTTAGAGATTGAATTTCCCATCAAAATGACATTTAAAAAATTTAAAAGGAAAATTTTCTGCAAAAAATCGTTAATAAACTATTTAAAAAAGGTAACAAATAAGATTTTTTTTTGAAAATGAAAAAATCGAATTTGTTGTTTTTTTTTCAAATTGTTAACGATTTTTTGCATAAAATTTTCCTTTAAAATTTTTTAGATAAGCCATTTCGATGGGAAATTCAATTCTTTAAATAATTTTTCCAATGAACTATAGTGAAATTTTGCTTCGTTTTCGAGCTACAATTAAAAAACTGAAAGGAGTGCATTTTCACCTCTATCTCCAATTTCCACCCTCTAATTTAATAACACTCCGCGGTTTTATCATCTAAAGTCACCATTTAAACGATTCATGTAATAAAACATCTTGAACGTCATAGTTCCTTTTAAAATCCTATAATCAATAGCCTATTAGTTTTAGGGGAGGTTAAGCTGTTAACTGTCAGGGGGCAACGCGATCAACGTCATCAGCTCTAAGAAAGCGTGCCTTCAAAAGAGAAAAATTGTCACTTAAATTATTATTATAGGTTAATCAGTACGAAGGTTACTAGAAAATAAATGCTCAAAATTTTTTCAAAAATTCAACTTTTCTTCTATATATTTGCTATTTATGGAGGTTATAGAAATGTTCTTCCTCCTTGTATTCAAATTATACCTCGAGTTCCTGTGTTATTAGAACAAGAGGGTGTCAAATGGTTAATGTTTCTTTTCACTGGAAGCAGGTAAACAAGCAGTAAGGCGACGAGTTTTTTCGTAACTAGTACATAAGTATAAATTGCTAACCTCAACCTAAGTACACATCGCTTTAACCATATCTCTATCTCTAATGATTTTCGAGAGAGCACTATAGCCACTTATAATCATTTGAATCACTTTATCTGAAGCCACAGACTTTAGGAATCAATTAACTTATTATCAAATATTGACACTGTAGTTTTCCAAATTTTGTGTAGATCGTTTGTAGTTTTATTTATTATTAATTCTAAAAATGTAAATTAATAAAACACTGACAAATAATTTGATGCCAGTGGAACATTACTCATTATGATAACCTTTGATTGGGTTCCTATTAATTTTCTTGGAAGCCTTAAAAGTTTATCAAAAACATGTTTATTTCAATTATCCCGCTTCTTGACAGTTTGTTATTTTTTGTTTGTAATAAACTATATTTAATGCCACTCGCATTTCGTAGAGGATAATGCCCCTTTCCTAATTTCCTGAGTACTATCAACGCTTGTCATAATGTTATAAAGATGATAACAAGTGAATTGTGACGACTTTAATATAGTTTTTAAGTTTTTTACATTCTTTATTTTGCATCGATCAATATCAATTTTATTTGGCGAAAAAATAAAAGGGCAAGCTCATTTAAATTTTAGTTTTCGATCAATTTTTTGACCATACGTTGTAGTTATGCAATATTTGGAGAAGTGAGAAAATATACGTATATCAGTATCTGTTGCTATAATGTAAAAAAGTAACTTTTTGGGTTGACCAAATGTAGTTAATTGTCTCCAGTAAGCTGATACCGGAAAATATAAACAATATTTTTTTTACAATTCAATAAATGAATGCCAAATGCTGACATGCCTGATGATTTGCTTGAACAGACGGAAGTATTTTGAAAAATTTTTGGATGTTGAGGCAATATTTCCAGTCTCCAAGGGAATATCCTGGTTTCCTGCCTAAAATTTTCATAACCGTTCATTCCTTGTTTTCACTAGAAGCTTCGATGTTGCCTATAGCGTCAGAGTTCCAGCCTCCATATCTTTTTATATTCAAAGGATCTATCCCAGAATCAGCCAAAAGGGAGATTGAAGACTGTCGAAACAGTACCCAATATATTCTTTTGATTAGACAGTTAAATAACCTGTGCAACTAATTTTGTCAATGGCATTTATACCAATAGGTTGTTTCATTTATTTACCAGCTTTGTATCCAACACTTCTAGTAAATTTAAACCATTAATATTTCCAGATGAAACAAAAAACTCTCTAAACACTTTGGTTTTGGTATTTGGTACTATGACTTGGAAGCATAGTTCTTCATCTTTCATACTTTTCTCTTCTTCTACAAATTTGTAAGTTCGCGCTTCAACGATCAGAAATATTGGTTATAAAACTTCTTTTACTTAAAAAAAGTATTTGTTGTATAACTTCATGCACATAAATTTCTCATCCCCTTCATGAAAAATAGTTATTTTCTTATTTATTTTGTTAATACTTTATACCATTTAAATTTGTACCCTTCTGATTTTCGCTTCAGGAATGTAACCAAATTTACGTATTTCTTGATATCGACGTTCGGCAATGAAATTTCTGTTCATGGCATTGAGTAACAACGCCAAAGCAGCTTCTCTGTTCTGCTTAGTTCATTGAAATTACTAATATTTCTTTTTAGCGGTCAAAAGTTTGTTGGTTTTTCGTCAGAGATTTCTCTGGCATGAGATTTCAAACAATAGTAGAAGTTCTGTTCACAATATCTAATGCCAGATCATCGCTTGACCTCATATTTAATATCAGGATCTTTAGATACAACTTTCATAATAATTACGAGAAATAATCTTCACGTGAGTGCGATAATAAGGCCCTACTTGCTACTTAAATAACTATTATCAGTACCTTATAGGTTGTTGTTATTGCGCTCAGGTCTTGTAATCCATTGTGCATGCTGCTAGTAAAAGTTTAAAACTGGCTGCGTACGGAGACAAGCGCTAGCTTTGCTCGGCTTTGTCTGATATTTGATGGCGACAAAAGTGCTGTACCTATACATATTTGTTTTTTAAATAGGCACAGCGACAAAGATGTGTATGGAATTCTCGTATTCACATCCATTGTTGATATATTGTTATAAAATATTCATGATGACATTTATTCCATTATTTTGCTAATGTAGATGTATTTAATGTTAGTGGAAATACATATTAACGGTTTTAATGTGCTTTGTTAGAAGAAACAATCGCTAATCTTGTATTTCCAATGACCAGTTTACCGAATGGGACAAATCTTATCCTTCCAATTATCCGATGGAGTATACCGCCTCTGGTTATGCTCTTCGGAAATTGTTTTTGGAGCTATAAACGAAATCATGGTCATCAGACATAATCGTAAAAACTTCAGCCTTTTTATCACCAATAGACATTGACGTAATGTCAAATCTACCCTTCTCCACTTTAACAAAATAACGATTATTCAAGTGGAAACAAATTTTTAATAAGTCGATAGTTATTATCCCTTACTTCTCTATGACAATAAAGTAAATGATAATTTTTCAGTAGGAGTGCTTGTATGCCACCGAAATTTCAGCCGTTATTCCGATGGCGTGTACTACCACCTATAGTTATACGATCCGGAATTGTTTCCGGAGCCATAAATGAAATCGTGGTCATCAGAGCTAACCGTAAAAAGGTTGGCCCTTTTTATTACCACCAGACGCTCTCGGAAATAGCGGGGGATCGTTCGCGTAACGAGGGCGGATCAGTTACTCCATCGCAATACGAAATACGTTTAGGGGCGATTTATGCAGATGCGTTCCGTTATAGCTAAAATATGGATAAATTGGAACAAAACATATACATAAATTCGCCGTAATGTCTAACCTATGCATTTAAATCGGAATATCGGCTGTTTAAATAAATTAAACCATAAACGGAAACTGGTTTTTAGAACAAAAATGCCGGTCTGCTTAAGTGCATAGATATGTACAGGTGAGATGTAGGGATAACGAACTTTTACAGTTTTACACGTGTTTTCAATATTTCCTTTCTCGTTCGATTTTCTGGTTTGATTAATATGTTTTATCTAAATATGTAAAATATCGAATCCGTGTTTTAAAAGACGTAGAATATTAAGGGCAATGTGATTTATTAACTGAATTTTTCATATTTACGGCACGGTTTTTCTTAGTATCGCCACGCCATCTATACAGAAAAATTTGAGCTTTCAGTTTTAACTACAATTTGAAATTATTCGAAGGATCTAACAGCCCCAATTTCCAGAACTAAAATAAATTTCTACATTTCAGAGATATTGGCATTGGGAGTGTTAAATGGCACACCCTGTATATTCATCTGGAATTTAGGCTTTTCACTGATTGTACATCATTCAGTTAAAAAAAATGATAAATAATGAAAATTAGTTCGGTCAAAATAGACATTTCAAATAACGAAAATTCCGACAGAGCTAAATTTTGGTGGAGACCTTTGGTACACCATTAGAAATAAAGTATCAAAAGTCCCCATCGATCCCATGTGTGCTAAAAAAGTTATTCGGGGTCAAAAGTCAATATTTGAGGTTTTTTGGATTTTTTTCGAAAATGGTAAGTTTATCAAAAAAGTAACCCAGTAAAAAATTATAGATCCTAAAATTATCTACAAAAATGGTTCTTATACTTTTTTTTTCTAAGAATCACCATTCCTGAGATATCGCGATTCTAATAGTTGAAGGAATCACGTTCTACATGATATGCACACATTTCTACACCACCTGTGAGGTAGTGTACTTTGGCGCGTTTTTTGTTTTTTAACGTGGTTTCCCCGATAGGCCTACTCCACGAACTGTTATGACGGAATTTTCAGGGTCAATACTCTTTTAAGTGCATGATTATTGATATTGACTTTACATGAGTTTAACTATAGTCGATTTCAACAGTCACGTCTTCTTCTTCTTCCTCTTCTTCTTGCTGGATGTTCATAAATTGTTCAAATGAAGATGAATCAGCTGCCTCTTCACCGAAAACACATAAATCTTCGTCTGTTGTATTCAATTGGACATTTGAGCAAGACTGGCTTTGGCAATTAGTACACGCTGGAGAACACAGTAATCCTACTCTTCTACAGCCACATTTAGCACTACAACCTTTTTTGCAATTGCAAAAAATAGTGTTTAGGAGTTTTTCCGGATCAAGTGGGAGTAAAGTTTGAATCGGTTACAAAGTATTATATGTTAATTTCCAACCCCAGTCTTTTGGGTTCAGTTGATTGCCTAGCCATGTCTGAACTTGATAGTATACTCGATACAAGTGTTGATTAGCAGAAAAGCCGATGTTAGAGGAAGACAAGATAGTTGTACTTGTTTCTTGTTTCGTGTATTTTTTACCAAAGTTTTTACAATATTATTCAAGGCCATGCGGGGTAGAGGATTGACTAAGGGACATTTTTGAGTGTACATTATCAGAATAGTATAGTTTATACATATAAGAGACACAAATAGGCATTTTTACTTGTATTAAGTGCCTGACTATGTATATACTTGGAATATATGTGCATATTATGTAGAACGTGACTCCTTCTACTTTTAGAATTGCGATGTCTCAGGAATGGTGATTCTTAGAAAAAAAAGTATAAGAATCATTTTTGTAGATAATTTTAAAGTCTATAATTTTTGTCAGGGCTACTTTTTTGATAAAACTTACCGTTTTCGAAAAAAATCCAAAAAACCTCAAATTTTGACCTTTGACCACGAATAACTTTTTTAGCACACATGGGATCGATGGGGACTGTTGACACTTTATTTCTAATGGTGTACCCAAGGCCTCCACCAAAATTTAGCTCTGTCGGAGTTTTCGTTATTTGACCACTATTTTTATGACTAATTTGACCGGACTAAATCTAAAAGATGTAGTTTTTTGATTTCTGAATGAACAGCTGAAATAAATATATGTTTTTCTTTCCTTTCCAGAATTTTAATTACTTATATTATTTTATATCAAATATATTTGCTTGTTAAGGCCAAAGAAAAAGTTCGTTGTATTATAGAACCTAGTATAAATAAATATAAATATAATTTTAAGGAAAGAAGAAAAATCGAACAGTTAGTAATATATGAGCATCTCCATTCTAAAAAGCATCGTATTAGAAACAGTTGGCCATTTATATTGTATATGTTTCTTGAATACTTTGAAATTAATACAACGCCGGTATTCGTAGCTGGATCTTTGCCCTGTACTTTACAGTAACTATTTTAAACCTCAAAATCAATGAGACGAAAATATACCACAAAATAAGTGTACCCACCTACTCGCATTAATACTGGTTTCTTCAGTTCTACGTTTTTTCATAATTATATTAATTAGTACTTAATATGTGTACAGTATTCTATAAAGCAGTAGATGTAAATTCACAGAGGCGTAAAATTAGCGCCAGATCCAAAAAGTTTAGCATAATGACTGGTGTTTACGTTAAAAGATGTGACTTAGTGCTTGCTGTTTATTTTATGCTTTATTAAATAATGATTAAGTTAATTAAGCTGGACAGGTTTGTTTCCTATTAATGACTACCCATATAAAGCTAAACCTAAGGATGTTAAAGTGTAATATGCAAAACACATATGTACCCATGTGTATAATTTATATATGTATAATGTAAATTATAAAGTTACATAGGCGACTCAGAATTTGACAGCATGTGTAATAATTTAGTCAAGAAATTTTATCGTATACAGTTCCAGTGACAGTGGTATTGTCAGTATTCTTTTTCGAGCTTTGGTTTTCTTGAGGCGTACCTTTCTTTCTTTACGTATTTCGTTTCTATAATATTAAACTACTTAATCAAATCATGTCTTTTTGCAACATCAGAAGTTTTTCCAGTTATCTTATACATGTTTTACATTCCAACTGATTTTATTTTATAAATCATATTTTGTAATTCACATTTCACATTTTACATTTTACATTTCACATTTCACATTTCACATTTTACATTTCACATTTTACATTTCACATTTTACATTTCGCATTGCACATTTCATATTTAGTGAACAAGTACGAATAAAAAGTACTTTTAACACATCCCAACAACAACACTACTAGAAACAATAACGTAGGGTTCTCAATACATTTAATTGTATCAACCATCTAATGAATGCATTACGATATTTATATTTTTTATTGTCGAATTGGATCGATTTCATATAAATTTAAAATTGGATTTACTCACTGTAGATAACGTCCAGCTGTATCAAAATTCTGTCCCAAAAGCTGGAGCAGTAGACGTAGTTAAACATTTTTGCATATATAACAAATCTCCAAATACCGCAGTTAAAATTGTATTTAAATTCCACACTAATCTTAACTGCGTTAGGCCGAGTTCATGTAATATATGCACCCCGCGTTGCTCGTTAAATATTCAAAATGGCTCCGGCTACAAGTATCTACCTAGGTCTACTACTACACGAGGCTGGAAATGATAAAGTAATTTCTGTACAATCACTTTCAACAATGAAATATCAGGTTCAGAATGTTATACATTTAACAAGTTAATTAGTATTTCTTATCTAGTGTGCCTTTGCAGGACTCGCTGTGCTTTGTAGCCGTCGTGCATTGAAGTAGCACACGTGTAACTGACATTTTAAAATTACAAAACTGGTACTTTACGGTTCTCTCAATGTGTACAGTTCCAAGGAATTAGATAACCATAGCACTGACATTTTCTTGAAGAAATAATTTCAACAAATCATGGTGTAACAGCGAACTAATTTCCCTTGTCAAAATGAAGACAAGAGTACCTGTTTTTACTAAATCCTTAGATTGGACAGTTGTCAATAGCTAGTTGCCTTGAAATTTCCAGAGAATATCGCTGTTTTTTACAGAAAAAGACTGAAAATTAAGTCCTCTGGCTGGTATTTATATTCGCTGCAAACAGTAGGTCATGGCATTCCAGTGCAATACTTGTAGCCATTGGCCCGCGTTGCTCTGGTCTTTAATTTTTACGGATGAGTCGTTTCTCAATTCTCCCTCCTTGCATTAAGATTCTGGTATTAGTTTTCCTCCTAATTTTTCTACATTGTTACTCTTCAAATGACACTTATGTTGCTTTAATTTCGTCCTATCTGTCTTCCATTAAGGCGATGTTTCGCATTGTATTAGCACGTCCTCTCCAAATTTGATTCAGTGCAACTCTTTTGGTTTCGAGAGTATAACAAAATTTCGGGATTTGACAAAAAAATTCCATACAATTAATTGCATGCAATATCCCTTGAATTTTGAAGAAATATTTTTTTCTTTATCTGGTTCAAACTCCGTTTCTAGACTAATTCGAGTACGTAGATTCCGAAAATCCAATCAGTTTTGCTCTGAATCGGCGGATAGCGGAGATATGGCCAGGTCAGAGCTACGGGCCTCCGTTTTTGCACCTCCTCCGATTCCAACTTTTTGCAGGTATCTTTCTCAATGTTCCTGATTTTTTTCGTGATAATAGAAGGATGGATCTATCGAACGGAGCAAACCGCAATGCGGAACCTTTTCTCGTTCGGATTTTATGATTTTTTGAAAATCGGGATTTTAGCAAACTTTTTAAAAAATTTGAAGAATTCGAAAATTTTCGACTTTTCTCGTTGAATCCGAATAGTATGTTTGCTTTTTCGTCAATTCCTATCCCATATGAGGATGCTGAGAACAAAAAATTATCAAGATTTGACAATAAAATTTTTACCTGAAAAAAATTCCATACAGGTTGTCGAAAATTTTCGGATGTCCTGAATATGTCTCCGAAAAAAATATTTCCACACATAACAACTCATTGAAACTTTGTCACATCATTGCCCCGTAGTCGTACTATTAAAGTTTTAACTTTGCTTAATATTTAATTTGTAATCTAGGAAATAAAGATAATTTTATATACTGCGATAAAATGACAACAAATAATTAAGACTACTAAATAAATTACAATGTTTTTTCTATATAAAAAATAACTAGTAGTGGAGTCAAGATAGCTTAAAATTATGCATTATTTCGAAATAATTATGGGAAGCATGGATGTCCCTAAAACCTTTTGAAATTACTTGGAGATAAGTATTAGAAAAAAGTTATAAACTTATTTTTGTACGCTAATTGTTTTTTAATTGTTTAAACAATAATAAATAGTTTTTTTAAGAACACTTAAAATAATTCAATGAAAACTTTATTTAACAATAAATTTCACGGATTTTTCATGAAATATTTTTATTTTTTGTATTTTTTTGGTTTTTCAACTCTTATTTCAGTTTTTTAAGAAAAATAAAATGCACCATCTTAAAGTAGAGATTTTAAGCTTTAAAAAGTGCTCTCATAAAGTTTCAATATCACATTTACAACTCTAGTTTCTGATCAATAAAGTATGGCCTAAAAGTCAAATTTGTGAAAATTTATTGAATATGTTGGGCTCAATATTTTTCAAATTAAATTTTTAAAATTTTATCCATATCGCTCACTGTTTCAATCGTCATTTGAAGAGTAATCTGTGAAAGTTACAGATATTTATTTTAAAAATTAAAAGAATCACAGCTATTTTATTATTATTGTACAAAATTATAGAATGGAGTAACTTTGTATACGTACTATACATTTTTTTTTCTTAAGTTTAAAGACATAAAATTTTGATAGCCGGATGACTCTTCTCTCATTTACATTTTTATGAGATCGATTTGATCAATTAGATCAAAAGTTATTACAAATTTAGTGTAGCGCGCTCGGGGCCGCGCGCTCTTCGAGAGCTATACTTGGGGGCCGCTCGTCTCGTTTTTCGTACGTTAGAAAAAAATTCTACAGCCTTTAAGTGACATTTTAGAAAAAAACTTTATTAACATTTTTTTATGTAAAATTTCCTGTTCTTTCGAATGACGCAGTTAATTTTATTTCAAATTAATTTTTTTTTATATATATATATTTTGCAAAAACTGTAATTTTGCAACTAATTTGTTAAATAAATAATTTAGCGTACACTCTACAGTTGGTAACTTTTTATATGTTGTTTCTGACAACTTTACAAAGCGAAAAATAGAAAGTTCTCTCTTCCAGTAATTTTCGCGAAGTCAAAATCTATCTTGACTCCACTATAGGTATTAAATTTTAAAGATAAACATTAACTTACAAATAATATTTCAAAATTATATCTTAATCTATAGCGTCACTGTAGCTTATAGTGGCAGGGATATTATCAGTGGCATACACGCTCCTGAAATCCTGCGGCAAAATTTAATATGGATATAATCCCCATAAAGAATGCATTTATTGTTCTTTTGTGGACCGTACAGGAGTCTAAAGCATTGGGGGATCTTTTCATCATCGGAATCCCCTTCCGCGCAGTATCTTACTTCGGTAAGCTTTTAAACAAAATGAAACAAACTTGTATAATTTACTACCCCGGAACGCTAAATCGCCTAACAATAAAAAGCCATCTTTCATGTGACTCGAAGCGGAATAACACTAAAAAATATTCAACATTTCCATTACGCAAATTGAACAAATCGTTTTATTTGATAGCGCAAACAGAAAAATCGTTTCAGCAAATATCGTTTCGGCGATTCGCTTTTTTGTTTCAATTTTATTATATAACTAGTTTTATTGGAACTAATTGCATTTTGTTGGACTGAGTCGTTTGCAATTATCTGCAAACGGCAATTTGCCTGACATCTGGCACCTGTTCTATGCCTCTGTTGATTTAGAATCGTTAAGCGTTGCTATGTCGGCGGACTTGCCGTCATCATCCACCCCCATGTTATGCATTATATTTAGTTTAGCAGGATCACGTAGGACCTTGTAATATTATAATTGCGGGGCATGGGTATAAATGCGGACGTGTGTTTACTGCACGTTGACGTTATGCTAATTTCCTCAGTTGTATTCACCGAATAATTATTATTATATAATAGGTACATTATATAATTATAGTTGGAGAGGAAGCAACTATCCCTTTCTATAATACCGTCTTTCTGAAGTTCACAAAATATGCAAATAAGCGTGGCGAGGCAATGAATTTAAACATCATTTAATAATATATTTCTTTAAATAAATTAATCCATTTGTTTTTTGTACTACACGGTGCATACAGGGTGACTCATAATTAGCTGCCAACCTTGAACAGGCCGATTCTATGATCAAAAGGGTCAATTTCATGGTAATTTAAACAAAAAAATTTTTTGTGTAAATTTAATCTAATTTTAATAAAAAAAATAATAAAAAATTAAATTAAATAAAAATTAATCCTTTAAATGGAAAAGAAAGGAAAGGAAAATTATTATTATTATTTTTTGTTTATATTACTATGAAATTGACCAAAGTGGGATTAATTCAAGAGCGATTTTCTCAGAAACCGTTAAAGATAACGATTTGAAACAAGAGTACCTTTTTAACGTAAAACAGTTCGGGAAAACGGAATTTGCTGTCCAATTTGTTAAAAAGTCAAAGATGAAAAAGTTACACACGCAAAGTACCAAGGGCCCCCCCGTACCCACCCCAATGGACCTTGTGGAAATAAATGGATTAGTCCATCAAATTGCTCATCAAAATTTAGCTGTGTATACCAAATTTCATTCTTTTATCACAACGCGATTGAGAGATATTGCAAAAAAATGATTTCCATTCCTCCCTCTTCAATGGGTCCCTGTGCCCTTAGGAAGCATTTCCGGACCCATGTTCATATGAACTTTTTTACTTAGTTTTGATCATAGAATCGGCCTGTATATATTTAATATAGTAGCCCGTAAAAACCAAAAATTGACAATGAATTTATACGTCAAATGACGATCAGGAAAAAAGTTGGAATAAGATTAATTTAATACAAAAACAAACTTAATAAAAATGACGTAAGTACAATTTGCACTGTTAAGTTATAGAAATTGTTCAAAATCACCGTTTTCTCGAACTTATTTTTCGCCGAAAATTTTTATTTTAAAATTTGTATTAGGACATTTGAGGTTATAAACAGATTTGTTTTATCTCTCTCTTGAGTATTTTCGTGTTCTTTTAATTTATGAGCACCCTGTATATCTAATCTAAGATGTTTGTATGACAGTTTCATTTTGTCGAGGAGCAGAACTTTTTATAACAGTGATATTTTTCGATAAAGTCAAAAGCAAAAGAGTTTCTCCTCTTGTCAACTCCATCCGTGGACACACTGTATATAAAAAGTAAAAAAAAATCAAAAAATCTTATTTTTTGCTTTCTTTAAATTATTTATTAACGATTTTTTGGATAAAAATTTCCGTTTACATTTTTTAAATAAGCCACTTCGATGAGAAATTCAATTCTCTACAAAATTTTCCCTATGAGCTATACCGTTTTGATTTGTTTTCGTGCTATATTTAAAAAAGTGCAAAAGTGCTTTTTCGCCCCTATCTTCAATTTCAACTCTCTAATTTAATAAGTACCCCGCGGTTTCTTAAGTTTTAATCATCCTTCGAATAAGTCATGTGATGAAAATCCTTGAACGTCTTATTTCCTTCATTTTTTTTTGCAAAAAATGAGAGTTAAAACGTACATATATGGGTAAACGCGATGAAAATCGAAAAATTGGCTAAGTTTGAGCGGCCATATATCAATCAATTTTCATCCAAAAATACTTTACAACCTCTTGTTTTGAAGGAAATTTTATCTACTTTTTTTTCTATGAAGCAATGCCTATATATATCTTTACTCAAAAAAAAATTGAGGGCAAAAAAGTAAAAAAAAAATCAGAAAATCGAATTTTTGGCTATTTTTCAAATTGTTTATTAACGATTTTTTTGCATAAATTTTCCTTTTAAATTTTTTAAATATGCTATTTCGATGGGAAATTCAATTTTCTAAATCATTTTTCATATGAACTATAGCGAAATTTTGCTTCGTTTTCGAACTACAATTAAAAAACTGAAAGAGGTGCATTTTCACCCCTATCTTCAATTTCCACCCTCTAATTTAATAACACTCCGCGGTTTTTTCATCTAACATGACCCTTTGAATGATTCATGCAATAAAATTGCTTGAACGTCCTTTTAACCCTGTTTTTTTGGATATAATCAATAGCCTATCTATCCAATAACTGCTCCTCGAGACGCAACTGGCGAGGAATACACAGATTCTTTTAACGTTCCCCAAAGAAATAAGTCACATTTGTTGAGGTCTGGTGATCGTGTAGGCCAAACTTGTTTGCAATTATTTCCTCTCCCAATCCATTCATTTGGTTACTAGTGGTTTAGTCTCTAACCATATTACTAAAATGAGAGGGTGGTCCATCACACATAAACCATTGTTCCAGTTTGAGTTGTAGTGTCATCTCGTAAGTAGATCCGGGAGAGTGTTTTGGAGAAATTCTAAATAAATTTCGCTATTTAGTCGATTAGGTAAAATAACTGGAACAATTAAATGCCGATCAATAACACCAATCCAAACAGTTATTTCAAACTCGCGTTGGAAATGTTGAGGAGTTACTGAATCAGGATCTACATCGGAATATTCATGATAGTTATGTAAATTTGTAATACTTCTGCGGGTGAAACAAGTTTCATCAGTAAAGAGAAATGCCTTGATGTAAACGATTTGGATCTTCACCGATATTTTTCAACGCTTCTTCTGTAGTTTCCTTCACAGAAATTTAACATTAATAGCATGCCAACTGGTTCGCTATTTGTGCTAATATAAAACACATACATGTATGCAATGTTTATGGTGAAATTAGGTAGTGACAAAGGTTTTCCATAGTTCTTCTTTTATAATTTTTGAGATTCTACAGAACATGTTCTTATAAATCTGTTATACTGGCAAACGTATTTTTTCAGTTTTTCCAGTTTTAGATACGTAACTTCTAAATGAATTTATAATTTACGTCGATATTTGTAATCATGTTTATTTAGTTATAATACAAAACACAAAAAGAACGATAAATTTTGGATAATTTGCGATGAAGGTTCACGTATTGAAAGTTTCAAATTGTCTGGGATAACTATGATAAGGGAATGCGAAGACTTAAACATGCAGCCGCAAAATACCAAGAAGATACGATAAATAAACAGACTGGTATTCTCCATGAGTCAAAATCAAACATGTCGATCAAACAGCATTAGTTGTGCTAGATATTTAGATTATAAATACTTACTTAAGTAACACAGCAGTTGAAAGTAACCACTTGTTAATCAACAATTGATTTTAAATTCAATAATAATAATAATGTTCTTCATACAAAAGAATGCTTGGTACTATATGCGAGGCGTCATCATTTGCATATATGCGAGATTGATGACTTGGAGCTGGCTACCTTAAGAATATTTACATATGTGACAAATTAAGTTTGAAGGAACAACTTCAATTTGAGTGGAAATAGAAATAAGTTTTACTGAAAATTGTTTATGTACTTCAGTTATTTTGTTTAACAGTTTTGTTGCCAAAAAAGTTCAATTAATGATTAGGAAAGTTATAATAAGAAGCAGGAGAGAAAATCATAACAAGAAGGAATCAATTATATTATTTGAAAAAAAAGTTGAATTTACGTTAACAATAAAAAAATGGAAATTTGAAAAGATACAGTTGACTATACAGGGTGAATCACAAATGGTGACCAAAAATGAAACCTCGTATTCTTTGGTGAATTTTAAGGGCAGTCTTTCCTATAAAGTTTTTATCTAGGACGCTTCTTTAAAGAGATACAGGGTGTAAACTTCAAATAATATTTTTAATTTTTTTAAATAATTTAAAAACTGGTAAGTGAAATAATTTGAAATTGGGCACATGTATTTATGTAAACATTGTCCAAAATCTGAGGGCATTTCTTAAAATTTATATACTCCAGTGGCGGAGATACAGGGTATCGATGCCATATTTTTCTAAATCAAATAGTACGCCACTGCGTTACGGTAACAGTCGTGATATTTTCGGATTCGTCTTTCAATTTTCTACAAATTACTACTCTCTTATGTTTTTCGAAAAAAGCCTGATTTTCGAGTAAAACTTAAAAAACGAACTGAGAACACACTTCGATATTCGATTATAATGCTTTTTAAAATTATATAGTGGGCTGCGATAGCAACTTTGACATTCTGAGCAGTTAGAATAAAGAAAAAATAATGACTTTCATCAGATTCAAGCAACTATAAATTTCGAACAAATTACATTTTCGTTATTCAAAAGATGTCGGGCCTGTGTTCGTGGAAATGGAGGTATTTTTGATCATTTCTCAAATAAAATCATTAAAATAATTTCTTTATTCGAATAAATAACCGAATGATTAGTGCTTGTCATATCATTTAAGTAAAAGTATATTCAGTTGTTTTTTTAAGTTTTACTCGAAAATCAGGCTTTTTTCGAAAAACAAGAGAATAGTAATTTGTAGAAAATTGAAAGACGAATCCGAAAATATCATGATTGTTACCGTAACGCAGTGGCGTACGATTATAATTACGTAGAAAATTTTTCTAAAGAAAATTGTCACATTGACGTAAAAAATAAATTAATATAAATAATGAAAAAAGTAATGCGTTTGTCATATTTCCAAAGAATTAGTAGATTTTCAGACAACGATTCCAGGATCAACTCGTGTTTTGACATTAATATCATGAAACTCCTCTGGAAAGTGGTTTTCGAGACTTCAAACTGGCTTAAGTAGCAAGTGATTGGAAAAACATTATAATTCATGTCACTGCACGATGAAAAATTCAAAATGACCAACAATGTAGATAAAAGTGACAAAAGGAAACGATTTGTCATAAATGAAAAAATAATAAATACTTAATAGCTACCTCCATTTATGTAGTATAATTGGAATACTGATGAAGTCTGGTGGAAGGATGTTCTTCTTATGTTGTTTTCCTTGTAAGCCGACATAGAACTCAATAAAGTAAGCTAATTGTTTTAGTTTTTGATATTAACATACGGGGAGTGTTACCAAAATGCTGCCATAGCATCTCGATTGCATGACCAGCGTTTTGCCTTGCGATTTTATCCCAGAACTAGTAGATTTGTTTATGTTCTTCAAAGAACATGATAAACAGAACACCTTCACGTATCGTATTGAACATGTTGGAAGACTTAGGCTATAGATTGAATACGTTTCAGATATTATTAAAGAAGATCCAACATACCACAGACTATGTCGAGTTGTCTCATACTAAAATGTATCCTGCTTTATCTGATTTCAACTTTATCTGTATCAAGTGTAGTCAAATCAAACCCTAATGAATTAATTCATCCTAAACTAGTACAGTTTTGCGTTCAATGTCTTTTACATTCTGGATGTAAAAGATTTACGTTTTGTAGACTGAAAACATGATTAAAAGGAAAAAGCTACCAACATAATGTTATACAAGAAAGGTATGGGTTTAGGGAAATTTTTAGTCAGGACGTAAATTTCACAACAAATTTGTTTATGAGCTATAGGACGAATAAGATTATGTAGTACCTAATTGATATTTTTTATGAATTCGTAACATATGTTCCAAGAACTGTCTGTCTGTTTGATTACTCATAAATAAAAGTAAAAAAGTGTATTTCCAGACAAAATAATATCCAACAGTCACTAAAGCTTTTTAACATATTCATTGTGAATTCAAATGGACAATAATAACCAAATAAGCGTTTTACAGATCCACTGGCGACGTTCTCATGTTTCAAGCGCCTGTAGAGTTAATTAAATTAGAAATAAACTGCCAGTTCGAGCTTGTAGATACTTTATTATTGTTAATGTGCAAGTTATGTACACGAAGTCCACCAAGGATAAAGTAATATCGCCGTGTTAACACCTACATATTGTCTTCTTTTCACACAGACGCATAAAGGAGAAGCGGTCACTAGCACCACTTCGCCTGATGCTAGAAGAGATTGTGTTGTTCGTGTCGCTTTTACAACTCATTAGTCATTCATAATTAGTCGATTATAATTACCGAACATCGATAGATAAAATAAATGTATGCATGGTGGCTTGACGGTGCCATGTATGTTTCTAATTTCTCAGATGGTTCGATAATCGGACGGGTCGGCGGATATCTCCGGATGTGTAAACGGTGATAAAAATTACTAACCGAATAAATTAACATTTTATTAATTTTTACGGCTGTCGGGCTCAACGAATAATAATTTCATTAGAGTACGCCTATTAGTTATTCCAGGCTGACTGGAAGGAGTCGAAATAAGTTACATTCAGCGGAATAATGGAAGTAATGAAGTGAAACGGCGATTTTTTCATGCCGCATTACCGTTCGCCGCCTAATGTAATTAACTTGCAGGCAATAAATAAGAATTTATTATTACAGCGATACAATTTGTTTTGAGTGAAACTAACGGAATTTATGGCTTGGAAAATGCATGCACGATTTGGTATTCGTTGTGTATTTAAAGATTAAAATGGAGTAGAAGGAATGTTATCCTAACATTTTATGTAATTTATAGATTTTCGTTTATATTTTTGTTTTGTGACATTTTGTGTGTTAATGAAATACTGTGCCCAACTTTAGTGGTGATACTAGTTATAAATCAGTTAAGACAATCCTCAAAAATCGCCTTGTTTTCGAAATATGGTGTGTTGAATATTAAAGACATATTACATTTATTTAAATATGTAAGAAGAAATTATCTTTCATTTATTAGAACAACGAGCTCTTAAATTTCGTGCATCAAAAACATTTTTTGTCAAAAAACTATAAGAACATCTTATAGAGGATACTTTGAAATTTTCCAAGCCTTGCTTAGATTTTCTGTAAGATTATCAATTCTCGAGTCAGCAACAAATTATCATACAAAGCTTTTGAATAATTCAAATGAAAAAGAGGATGAATCAAACTAAAAGAGCTGATTGGTGGAATTGCCAAAGAAAATTATTGAAGCACGTGGACCTTTCGAAAGGGAAGCAAAAATTTTGAAATTTTTCTAAATATAAAATACAGTGTGTCTCCGGATGGACCCAACTGTACCTCTTTATTTCGCATTTTAAGGGAAAAAGTCATTCTCCATAAAAAATTTTGCTTATCGTGAAACGTCATTAGCCATACTCAGACTTTCAAAATAACATACAGGGTGGTTAGCAAATAAGGAAACGTGAATTTGTGCCAATAGTATTAGTTTTTTAAGAGGAATTTAAAAATGTTACTGAAATAAGTTGTTTCTAATGTTAATAGTAGTCCAGATATTAAATTTGAACGTTGTATCTCAAAAAATAATTTTATAAATTAAACAAAAGCTCATAATTTATTAAAACTATTATATTTGTTGTCATGGGCATAAACTTTTTCCTTCAAGTATCCTCATAAAAAGAAATCAAGAGGAGTTATGTATGGGGAGCGTGCAGGCCATCTTATAGGATCAAACTCTCTTATCCATTTTTTGTGGAAATGCTGATCTAACCAGTTTCTTACACTAATTACACTATGCAGGACAACCATCGTGTTGAAAAAACAACACCTGTATATAATGATACTATAATTTCTTTGGTTGTAAAGGAATAATGTGGCCTATAAGTCATAGTGAGTTATAAGTCATAAGTCACTAGTAAGTTATGACTTAAAACCCACTAGTGACTTATAGAAATCATAAAAAGACAAATGTTTGGTTTATTTTTCTAGTTTTTATTAGAAATCCAATTTGAAACAGTAATAAGTCAACAAATAATCTAAAATGCCACATACTTACAATCTGCCTACTTATTAATATTAACATTAACATTTATAGTAAAGCCGTAATTTGATGCCAATGTGCTTGCTTCAGGAGTCTGTACCCCTTGTATCTTTTAAGCAATATCAATTTTGCTGAAAATTGACTATTCTACAACCTTCTGCCCGGCGTTTGAGTATTGTAATATCCCCTCCAGCATTGACCAAAAGAGTTGCAGATGCGCGACGCAAGCCATGCCCTGTATATAAATTAGAATCTGTCAGGCCCAAAAAATCGCGTAACAACTATAGAGATTTTTGATAGCGTATTAATACCAACACATTGACGTGTGCATTTTCTCTTTTGGAAATTGCAAAAGAACTTTTTATGCTGCACATTTTGAGGCTTTAGCTTAAAATATTTTCTAATTGATTCAATTGGATTAACACAAAATCCTTCATTTAACACAGCGGAGCTTCTTGGCTTGTTCGTTTTAATATTTGAAATCATGATGTGGATATACTGCCCTTTGTCCTCTATATTGTCTATGCTTCTAAGACCTTGGATTTTTTTGGTTGAAAATATTTGTGCTTAGACTTTAGAAATGCCACTAGTCTTCCGAATTTAGAAATTTCAATGTTCTTGTAAACTCTCGAAGTTGACTTCAACATGGAATATTTAGTCCCAATGTGGATGGAGCTAATTGCTCACTTACAATTAAATTGAAAAAATAGACAAGCAAGACTTCTTCATTTACGCCTTTCACTTCTTCTTTGATTTTCCAATCTTGAAATTCCTTCAGTTCTTTGTTGTATATAGATTTTGATTTCTCCGGAATGATGCCTGCAGTAGCCGCATTAGCTGTTTCTAAAATTTCAGATGGAATTTCCACATTCTTCATTTTTTCAGTCTTGGTTTTAGGTTTTCAACGTAATTTCCACTCAAAAATATTGTTTGCTTACTGACAAACCTTCTGTAGAAAAATCTATCTAACATAATTTGTTGCCCAATTAGCATACAAAATTCTACACGAAAGGCTTCATACCCTTCTTCAAGCTTATATAACTTTACTGGTTTGTAGGACTGTATTTTATCATCTTTCAGAATTCTCTGCAAATGGCTTTTACAAACAGTTTAATCTAGTGACCTTTTTCTTAGTGATTTCTTGGATTCATTTCTTACCGAATAAATTGCAAGCAATGTAGCAGCATTGTTTTCATTATAAATCCGTTCTTGGTTTTTTATATCTTTCACACCCCACTGTTTTCGAACTTTAAAATCAACTCTCGAACACAGTTCACTGAAACGTACACCCTGGGATATTTTCTATTGAAAAGTTCAATCGCATATTTGTACGATATTTCACTAATACCGTAGCATTTAACTAAATAGATTCGTTGTTCTAGAGTCAACATTATTAAAAGTTCTCTGACAAGGACATGACTTTTTTATAAATAAATATCAGTGTATGTTGTTATGGATACAACACACTGAAAGAAATGCGTTTTATTCTTTATTAGAATTCTATATACCATTATAAGACCATTGTATACTCGTTATTAGAACATCTAGTACTGGTTATAATTTTTATAATAATAAATGTATTAAACTGTTGTATACTCTGTATGAGTTAAAAACATATGTCATTAAGTTTTCAGAAATTTTATTGGATAACTGTAATTACAAGCTAAGGTTCTAATGTAAACATACATAAAACATACTTTTAAGCACTAAAAATGATGACAAATCGCTCCCAAAACTGTCCAGTTTATTTTCTTAGCAAGGATGCACCCGTATTTTCTTGTATTACATGAGAATTTGCACTATAACTCTTCCACCTTAAGAATGAACCATCCCCAGAAAGGTTGAGCTTCTTTCCATATAATTTTATTTCCTCTGGTTGATTGACTTTATACCCATGTTTTTCTTTGTCAGCGTTAACCTTCTGTTCCTCCATCTTATGTAAAACTTAACATCAGGGATTTCTAATAGGACCTACAAAATAATAATTTTTAAGAATTACATTTGAAAAAACAAAACAATTACAAGCCATAAAACAGTTAGATACTTACATAATAATTTTCCATTTCACACAACGCGATATGATCATGTATCCCACAAAACATGTGCATATACTGTCCATTTTCATCAAACTAGACGTGTGTAAGTCGATGCACAGCGGACTGTCGGAAATTTTACGATTGTTGTATTTTCTCTTCTTGAGTAAAGATAATAAAGACGTTGTGGTTTTGTGTGTTTATTTTGACAATGATTGAACATCTATGGACAATAAAAGTGGACTGTATAAGATAGTTGAGTACCGATCTGCTTCATGCATAGCATGCTACTGAAATCATAGAAGGGATGAGCTCGTGCGGCGAACCCTAAATCAGCGGCTGGAATAGCCAGGTTTCTTATTGAGTCGGCGCACTTCGCTCTCGGGTCTGACATATGATTATTATTATAAGACTATGAATATAACTTAACAACGATCATAACCGATTATGCACCAAGAGGTGACGATCACTTAACCATTATAAGAGGCGTTTTACACGTTAAAAACGGAAACATATTCAGTATAAGAACGAATAATTCTGTTAATACAATTGTTATATACAAATTCGGATACTGGTCTTTATACAACAAATCTTCCCTACTATACAATTGGAATATAAAGTCTATAACACCTAATAATGTATAAGTAATTCATTATAACCCTTATTTCATAGATGCATAAGGTGTATTAAGCACCTTCCAGTTAAACTGATTGAATAATGAGTACGGAGATGATTGTTTTTTTTTAATAAAAGTTGTATATTGGTTATAAAAGTTTTAATAAGCGCTATACACATTATTCTAGATAAACAGTTTAATAAGCCCATTTCTTTCAGTGCACATAAAATAACTTTGTTATTATTCAATAAATTATGCGCTTTCGTTGAATTTATAAAATTATTGTAACCATAATTTTCGCAAAAATATCAACTTTGAGATATCTACTAATACTTTACTCTTGGCACAAGTTCACGTTTCCTTATTTCTTAACCACCCTGTACGTTATTTTGAAAGTCTGAATATGGCTAATGACTTTTCACGATAAGCAAAAATCTTTTTATGAAGAATGACTTTTTCCCTTAAATTGCGAAATAAGGAAAATTACAAGTACAGTTATGTCCATCCGAGGACACTCTGTATATAAATATAAATGTAAATTAATAAAAAGTTTTCAAATGAAAGCGTATATCTTACATCAGCGCACAGCAGACCTTTCTGTATCTTAGCTGCTGTATGTTATAAAAAGGGTTATATATTGCTTATTCAAGTAACATTTAGGGATTACGAAGAGAAATACTCTATGGCACCATAGCACCATAACACCCAGCGGGAACGCGAAGTAATTTATTATTGGCGTCCCATTAATAGCAATCAACCCCAAATGGTTTCGCATATCGTGATCCCACCACCGAGTCGGGATTATTTAAAAGATGAAACTACAATAAAACAATTAAGTTACCCCCATGTATCCGAGTTGCAAACGAGACCAAGTGGGCGGAAGGATTACCGTAATTGATACAATTGCCTCTTATGTTAAATTAACTAGAGCTTTGTCTCTACAGGCTGCATTTCCTTCTTTATGCCGACTAAATGTAAATATCATTAGGGTATAATGTAAGCAAGTAGAATTAATTACACGGAATAAAGTAAGGTCTACTTATTTCGTATTGTGATAGTTAAGTAAATAATCCACTGTTTAAACAAATTTAAATCGCTTTGCCCTGCATTAAACCATTGTTCAAGTGGATGAATTTTATTTTTTAAACAATTTGTCAACAGTGGAAGCAAATAATTGTTGTCTGATGCAATACCAGAACTATTTTGGTAATAATTCATTTTTAAAAACATAGGCCAGGAAATATAGAGGTGGACGCCACTTTTTGTTTCGGCAAACTGAATTTATCACTATAGATGCTAAATATTATGTACAATAACATTATCATTCCTTTTTTTTATAAAAATGCATATAGGTACCATTTAATCCATATTAGTCCACCCTCTGTAAATCTTCCGTCTTCCTTGGCGGCATATTTTTACAAGGACTCCATCATAAAGTTTAACAGTTTGTCTTTCTAAGTGCTAAGAGTATATAATCGGATTAGCTTTTTATCTTCAAGATGCCATAATTTATTTTAGATAATTGTGGTGTTTAACTTTAATAAACTTGTAAACATTTTCGTGAATTATATCCCTTAATCCCATAAAAGTGAAATTTAATTTACTCACTGAAAGAAACTTGTTAAAATTTTAATGCCTTTGGAGGGTGCCACAATTTTGTGTTTATTTTTATGTAGGGAGAACGAAAATCATTACGAAAATATTATTAACAAGTAACAATTATTATTTACGACATTTTTTAAATACGAAATATTCCGTGAAGTTTGTTTACTTATTATTTATTTAAAAATTATTATTAACATAGTAAAAAATAAGACGATAAGGAAAAATATATTTGATACGGGAAAATGTCTGAATGTAAGATTTTGTACCCACATGAATACAATTAACAATTAAAATTAAGATCAAGCGATAGTCGTGTTTAAATGTCATTAAAACAATCCTAAAACTACTTGATTTAACGAATGTGAAGTATATTTCATTTTTTTTCTTCATTTATTGGTTTATTTTTATGAAATAGTTTTGCTTAACCAAAAATCCTACACTGAAAAAAAACGGACAAATACAAAATACTCAACACTATATCTACAGACTACTTCGATTTCAATTTTGATAATTTAGGCATTGGAGTTTTCGGGGGTGCTCTCTTCAACTAAAATAATGCCATTATTATAGCACTTCCGGTTACACCGGAAGTATCTGTCAATTTTGTTGTTTTAAATGGAACACCCTATATAAATTTGGCAGATGTAAGCGTTTCGAAAATCCCTGATATCTTTCTTCGTTCTAGGAGCTTTCACTTGCTTTTCGGAACATACAAAGAACAAGAAGAAAATTATACCAAATGAACGATTTTTTACTCACATTTTGAAAGCTTCAAACCGTCAAAACTTTTTAAATTCAAATGAAACGCCCTATATGTTTTTGCACCATATTATAGAAAGTCAAATTGTCTTTTCACCGACATAGGCATTGTAAGGGTTATAGTTTCGATTTTCTCAGATATTAGCAGTTTTCTTACATTCTCAAGAATGTTCTCAGCAACACTCTCACGAACTGCTTCAATGTTTTCTGTTACACAACTTGTTAAAGGACGGGCAGAGTGTTTAAGATCACTAACTGATCCAATTAACCTCTTCACAGTTGATGAAATTAAATCACTATTCCAGAAAACTTCATTTTGTATACTTTTTAAATTGACGGAGAATCTAATGCAGAGATAGAACTGGGACAGGGTTCGTAGCGGCCTGGAAAATCGGGAAAAGTCATGGAGTTCATCATTCTTCAGAAAAATACAGCGAATAGTCAGGGAATTTTAAAAGTATTCATTAAAGTCAGAAAATTTGACGTTTGCTACTGGAAATTTTGTGAAAGCAATCTCTGGGTTCTTCAAAGAGAATTACTATTTATGGTTTTAAACCTTTATAAGAGGTTCTTTGGGTAAAAAAATGATTATGGAGTCCAGTCTAGAAAAAGTTTAATGCCTAAACATCTATTAATATGTAAAAATGAACTACAAGTGACCTGGATTTTGTTTTATAAGTCAAGTAAAACTTGGAAAAGTCAGGGAATTCTTTATTACTTTTGAACTATGAACCCTATGTGAGCCAATAATGATATAGATTATGTTAATGTTCCTTGCATCAAACAATCGAACTGCGTACCGTGGTTATGGGGTCATGGGTTTGTGGGGTTATGGGGTTAGGGGGTTGGGAATTATAGGTTAAATATATTCTGTTTATATAGTCCTGATATATCCCACGATGAAAGAGCAAGTTAAACTACTGAATAACGTGGTTATTGGAGTTATTGGTTACGGGGTTATGGGAATATATGGTTATAGGGTTAGGAGGTTTGAGGTTGAATGTATAAGATTATGGGATAATTGTGGGTGCACAGAAACGTTGTGTGTAATAGGACTTGACAGCTTGGGTTATTAGGTGATATAGCGGTAAAATCTGACGTGATGGGGTTAAATAGATCACAGATTCGGATTCAGGGGCCTAGAAAACATGTAGATTCAGACTTGAAAAACATTTTTTTTTGTGGCTGTGTTATTCTTAGAATATACAGTGATATGAGAATGTATCAATTGAGATTGATTCGTCTCTATTTAAATACACACTATAACTAAAAATAACTATGTTTGCACTTTATTTTGGATGATTAATTATTATTAGCTGTTTGCTAGGTACTGCTTCTTTTGCGTACCTAAAATGTTGGTAGCGAAGAACGTTATTTAACTTCACTTGATAAGATATTTTTTACGAAAAAATGTTTGAATTTGTTTAATTTTTTGGTCATTTCAATGTCAACTTATGTGTTTGACCTTGAGACAATATGACCCCTAGAGGATCATTTAAAGGTCGTACTTAAGTTTAACTGATGAATCTCGAACAATGAAAAATCTTACAGATAAATCTAACCCACCACCAAGAACTACTAACCCTAAACCCATCTCACCACTAAAACCTAACCTCCCCAGACCCAATACACAAAAAATCCCACGCATTCCACCTTTTAAGGTTCTCCAATATTGCGACCTGCTTCGAGATTCATCATTAATGGGCTAAGTGGGGTTCGATTGTAGATTGGGTTTCATGGTTTCTTAAGGGTGAGTCTCTGTGGTGAGTTCATTTGGGGTCGGTGGGGATTTGTGATGGGATCGGTTTGGGGTTGCCGGGGTTTTTTGGTGGGTTGGGTCTAGCAGGGTAGGTTTTGGTGGTGAGATGGACACACACCCCCACACATACACACACACACAGAGACACACACATATAAAAACACACGCATGCTCTAATAAAAATACGTTCAACGAGTTGCGCTCGCAGAAGCAGATGCTGCTCTTCTAATCCCTATATCTCAAAGTATGTTCATTTTTGGGTCTTGCAGAACAGTTAATCAGGAGGTCATAACCTGCAACATATCAAAATTTTATAAATTTTCAGAGAGGTCCAAAACCCTATCATTTTATGCGGGGTCCTTTCATCTTATAAAAAGTGATGTATTGCAAGAATTGAACCAGATTACTTTAAATTAGTTACATCAGTCAATATTTGTAGTACAATTTTCAAACTAATGGCTAATAAACTTAAAAATGTGCCAATTAAAACCTGCCCGTACCCCAGGCATTTATCGTTTTATTTTCGCGATTGTAAATAAGTTACAAAACAAACTGATACATGCCGCATTCGTTTCGAGTTGTGAGGTCCTGTAATAACGCAATGTGCATTCAGAATGGACTTCCACAATCAGACGCAGAAGATATTCGTAGTCGGACTTCCAAGGTTTTATTAGTACGCAGCCGGCAAAGTCAATAAATCTCTGTAAAAAGCGGTGCCGTTCTTAAAACATCCTAGCGTTGTAGGTGGAGGCAGGCAAAGAAATTATAATTTGCGACTGTACAAATTTAACAGAGCTTATAAGTAAACTTTCATATTTTATGTATGCTAATTTTTAGAATTTAACGGAGCCATAAATCTCCCTTTTCTTTATAATTCCGTAAACATTTATAACTTGAATACTTTCAGGGAAATTATATTGAAGTGTAATGGCCACCTTTATGCCCGCACCTTTTAATTTTGAACAATAATTGCTTAAGGGTGCACAATTTATTACAGGCCTAAACACATATACACTTTTCAACAAAAGGAGAGGAATGTTCGTACAGTGGATCTTTATAAAACTACTTTTACTGCCTCAATTTCAACTGAGATAGTCGTATAGAAACATCAGTCGAGAGCTAATAAAACAACTCTCGGAAGATACGGACGTTATGGCTGTGTAATAAAATAGACAGGAATGTCTGTAATATTCAATAGATATGTAAATGGTCGTTGCATGTAAATTCCGCGTTTTATGGACAACGAAAATTAAAATACTGTTTTGATATTTTAAAAAAAGTGTGTGGGAATAGACAAATATTAACTTGATAATAAACTAAAATATAATAAAATTATAAATTTTTAGGAGATTTTCAAAAGGCTGTAACTTGGCGAAAAATAGCCGTAGAGCAGTACAAAAAATAAATTAAAGCTTTAAGTCTCTAGTTTCAGGCTTTTTAAACTGTAAATCATATGAAATCCAGTGGACAAAGATTTTCAAAATTTTTACTGCCCTTGCAAAAGGTCCAGGACTTCAATAAAGTTTTTTTGGCAATCCTACCTGTCAGTTGTTTTAGTTTGATTCATTTTCTTTAATTTGAGCTGTCCAAGAGCTGTATACGATTATTTGTCGCTCTGTTATCGTCTTTCAAAACAAAAATGTCTATTTTGGCTTAAATGAATTAATTATACGGGAACTGTTGACCATATAGAAAATCTAAACTGGGTTTTGAAAACTTCAGAGTATCTTTTACAAGAAGTTCTTATGGTTTTTTGATAAAACAGTTTTTTCGATGCAAGAAACAATACAAGAAAACGGTAAAAATTGCATTTTTATGGATTTTCGATAAGCTTGAAATAACTTGACAACTAATGAATAGACTAAGAATATTTTCCTTCTTTTTTTTTAACTCTAAAGTATCCCAAAGAAACCCTTTAGAGTTCAAACCGCTGGGATTTTTCTTTCATATAATGACCCGAATTATTTTTGTCAGTTTTGCTAAAAATCAGTTAAAGAAAAAAATTTTGCGTCTTTATTAGTTCTTTTAAATGGAAAATGTTTCTTCCAAAATTCCATTTTTTTTCCATTAAAAAAAATACCAAAATAAAATACAAAATTTTTTTTTCAACAAATTTTATTTTCTAAATTTTTTTTTACAATATCTACCTATCGCAATGCTCCACAATTTTTTTTTTGACCGCGGTTTCTGTCGTATTCAAATCTCAAAAAAAAAATGTATTTCAAAAAGTTGTATATGTTGTATAATGAGTTGCTGTATTTTCTTCCGCAATCTCAAATGCAGAATTCTCTAGAGCACAAATCGATTATGTGCTTCAATTAGAAAAAAGTTTTGAAAAATCTTTTCTGTATATTCGAAAAAATATATATTTTGTGACGATTGTCTTGCATTGTGAATATTATAACACCAAAATTCGAAAAAAATTGTTTACAAAAAAAATTAAAAAAAATCTCATTTTTCTTTTTTTTTTCTATATTTAGAATGTTTCGATGAAAAATAGTATGGAATTTTGCGAAAAAAACAAGAAAAGATTAAAAAAATATTTTACTTAATTTTTAGTAAAACTGACAATTTCAATGATTGGGATCAGAATAAAAGAATATCCTAGTTTATTGATTATTTGCAGTTATCTCAAGTTTAACGAAAATCCTTAAATACGCAATAATTTGCTTATTTAACAAAAGGTAATATTTGCTTTGAACGTCCATTTTTCGTTATGTTACAGCCTTTTGAAAATCACCTCAAAATTTAGAATTTTTTTATCCCTAAATTTTTGTGCTTAGTGCATATAAGTATAACATAACAACAAATTTCGATAAAATCTTAAAAGATGCTTTACATTTAAAGGAAAAACATTTTTTTTTAATCAACGTTCATGCTCTCTAGCAAGTAAACCAAGTTGCTTAATATACGGTGTGTCCTTTTAAGTTCTCTAAAAATAGGTAACTTTTTTTATCAATTTTACGAAATGGTATTAAACTTTTTAAACTTGAGATAGCATATACACTATACAGGGTGGCCAAAAATTAAAAAAACAAATACAGAAAAATGTATGAGAAAATGTTACTTGGAATTAAAAATTAAGTTAAGATTCGTAACATCGTTCTATTTTTTTATCCATTTAGGTTCGCTACAAATAGGTAACTTTTTTATTATCAATTTTACGAAAAAAAGATATTGTTTATAAAAAAAAATTTTCACATTTGAGATAGCATATACAGGGTCAAAAATGAAAAATAAAGCTTAGAACGTGAATAGTACTGATTAGTTACACCAAAAAGACGTTTGAATGAATAGATTCAGTACATTCAATAATAAATTGTTGAATGTTTCTTT
Source organism: Anoplophora glabripennis (assembly GCF_000390285.2). Taxonomy (NCBI): domain Eukaryota; kingdom Metazoa; phylum Arthropoda; class Insecta; order Coleoptera; family Cerambycidae; genus Anoplophora; species Anoplophora glabripennis. The sequence continues at coordinate 742,312 of NW_019416739.1, forward strand.
TTAGAAACACAAAACAATTTCAATTGTAAACATTATATGCAAATAATTTAAATTCATTTTTTCCTAAATGGACAAATAAATAGAACATTATGAATTTAAACTTAGACTTAATTTTTAATTCCAAGTAACATTTTCCCATTACATTTTTCTCTAAAATAAAAATTATTGATTGTATTTCTCCCTTCCTAAATTTGATTTTTTTTTAATTTTTGGCCACCCTGTATGTTATCTCAAGTTTGAAAAGTGTAATACCATTTTTTTCAAAAAGCAGAACCTTTTATAAAGAAAACCTTTTTTTCGTAAAATTAATAATAAAAAAAGTTTCCCATTTCTAGAGAACTTTCTAGAGAACACACTGTATATTAAGTAACTTCGTTTACTCGTAGTTAAATCTGCTTGTTTTGACGGAATATTGGAACACTCTGTATACTGTAATTATTTAGTATTCACCATTTCAGACCTGAAAATTCAACAGACGAATTCTAAAATTATGCAGACGGCGCACATTTGCCTTTTTCAGTTTATACGGACATAATAAACATTTATGGCGCCATATCATTTAAATCCGAAGTCAGATATATTCGCTTCACGGAAAAACAGGTTTAATAAAGGCATAAAATTCTTTAATTCAACGCCGATTTGTTATTCTTTATGAACTCTTTTAATTAACACTAATAAGAACATGTGTTTTCACAGCTCGCATAGCCGACGTCTGGTATATCGTAAAATACATTTCAGTGACATCTTATCGCGTTCACTACACACAATGACAGATTTTATTAACTCTACGAAAATACCATATGTAGATACACAAACGCGGTTAATAAAAGTTTGTGAGATATAGGTGCGGTATGTGTGAACGCTGATAATGCTTATTACTATAAATTTTCGAAGAGAGAGGTTAAAATTATTCGAAGAAGGATATTTTACGGTTATGGGCTCTTTGAGGTTCTGGTCATCATTTTCGTCCTTTATTTTCATTAAACAGTCAGCAGTAAATTTAGTTTTCGTGACATAAATTAATTGCGTTTATAAACGCCGTGAAATCTTCAAAAACTCGTTTATTTTTTAATGTAAAGAATTTGAAATAAAACTTCAATTATATTCAAACATCAATTTGGATTTAAAACATATTTCCGTGCAATTGACATAAATTTTCAATAAAGAACATTTAGTGAGAAAATGCATTCCGAACTTATGCCACAAGGGTCGGTACTAGGGCCAGTACTTCTGTTAATATATGTGAACGATTTGGTAGTAAATTATCAATCACTGTTTTTAAACCTTTTGCTGACAGCAGTTTTAGAAAGAGTAATGAAGATTTCGAGTAATTACAATCAGAAAATTAGTCTAATAGTTCACTTTAAATTTTGAAAAACCAAATAATATTACATTATAGATATCGCAGGAGATATTGAAAATTGATAAGCTCACTTATTTGTTGAAATCTGAAGATCACTCAAAATTGAAAATCAAAGTAATTTCACTAAACCTCAGTCGACAGGGCAGGCATTAGGGTTCCACTAGATACGTATCGAATAAACTGATCGATGCGAAGCTTAAGATCAAGGGCAGGCATGGACAAATGTGAAAATATATATCTGAGATTACCTAGTGATTTTTTTATCAAAGTGATGTCAGCATATTTTGCGCGTTTAACGATGTTTAGATTAATATTTCAAATTAAGAAAGATAGCTGGGGAGTTTAACTATCTTTCCAAATTGAAGTCTTCACATCCACAACTTCAAAGTAGATACCGTACTGCATACAGGGTGGTGAAAATTTACGCCGAAATTAGGTCATTTCAAACCATCATAAGTTGTATCTGACATACTTCAGTTTGTTATTCCACGTTCAATTTTAAGCAAAAAATTTCCTATGAATTCGCTTCGTTTAGGATATACAGGATGTCAAATTAAAAAAAAAATTATTACATTTTCTTTAATAACTCTCGACTACTTTGGGTTAAATTCATGAAATTTTGTATGCGGAGGTTTCTTGGGACGAGAAATTCAAATTCTATGGACGATTGGATGTATATCCCAGAGGGAGCCACAGGCGACCATTAGGATCCTTTTAAATCGCTTCAAGTTTTTTTGTGTCACGGTGATTGTCATTTCGTAATAGAAAAACATTTTCCCCTATCTTTTTTACTTAAGAAATGAACACCTTCTTGAAGTCTCTAGGAGCAACCGTTTCCGCTAAAAACTCATGTAAAGATGATGATGCATGCAAATTATGTATTAGAGTGAATCGAAAGTAATTGTTGTCAGGTTTTCTACATTTTATTTAGAGATTTAATTTTTGCAATTCCCACAAAAAAAATTCAGGCTGTGTTGATTAAAATCTAATAGTTCTTAGTCTTTAAAGTATTATGCCTTATTTTTTAGATAAAAGTAAGGTAGCCAGATAAGTAATTTTCGCATATTTGTACAATATGCACGCATATAGGACGCCGCTGTTTTTTGACGCATCTTAAAGATTTATCGTAAAATGCGTGGTTTTCGAGAATAAAACAACAATAAAATAACAAAAAGACAACTTAACACTATCCAATTAACACTAAGTACTAAATTAATTTTCATCAAAGATTTGGTTCAAAAATACCACCACCAATTTCAATACACTTCTCAACTCTTACGAAAATATTACGTAAGGTGTTAATTAATTTTATACGGTACTGTTTTATTCGCGTAGCTGTAGCCATTATACGACCGATCAACTCATCACGTGTATTTATTTTTTCACGATAAACTTCTTGTTTCATCCATCCCCAAAGCCCATAATCCATGGTAGTTAGGTCTGGAGACCTACCTGGCCAATTAATAGACCCTCCACGACCAATCCACCTCTCTCCAAATTGTTCATATAGGTAATGGGTTACCTGTTGGCTGTAATGGGACGGAGCACCGTCATGCTGACAAATCATGCGTAGTTGTTTGTTCAAGGGAACATCCTCCAATAACACTGGAAAATCATTCTACAAAAATTCTAAATATCGTGCTGCTGTTAGACGATTCGGTAATACAAATGGCCCAATTAGTTGATGACCAATCATTCCACACCCGATATTAACAGTAAATCTGTGTTGGAAATGGGTTTCTACACTAGCATGTGGATTGTTATCGGACCAACGATGATTGTTGTGATGGTTATTAATGTCGTCGCTGGTAAAAGTGACTTCGTTGGTAAAAAGTATCATTAGAACCAATTGACGATTAGCGTTGACCCATTCACAAAATTCCAATCTTCTGGCATGATCTCTTGGTTGAATAATTTATACGTTTTGTATGTGAAAAGGGTATAACCCATTTTGCTTAACGTACGCCATACTCTTACATGAGGAATGTTCATCTGGAAGGAAACCCTTCTTGTACTTGTCGATGGTCTTCGTTCTACTGATTGAAGAATATTTTCGATTTAATTTTTCGGTTATCTGCTCGTTCAGAATGATTATGACTACTTGGAAGAAAACCGGATTCACGTAATTTGGTAAATGTGTTAGAAATCTGGAACCGTTCTGTTAGGAAATCGTCTCCGATATTTTCTACGAGCAGCCCGTGAATTTCCATTAGAAAAGCCATAACAAAATTTTCAACCAAGAGGTCATGCCAGAAGATTCGAATTTTGTGAATAGATCAACGCTCATCGTCAACTAGTTCCAATGATGCTTTTTACTGACGAAACTGATACCTAATTAGCACTCTAATAAATATGTCTTTCTCACAGGCCGAGTCCTTCAGACTTTGGAAATTCCAGAATTCTTTACTCAGGAAATACCCTTTTATAAATTGTACCTAGGCCATAAAACTTAGAAACAGTTATTTATGAATTAAGCCGTTTATGTTATTCCCGAGTTCTATGATGACAAGCTTGGGTTTGGAGGGACTTACGGGTCACTCAACATAGCCACGGTCCAAGGATAGATAGCAAGTACCTTATAATTACTTTATAAGGAATCCCTAGGAGATAACGAATTTGATTGGTTTATTTTAAGAATAAATTTGACCTGACGAGTGAAGAGAAGTACAGCGAGATGTACTGAAGGCAGTTCTACTTGAGAATTGAAGACATGAGTACACTGCTATTCTGTTGACCGTGGATTCGTTATCGGGCCTCTGGTTGTTGTCATAAAACACCTCGAGTACTTAGTAGTATTTGTAACGTTTTATTTTAAATCATTTTAATTTACGGTATTACTTATTATTTCGTGAAGATGAGCGACACGAGTAGTGATATAACGCCCAAGTTAGCCCTACGACTCCGACATACACATAATTTCCATGCATCATCATCTTTAGATGAGTTTTTAACGGAAACGGCTGCTCCTAGAGACTTCAATAAAGTATACATTTCTTAAGTAGAATAGATAGGGGAAAATGTTTTTCTATTCCGAAATGATATACACCGTGGCACAAAAAAGTTTAAGCGATTTAAAAGGATCCTAATGGTCGCTTGTGGCGCCCTCTGGGAGATACAGATTTGAATTTGAATTTCCCATCCCAAGAAATCTCCGCATACAAAATTTCATGAATTTAAATCAAAGTAGTCGAGAGTTATTAAAGAAAATGTAATTATTTTTTTTTAATTTGACATCTTGTATATCCTAAACGAAGCGTTTCCAGGCCTAAGTTCATAGGAAATTTTTTGCTTAAAATTGAACGTAGAATAAGATACTGAAGTATGTACATCTCCTTCTGAAACACCCTGTATATTACACAAAAATACATATTTACAATTTTTTCTTTATTATTTTTGTGTATATAAAATTCTTTTGAGTATTCCGTCTCATTTATTCCGGTTTTGTGAGCAACGTTTCCGATTTATTTCCCAATGATAATTATGTTTCGTTTCTTTTCCAGGTGAGTACACAACGGTTTCAATTTTCCCGGAACGTGTTTAAAACTATCCTCATTTGCCTCGGTAAGTATCTAAGACGAGGATTTTAACTGAACGCACACGTATTTCTTGCATTTCATGCTAGAACGACGACAGACGTGCTCGTTAATAGCGGTGGCTATTTTCGCTGAAAAAGACGAGATACATTGCGCGGTATTTGCTTCTGCAAACACTAGGCTAAAATGTTCCTCACTTCATGTGATTCAGTGCACTTTCATGTTCTCTTTGTCATGTTTATACTTTCCTAAGCCGGCGAGGATTTGTTTTGTCAAGATGAAAAATAACGTGTCCGAGTCAAGCGCAGCGTTCGCGATAAGGTATTTTTACTTACACCAAACGACTACTCTGACTACTCTACTATGTACACATGCTGCTAGATTATGTAAAAGAAGTAAAATTGCAGGCTGGGCAGAGCCTTTGGAAGACCAACACCATTGGTTTTTGAGTCTTATTTTATTATTACTAAACGTGAAACATGAAGTAGCAAAAATGATACCAGTGAATGTAGTGCCAATCCAAAACTAAGAGGATTGAAGTAAAAATACCTTATATGAAAGTTGTATCCCTGAGACGATATACCCTCTTAAAGGAGGGGATTGAAATTAACATTTTAATTTTTTTCTTTAACTTGGGGAATGCTAGAGACACGAAACATGGTATGAGCATCCTACTAATAAAGAGACAACTTTTCAATATTTGTTCGATCATTGGGAAGACTGATTTATTGCGCAACTTTTTTACCACTTATAATTTTTCGATAAAACCAATAGTTTTCTAGTAAAAAAATTAGATGCGTCATCGTTCACTAAAGGGGTAATTGCGAAAATTTGTAAAAATAAAGTAGGCGGATGTCATAACAAATAAATTGTTATTTATAATATTAACAAATTGACACTTTCTGTGAATAAGCTGGTAAATTTAATAATAACATTACGAATAATTTGCTATTAATTAATGAAGAATGTTTGATAACTTATGACTATGTGACATGTATTAGGTAAAGTTATTTATATGAAATAAAATTTAATACAAATGAAAAACAAGAAATGCAAACTTAAATTTAAAGAATATTCTCGAAATAATTTCCATTTTGCTGCAAGCTTAACCTAATACGTCTGTTGAAGTTATAACGCACTCGCACAAACAGTTCTTGGTTATTGCGAAGGTCATCTGCGCCTGAAATATTCTTAAGCGTAGTTCTTCTAAGGAGGCAACAGGAGTGGCATAAACAATACTTTTATGTGTCCCCACAAAAATAAATCCTTGAAATGACCATGAAGGTCAAGGTCAAGGTCAAATATAAAAAATAATGGAAGGTCATTAGTGGTCACAAAAGGTTAAAGGCGTCGATTGAAGATCAACAGTGGTGACCGAGGGTAATAGACGGTGTTAGATGGTCAATAATAGGTAGTCCTCGATGGTAACGGAATAACCAACTTGAAATAGCCGGCGGGGTCAAATCCAAGGTCACCCGTTTAGTGCCCATCAAGAATCCTAGAACTATTGTGAACATTTTTTCTGGCGGGTTATTCTGCCATTCTGGTATTGTTTGACCACTTTGGGACTTTTTGATATTTGACCTTGATCTTGACAGTCACGTCATTTCAAGGTCATATCCGAACGTAAAATTTTCCACTCTCTCCATTTCCGGGGTCAAAATTATAGGGTTTACTTAAAAAAAATTTCGTGACCTTGATATGATCTTGAAGATCATGGTTCAGGTCAAATTCAAGGTCACCATCGGATAGCCAGGGAAAAATCCGAAACACCTAGTGCTTTACTTTTACCCTACCTCTTGAATATTCCGAGATATCCGGCTATTCAGGTACTTTTGTACCATCCTGAATAACGTTTTCTGGAAATATTTCATCATTTTTTTTAGTTATCTGAACACATCTAAGTAAATTTGGATTATCTCGTACCTTAATCTTGATTATCTAATGTTCATCTTTTATCTACTATAATTTACATTGTTTTTATAATATAAGTATCACGAATATCACGATCCATTAAACATAAACATTTAGTAATGAAATAAAAAAAGAAATGATGTTTCTTGCAGTTACTTCTATGTTATTGCGAAATTTCGCTGTTTATCCAATCTAACTACTGTTAGAATCATACAATAAGATTGTAGATTGATATATTTCTTTTGTTATATTCATTAGGTTTCAAATTTAATAGCAGTTTGAATTTATTCGATCATGCACTGTAATGGTCTGAAGTTCATTAAACTCATGAATTTTCAGAGGTATCCTTTCACAAATACAAAAATATCCGTGGTATTAAGTGTCTATGACATAAAAATATTTCAGTAATTGCCCCTATCACAACTTCTACTACTAATTTATTTAAAAAAAGGCCCAAATAATGATGTTCGAAATGTAAAAAGTTAGATTTACAGGATCAAACAAACATTTGTTGAGTAGATCTCCCGACATGTGAATTTAGAATAAATGAATACAAAGATTACTTAAAGAAAAATAAACTTGAGAAATAAAAAAATTGCAAACACGTTTGTCATATAAAAATTTTGGAAAAATGAAAACAATACAGTCAAAAAAAATTGAAAGAAATTGCGTCAGTTTTATTAAACGCTACAAACGTTTGTCATATTACTCCTTGAGCTTGGATATTTGTTAGTTGAAATTCCTGGTGGCTACTGTTATTATCTAGTTCCATGGATATAACATAGAAAAATTTCTGAACCACGTCAGTGGACTACATTCGAATATTATCATCGTCATGGGGATGAAAGAACATAATACTCTGTCGTTCCTAGATGATCTTGTCGAGAGAAAACCAAGAACAGAAAGGCCAACTCCATGTATAGAACTCTGTCTCATCATCACTCAACCCAGAAATAAGTTATTGATACCACATCGAGCATATGTCGTCTGTGATCCGGATTACTTAGTTGAGGAACTACAGCATCTGCAATCTGCTGTTTGAGGAAACGAATACACGACATGAATAGGAATATCAAATGAGCCAGCTTAAGGACAAGGAAGAAGAATATTAGGTAACGAACACGTATGACACCTCAAGCAAAAAAGGAACAATATTTCCCAAGACGAGCTGCAGGATCGATCTTCTTCAAATCCTCAGTATGCGTTGGATAAATGAGAGGTTAAAAGAACACAAGTGTCACATGAAGAATAGACAAATCTGCTGTTACACAGGGCAGATAGAGGATACGAGATAGACTTAGCTAATATCAGCATTCTGGTGAAAGAGAGAAATAAAATGTTCACCAATATTACAGGGAGACAATAGAAGTCCAATTGGAAACGTCCCTCTTCAAAATTCAAGGACCAAAACGACTAGTACACCGGAACGCCATTGCACACAGCAAATATAAATATTAACCTTCAGTTTTAGGGTTTTTCCTGAAGAAGATAGTGATGGACTTCAAGAAGTCTAAACTGATGACGTGGCAACCAATTTAGAAATTGTTCAACTATTGACAGCAATTTTGAGGAAGAAGTAATAATAGAATAAACATCATATGATGATGATATCTGGCTGTGGGAAGCAAATAAACAAACAAATTTAATCTGTCAAACCTAATTAAGAGAAGTCGTTCCCAGTTTTGAGAAGGAGAACATATTGGTCTTCTGAAACATTAACTAACTGAAGTTTTGTAGTAATGGGTTTGGCACAAGCGCGAACAAAGGTTTTCAGTCAAAATTTTTTAGCAGAAAATCAGAAGAAATATGAGCAATTTCGTTCAATTATTAAATATGTTCCATATCCCACACATTCATCATCAAGAACAGCAAAATAAAAATCATTAGCTGCTTGTATCAAGGCTATTTAAATGGTACACCTAACAAGGAGAGCTGGAGGTAACAGATCACAGAAAATCCTTACTGGAAGTCAGTTAAGACAATGCAGATTTATCGTTGGAAAATAAAACTAACGCGTACAACTCAAGTGTAACGGGCGAGATAAGATATTTTTACTTACCGTAAATGACCGGTCTAAATTGCCTTCCTTATATATAACCTTAATTGTATTTAATTCTATCGATTTGCAATTCCAATGAAGCTCTCTCCCGGTGATGGTATAATTAGAAGTTGTGGACAAACGCGATATAAGACCGTGCTTTGACAGGCGATCCCACTTACTTATTTGGAAAGACAAGTTGGTATAAATACTTCACGGCGAGTGAGTCATGTATGTAATGTATTAAGTTTGTAGTTTTAAATGTCAGCGTGCAGACAATACAAAGAATGTTAGAGACAAAGCCCGAGGCATGCAAATGCCGATGATAATTCGCCCATTAGAGATACTTTACAGGCGCCACAGCACACGCGTATTCTAATACAAGCAATCGACAACCGATTCCGTTTAGTGTTCAGAGCAAGAATGTATTTGTTATATATATTATTCTGGAAGTAAACTATTTTATACCGCCACGCAGACAGAAGAAATAATGTGTTGAATATAAGATTGGATATACGATCATAGCGATTAGAATTTTGTTTTTTTGAATTACAGCTTTTTTATTTTTGACTAGTTGACACCAATCTGGGCGTCAAAATGTTGTCTGCAGGCGATCTTTGTATCTGAATACGAAGTTTCTCTAAAAATACATACGCTTTATTAGTAATTCTCATTATTAAGGGGGATATCGCACGGTGAACTTCAAATTGACCTTGACTTTAACCTTTCAAGGTCATTGGTAGGTCAAACTTAATTTCTTAAATAGGAACCTCTATTTTTGGGCCCGGATTCAGAAAGAGCGCAAAATTTTACGTTTAGATAGGTACTTAAGGCTCTTCTTCTGCGTCAAGGTCAAATCGAAGGACACCATCCGATGTCCCCCTCCGAACCCAACAACTTTCATAAGGGTTCTTTTCGGATTGGTGGCTCTCCCGACGAGATATTCAGGTTCGTAATTTCAAATATTTTGCCCTTGAAATAATTTTTAAAGGTCATACCAAAGAAGAGCCTTAAGTACCTGTCTAAACATACAATTTTGCGCCCTTTCCAAATCTGGGGTCAAAAATAGAGGTTCCTATTTAAAAGAATTAGATTTGACCTTCAAATGACCTTGGCGGTCAAGTTCAAGGTCAAATTGAAGGTCACCATCCGATGTCCTCCAACGATCCCAACAACTTTCATAAGGGTTACTTTCGGATTGGTGGCTCGCCTGAGGCAATATTCAGGTGCATAAAATATTTTGTCCTTGAAATAACTGTTAAAGGTCATTTCAAAGAATAATATTAAGTAATTATCGAAACATAAAATTTTGAGTCCTTTCCGAATCCGGGGTAAAAAATAGAGGTTTCTATTTAAAAAATTACATTTGACCTTCAAATAGCATTGAAAGTCAATGTCAAGGTCAAATTGAAGGTCACCATCCGGTGTTCATCTCCGAACCCAACAACTTTCGTACGGGTTACTTTCGAATTGGTATCTCCCCTGACGAGATATTCAAGTGCATAATTTAAAATGTTTTGTCCTTGAAATAACTGTTAAAGGTCATTCCAATGAAGAATCTTAAGTGCCTGTCTAAACATAAAATTTTGCGTCTTTTCCGAATCCCGGGTCAAAAATAGAAGTTTATATTTAAAAAATTAGATTTGGCCTTCAAATAACCTTGAAAGTCAATGTCAAGGTCAAATTGAAGATCACTATCCGCTGTCCCTCTCCCAACAACTTTCGTAAGGATTATCTTCGGATTGGTTATAAATTTTCGTTTAAATAAAAAAACAAGTTCTTCCTAGATTTCTAACTAAAAATAGTTTTACAAACATTTATCATTAAGTAATTGACATTAATTGTCCCTATAATAGTCGTTATTTGTATGTTTCTGTTCAGCTTTCTTTGAACCACCTGGTATCTGAATTCTGCTTTTACTTATTTGTGCCACGCTGTGAATTATTTTCTGGGATTTTCTGGGCTGGACTTTTGGTGTTCTACTATTTGCCCATTTCCTATTCGAGTTCAGTTTTGCTGTTGACATTAACCTTTCGGATTATCCCCGTAGATTTATTCTCTCTTGAGTTTCTGTTCGTTACTTGATGTTTGTCTTACTGATTGAACTACTTGTTTCCAGGTATGACTTGTTGATTTTGTGTCTTTTTCTCTTCATTTGACTTTTTAGTCCTCTTCTTCACTTGTGAACTTTTAACCTCACTTCTAATCTTCTTTACAATTTGTCCAATTTAAAAAGGTAATTAATTACCTCGTTTTATATACATCGGTCAATATACACGGCTGGAAAATCCACATGGTCCATCTGTCTTTACGTGAGAGTGACAAAGTAAGTCATAGAAATCCGTACGATAGACAAGGATGGTTATATTGAAGACGTTTTATTATCTTACTATTCAGATTTTACAAATGCATTTCTGAAATAATATGACATAGAATCTTTATCTCTAATAATCTGGAGATTCGTAATTTTCAAAAATTTAAAAAATATGACAAATAGGTATTAAAAAATTGGGGATGAAATAATGACCATGGAAATATTGGGAGACAGAAAATTTAGTCAAATTTGTTAAGAGTTAATTTAACTTTGTTGCATAAAAAGCAATAACAAAACTGATAAGTTTTATTTGGTGCAGATACATTTCCGTAAACATTGTAAACACTAAATGGAACTGCAAATGAGAGAATAATCATAAAATCCAGATAAAGCCACATAATTAGTGGCATAAACACATTTTATAACTTTATTTCATATTGTGGTTTAACTGGAAATGAAATAAATCTTTATTGTAGCTGTAAATAATAATTTGCATTGAATTGCTTTTCCTAACATTTGAACTAAAAAAAAATAGTAAAATTTCATAAAAATAATTAGGTACATAATAGAAATTCAGTAATTAATTACGCATTTAGCATTTTTTTATAAATGCTATATTGCAATTAACTTATTATAATAGAAGTAATCGAATAATTAACGCAAATTTCTGTATGGAAACCTCGGAAAAACGTTTTCCTCGAGTTCACTGACACTATCAGTTCGTCTATTTTGGCTTCGCACGAATGTTAATTAGTTTCCTAATGGCGGTAGGTGTATCGTATTTAATAGTCTTTCAATGTAGGAGAGCACAAAAGACCAGTTGGGGATAGCCGTTCTTAGTTACAAATGGTATGTTTATGTTGGAACACGATGAAAGCAGTAGGAATGAGGATAATGGCGACCCAAATGTTTTTATAATGGGAATGTGGCTGTAATAAAAGCAAGAAATGTATAAAAGGCAGTTCCTAAATAGAACTCATTTTCTTAACACATTTACAAAGTGCCTTAAGTAAATTGCGGCTTATTTTAAGGGCCCCATATTCTTTAAATAGTGTTTTCCGCAAAGACAAATAATTTCAAACATTTAATAACTGAATAATCTAAAGCTTATCAAATAATAGGAATGTTATGTCATGCCATCTGGGTATTTTCAAAGACGCCGCAGTAAAACGAATAAACAGGTGCAAAAAACGATCAAACCATCAAGGTTTTAGGTACTGAAATCTACGAAAATACTAACTTTTTTATATATAATTCCACATATAAATATTCTTATAACATTTACTTGCTTAGTCCTACATATAAAATTGTTTACTTTTATTCATAAGTACGTGAAAATAATTCTTAAAATGTGGGGTTAGAATAACAGCAAACGCATGTTTTACAAACGCTTTTTTTTTAGTTATTATTTTATTTGAGTAAATTTAAATGGTAACAATGAATAAACAAAACGTCAAGGATTTCATTTTTGTGCTTACTTTTGTTCTACACGTTTTACTTTTAAAGATTTCAGTACCTAAAAACGCCAGAAATTTCACTATTTCTCGGCCGGGAATATGGCCACCTTAATTTATCAGATACAAAAGTATTGTAAAATTTAAATATAAATGTGTGTGCTGAGAGAGACTTCGTTGTATTATCTTTGAGACTATTCAAAGCACAAACTTTGTTTAATTTTGATATTAATCTAATATTTTGACATTGGCATTCATTTCTTTTAATGAAAATAACAATTTTCTTTGAATTTAGAAGTTTTCAAAAACCATTATATACTTTGTTTCTTTCATTGTTTACTTTGTAAAATTTGAAAACAAAAAGGTTACATTTTTGTAAATAAAATTATTTCCACTTCTCGAAGAGCGATTTTGGCTGCGGACCCTCCCTATCTAAAAATAATTATCTCTTCTGTTTAATTTTAATTGGGATCGGACCACTTACTTTACCACATCCTTCTTATATTATTTCTACATATTATTTAAGATAGAACTGTCTTATTAGTAACAACACAAATTCCTCTGTCAATCTTCTAGTACTTTTTTCGCTTGATATTTTGACAACACGCCGGTTTTGTTTTTGTATAATATTTGGACCAAGTTATTCGGTGGATATAAATAATTAGTAGTAGTGATCTGATCCGGATTAGACTGACACTCATTAATTAGATATTTGAAATGCGTAACATTTGATCACATGTCGAATTAATTTAGATAGAATAATTTTACCGGTAATCTGATGGATTAGAATTTCGTAGATATACCAATACGTTAGGTATTTGAAATTATTTGGAGCCGTCTAGCGTTGATCTAAAGGTAGATCCACATTATATTTGAAAACCTTTTTTTGTAAAACTGTCATTAAAATGACATTTTTAACCTTGATAAGAGAACTAAAAATTGACTTTTAACACTAGTGTTAAATAGTTATTTGCATCACAAAGGAGGTAAGTATTATTTACCAGTCGAGGACGATTTTGCGCCCGAGCGGAGCGAGGGCTGGCAATAGAATCCGTCAACTGAAGACTTCAAGACCTCAAAGATAGAAGGATTCTCTAAAGCAATTGCAGCATTAGCAGAGATACTGGCGCTAGGAAGAATTCTCTTAACTATTTCCTTTTTATTAGTAATAGAATCTTCAATGTAGCCGTCAGCAACAGCTGAAGATTTCCATCCAACATGTCGTTTTAAAGAAATTGAATTAGTTCCCGAATCTGCTAACAAAGATGCTGAAGATCTTTGGTAACAATGGCCAGTGAACTGCTTCAGATCTGGCAGTTTCAGAAATTCGGCAAAATTACTAGGAATCTTTCCAAAAGTATTTATCCTAACAGGTTGAACAGTACATTTGTCGTTAACGATACAAAAATTACGACGAACATTGGTTTCAGTCTCCAAACTAATCAATAAGGAGTTATATAATTTTTCAATATCATCCAATGTTAATTTGCAAAGATCTTCACGACGGCGACGGTATGCTCCAAATAAACCAAATATTGATGAAACTTTTATCATCAGATATTTGGTGTCTGTAGCTTCATTAAAAAATGTATTAATTTGTTTGCTATTAAATATTTTGGCCAATATCCTACACTTTTTCGTTTTAAAAACGCTACTAGCTAGTAATACTTGCTTATATCCACATTGTTCTTGATTTGTAAACCAGCTTTTATCATAGAGAAAGTAGACCACAGTGTTGACGCTTTCCATAACATACATTTTTCTGCGCAGTCGAACGTATATTTTCAGTAAACTTGTCTGCTATTTTCTTCATTTTACACCATTCAATAAGTCTTTTATATGCTATGTCATGTTAAAGAATTTTTCTATGTCTTGTTTTTAGTTGACAATGTTGAAAGAGAACACTGAAATTGTTTTCTCTAGCCTGCAACTTTTTATGTTTTAGTTTGTTTTAAAGAATTTCGTTATAGCATTTTTGAATAGAGAATGAAAAACCTTTCAAAACACAAGCCTCTATTTTCCATTTAAAAATCGATGTGTCTCGGGATTTTATATAAATATGTCCAATAATTGAGATAGGTACTGAATTTATTTCATTTGCCTGTTCCACACTGTATATGGCTAATATTAGATACATTTAAAAAACCATCTTCGACGCTGTGCATCTCAAAAACAAAAGACGATGGGCTCATGGTTCACAGAAAAAAATCTGACATTATTTTCTGAGGTTCTGCGTACCTAAATCACTGTTTCCTGAAATTTACAGAAGACACTCGGTATTAATCACTTGGACAATTTATAGGACATTTATTTCTGCACCTTTTCAGCAACATAAGCGCTTAATTAAAATTATTTATTTACGGTTCAAGTACCGGCAATATAGCATTTTAAAAAGCTGTACAAGTCGCCGTATCATGTAAATGTAAACTGGTTTCATATTAATTTCGTGAATTATTAATACCCTCGCCTTTTGAGATGTTTTATTAAGGCCGGAGATGTATTCGTGCTTCTTTGATATAAGTCGTATAATTCCCAAATTACACAAATATTTATAAACTGGGTTTCTTGAAATATTAATCTTTCAGCGGCTGTCACAGAAACGAACTTTATAAATATTTCTACAACAGGAACGGATATGCAGGTACCGTCGCTGCCTAAAGAGAATATGCCCCTTTAATCATAATATTTGGATAATTACAACTTCCTATTTATAACTTACTAATTATATTAAGCAAACCGCATTTTTTATAAGCGCGTTGTTTTGTTACGTTGTTACACATAACTGTTATCCATCGGTTAACACTAACAATATTATTAAAATATAGAACGAACTTCATTTCCCGTCAAATAAAATAAAACATTTTTCTGATATTTATGGAGAATAGTGAACTAAGTAATATAGTGTACAGAGTATTCTTAATTGTCTTTTTATTGTGATTCATTTCTTACATATTAAGGTAATTGAATGAGACAACTAGGGTTGCCAGATCTATTTCATGACAAACAAAGGTTCTGCAATTGCAATCGGAAAAATCGAAAAAAAAGACACAATCAGGAAATATACAGGGTGTAACGTAAAGGTTGGGAATAAATTAAACGGTGGATTTTTTATTTAAAAAAATAAATATTTATCATATAAAGTTATGCTCTACGGGGTTTCTTTTCCAAGCTACAGGGCGCTAAAAAAATTCAAAAAATTTAAATTTTTAATATCGTTTTCAATGCAAAAGTCTTTTTTCAAAGCCTATATAACCATGTTCGGTAGCTGAGTCAAAAATACTTCATAATGCTTTTGTTATTTTTCATTTCCGTTGTTAACAGTGGGCAAAAAGGTATTTACAAAAGTTTTATTTACGGAAAAATTACAAGAGCTGGGAATAAAACACAAGAGGGTAATTTTGTTTAAAATAAAAAGTGGATCATAAAAAAATATTGAAAGAATGTTTTTACTAGTAGCGTACCACAATTTTCTTCGAAAAACCTTACGGTACAATCCGTACGCACGCCACTATCTTACAAAGTCAATCTTTTTTCTGTTACTAGGGGATTATCAAATTAAGCTAAGGCTAAAATTTCGTTCCATTATCTTATAATGTTCGAATGTTATTAGAGAAAAACAAAATTTTTTGAAATTTCTTAGAGCAGAACTTCATATGAGAAAAAATTATTTTTTAAACCAAAAAATCCACCGTTTAATTTATTCCCAACCTTTACGTTACACCCAGTATGCTTTGTGACCTGGGGAAATGGATTTTGATTTTAAAAAAGAAAACAGAAAATGTCGAAAAAATCACGATTTTCCCGGAGAAATGATACGTTAACCCGGAGCCCGAAGATGTACCATCAAAACCCGAAGATCTGGCAAGCCTAGGGACAATATGTAGACACATCGGCATATGCAGTCATAAAATCAAATGAATTTAGAGCAACAGGTACAGCCGAAAAAATAACTATAAATATACAGGCTGTTACAAATTCCCTTCTCACTACAGGGATCTTGGAAACGGTAAGAGATACGACGTTGCTTAAATGGGGGCAAAGTTGCGTAATCAGGAGACCAACATTATGCTTCTAAAAAATCAAGGCTAACATGATTAGTTTTCGAAATATTTGAAAGAACCGAAATTTTGGAAATCCGTTTTTGTTTCATTTCAACCTTGTTTGAGGCGATATTGAAAAAAGAAGAACACTTTTTGCCCTCTATCGAATGGCATAATCAATTTTGATATGTAACGTTTCGTCTCTCCAGGACCATCATCTACTTCATTTTTTTAAATACGACCCTTGAAATTCTATTACGTCTTTTGCAAGCTTTCATGACCAATACTGTACTGCCTCAGCCCGGAAAAGATTCAGACGTTTTGTCTCGAAAAATTCATCTTCAGTGTATTCGTTCCAAAATCGAAATTTTTTTATTTAGATTTTTTTGTTTATTGAATTATCGTTCACTTATAATTGAATCAGATAAGACTGTTAATTACAAATCTACACTGAGGGAAATCAACCAATAAGAAAATTTTTCGCCGATCGACATTAAAGGCGTAGTTTTAGTGACAGCTGTCAGGCAATAAAGTGTCACATTTACTGCATAGACATTAGAATTTCTACTGCTGGTAAATTAAAAACTAAAATGTGTTCTTTAACGAAAGTAATTTTATTTATCGTAAACACAATGAAATTAGAACAGCATATAAGGAATATCCCTTGTCTTGTTTATTTTGAAACATTTACATCGTCTATTAAATCCTCCAAATTAGTTAAATTACTTAAAAAATCGCTTTCAGCACTTGATATATTTGCAGTAGGGAAAATTCAATACCTATGTATGTTTTCAGACACAAAAATTGAATAATGTCAAATATTTCGAATTTTCACCACCAAGAACGGCAGTGACAACATTTTTAACAGTAAGGCGATATTTTGCATTATATTAGCCTGTCCTAATTTGGTTAGTGCAATTCCCTCAGTTTCGAAAATTTAAAATATGTATGTTTTCAGCCACGAAAATTGAATACATAATACCAAATATTTACTAGCATCTTTTTACTAAAGGTAATTATTATTATCTAGGTAATTGATTTTACTTGAAGCTACTTTAAGCCTTTGTAATTACATTTAAGATATCTGGAAAGACAAAGATTTCGTAAAAAATCCATCCCTTGTTAAGTAGGGGATGTATATCAATGATTTGATATACATCCCATATACATATTTTTTTGAAAAAATTAATATAAAAAGGTACCCTTATTTTTTATGTGAGTAGTAGTAAGATAAGAGATACTAAATTTGAAAATATTTACAAAATACATAGTTGTAAAAATGAGTATATTTCACGAAAATTGTGAAACAGCTAGGACATCTTACAAGTAGATACCAAAATTTATTAGTGTTATTTGCATGAAATATTTTTTTCTCATAAAGTATACTTATAAATCGTATATCTGACATTTATATATGATATATGTTTGCCGGGGGGTGATTTTAGAGGAAAGAGGTTTTACTGTCCCAGTTTATTTTAATCTTAGAGCGAAAGGGGATTTATATTACATCCGATGACTTAAACTTTATTGGAGATAGTAAAACTAATGCAAAAAATTAAAGGCTCAAAAGAATTTCCGTTATTTTTCCTTGATTTTTGACAGAAAAATGATCGTATTGGGAATTAAAAAATAGCATTTCAAGACTCTAAGATTCTAGTTTTTAGATCTTTCAGACTAATTTATTTAGGAGCTAAGGTAATCATGCAATTCTAAGAAATAGAGTGACAAAAATTTTTTGTTCGGAAACGAAGTAAAATATCAAAAACGGTAGAGACAAAAAAGTTGTATTTTTAATCGCATAATTAGACAAAAATATGACACCTAAGAAAAAGCAGTGACGTCGCATATGTTTACTTATTAATATCAACAGGAGGACAAACATACCAAATTTCAAAAAAATCGAAATTAGGGTTCTCCTCCAGATATGAGTAAAAACCTTGTATTTTCTCTAAATTTCAACACCCTGTATATCCGAAACTAAGCATTTTCGGACATACGTTTATAGGAACTTTCTTTCTTATTGTTGGTCAAGGAAACTCCCCCTGAATTTTTTCGCAATATTAAATGGGACACCCTGTATAAAGCAACTCGGTATCGTGAAACTCTCCTGATTAGCCCAGTCATTATAGACATGAAAGAGCCTGTTTCGGGAAAAAAATACTATTAGAAGTTTCTCTGCGGAATATTGTTCGGAAATCTGTTATAAATAAAATATCAAAAAATCAACTCGAGGCAAACTTTGTTTTAACAGTGGTCAAAGTTATGGAAAAGTGGTTTTTTGACTCACGTAAAAAAGCTATTATTCATAGCGAAAAAAAGTTTATACAAAAAAGGTAGGTATTAAATAAGCCTATAAAATGAAAAAAATCCGATTAAATTCCGATAATTTGTTTATGCACAAGAGCTCAAAAATGGTCGAAAATTGCCGTTTTTTTCAATTGCTAATAATTAATGCAATTTTCATCGCAGACACTTGTAATTCAGGATTTTTGAGGCTTTTTACACCCTTAATAAGTGGTAAAAATTTCAGCTCGAAAGCTTCATTGGTTTGGCGTTGGCGGAATTTGTTATCTAAGAAGATGCTATTTTCAATTCATTTTTCCCAAGCTCACAGGCGTTGTAGGGTTTTGATCATTAGTTGTTTTTGTACCTAAATAGTTGTATTGACATAGGCATTTACCGAGAATTTAGTTTTTCAAATTTAATTTGTTTAAAATTGACTGAAAAAATGTTAATATTTATTAAATTGTTAAGATAGGTAATTATTATAAAATAAAATAGTAACCTCTTTACTTTAGTTTTCTTCGAATTTAAAAAAAAAATCGTTGTTGTAAGTTGATTAGAAGCTGAGATAATTTTTTTTTTTTTTTTTAATCGCAGTGACCTTAATTATTAATATTAAGAGCCGAAATTTGGAGAGAGTATACATTAAGAGCTATATTTTCATGTCCTACATTAACATTAAGGTGAATTCAACTATTTAATTTCGAAAAAGAAGATAGCGGCGATGCGTTCTATTACTTGGTCTAGCGAACGAGTGGGGAAGGCGAGGCTTAGCATGCGCGCTTAACGATGTAATAAATATTAACATTTTTTCAAAGTCATTTTTAAACAAATTAAATTTGAAAAATTAAATTATCAGTAAATGCATATGTCAATACAACTATTTAGGTACAAAAACAACTAATGATCGAAACCCTACAACGCCTGTGAGCTTGGGAAAAATGAATTGAAAATAGCATCTTCTTAGATAACAAATTCCGCCAACGCCAAACCAATGAAGCTTTCGAGCTGAAATTTTTACCACTTATTAAGGGTGTAAAAAGCCTAAAAAATTCTGAATTACAAGTGTCTGCGATGAAAATTGCATTAATTATTAGCAATTGAAAAAAGCGGACAATTTCGACCATTTTTGAGCTCTTGCGCATAAACAAATTATCGGAATTTAATCGGACTTGTCTTATTTTACAGATTTATTTAATACCTACCTTTTCTGTATAAACCTTTTTTTCTCTATGAATAACAGTTTTTTTACGCCAGTCGAAAAACTACTTTTTCATAATTTTGACCATTGTTTTAACAAAGTTTCCCAACTAGTCTCGAGTTGATTTTTTGATATTTTGTTTATAACACGTTTCTGAACAATATTCCGCAGAAAAACTTCTAATAGTATTTTTTTCCTGAAAAAAAAGCTATAATGATTGGCATGACGTTTGAAGCGGTTTACCGCTCTGTGGGCAGTTTAGTCGGTTGAATTCGCAACATTGGTGAAAATGTCGTAGTTTGGAACATATTTTATATTTTGATGTTTTGTCTGTTTCTATTTAAAGCAATTTTTTTAAAGACACTCATATATTATTTAAATTAATTGTTAATTAGCTCTTATATAGCTTTATCTTATGACATAAACGAAAATTGATCACCCTCTAGTTGGACGTTTGGGACCTCCGAGCCGTTTACCTTATTCGTTTATAAATTTTAGCGTCTTTCCGCCGCCCTTTATTAAAATTAATAGTTTAAACAGATATTATCGCCCTTAGAGTGGATAATTTCACTGGCGCGCTATATTAAATTGCTTTTGTAACAAATTTATTTCATTAGTTGGCCGCATCCCCGCTCACCTTTATATTAATTATATGGGGAGGTAGGTGTATAAGGATATGCACCTCCGGCTTTAATGACCGAACTTGCGACGGCTCGTTATTAATGGGATGACTTCTCGCAGGAACATTGAACCTCGGCGACATCAGTTCGCGCCAACCGTGAGCACATTCCTACAATGAATAAGCCAAAATGTAGTCGCTTGAAGCCGTAACAAGTTTCTGTTTTATTTCGCGATTAATTTTATGGGCCGTTCCAAGAACTACGTTTTGTATATGAGCTTAGTTTGCGCAACAGGAATATGACTTTCTCAATGAATGCACGAACTGGGAAACGCTTCGGGTACTTGTTTGGTTAATCGCGGCGCATTGCAGAAGTAAACACGTCTTTTGGTGAATTAAATATTGATTTTGTTTTGGCTACATCTGATTGAATCATTACAAGGTTAAAAGTTTGGGAGGTAATTAATTAGTTACACAAGCAGACAAGATAACAAAAGTCGTCTGTTCTTTTGATCAGCCTCTGCTATTGTTATGTTTTCGGATTTGCAGAACATGAATCTGAAGTCAGTGAATACCTCCCAAATGCTCAAAAATGGGCTATTTACGAATATGATTAAGGATTGTAACGTGGTAGGAGAGGCTGGTCTGTATACTGGAATCCATAACCTTTCCCTCATAATTTCGGACCCACTGAACACGAATTTGAAGTCAGCTTGGCATCAGCACTGACAACTCTACAAAAATGCCCATTCAAGTCATGAAAAGGATGTTTCACGAATTCGATGTAGGATAAAATTGTTCCGTAGTTTTTTTTTATCAATAGTTTCGCTTGTAGGAAACATTTTTGTCTTCAAAAGTAATCCATGTTCTCCATCATTTTCACAATTAGTTTTATACTTCTGACTTGTAATTAACAAAAAATTTTTGTTGAATTTTTGAAGCTGCCTTTTTCATTTTAGCCCTCCTGAATTCTGGAAATTTCTCCCATTGACATTCACCTTATCACCAAAGCCTCAACGACTTGTCTTATTAATAGTCCAGTGACTGAAGGCGAAAATAAGGTAAAAGCTCCCAATTTTTTCGGATAACATGGATTTCCCTGAAAATTTACATACAAGCTCATCTGACCCCCCACATCAAATGTTATATTGTCTAGATGTGTACTTTTTTCTATTTGGGGGGGGGGTGAAAACTACCCTTGTACGAAGAAAATGCGAAAATCGCAGATTTACGTATTTTAAAGATTCAATTCATGTTCAAATATGTTGGATAAAGGTCCTTTCCTGTTTTTCAATATAATTGGGAGTCATAACTCGGGTTATATACCATCTACAAAAATAAGAAAAATCAATCTCTGCTATTTTATTAACTTCATTTTTGCTTATGATCATTTTTCAAATATTCACAGATAAGTAAAATGATCAAAATGCCCAATGTTGAGTGAAAATGTACTCAATAATTTCACTCAATGGATTTACTCTGAACTTTTATTACTTTCACTCACACCGATTTTTTTACAGTGCATAGTTCCAAGGCTAAGGTGATTTCCAGCACATATTAAAAATATATTTTTTAAAATAGTATTCATAAGATAACTATGTTTCCTGTGATTAATAAATGGAGTATTTATAGAATTTATATAGAGTTATTTTTAATTTTTATTAAAAGTAGATAAACTAAATAGAATATCATAAATAATATTATTTTCATACGCTATCCACAATAATATTATGACTAGTTAGGAAGGCTGCTGCCCATATGTTTCATTATATTATAATTTTCAAGTGGAGATAATCCTTCAATAAAACACTGAATATTAATGCAATATATTATGTGTTAAATAAAGATATTAAATTATTTTGTAACTGTACGTGAACCGCAGAAAAGGTTAAGTACTTATTTATATTTGTTTATTATGTATATGAACTGAATACATTTCAATATCTTACATAAATTGAAAAGGTCAATAAATCATGTTTCACAGTAAAGATATTTGGTATACGGATATAGTTTTTAATTAGATAAATTATATAGGGTGGATTAATTTGTCTCCCAAAAATATAAATACTCTGATGTACAAACTTTTTTCAAAATATAAGTAGTAATGGGGATGATAAGATCTACCATTCTCATTATTATTTCTTTATTTGTCATCTGAATTTAGGAAGGACGGCACATAAATATAATGACTATATTAGCTTTAGAATTATAAAGAATTTAGAGAATAATAATAAAAAAATATGATTGTGAGGTTAACCAACTCCGTTAATATTGACCAAAAATTATTTTTCTGAGTAGAAGTGAGTAAAATTTTTGGTAATGCTTTCGTGACACCCTGTATATATCTCTATAGAGAAATTATACGTTATCATCAAACTATTATAAATTCCTTTATAAATTAACTGATGTCTAGAAATAATTCGTTTTCGTTTTATTTTCTCAGGCAGCATATCATTAAAACAACGAACTTATAGACTGAAGTAAAATTGAAACAAGAGTAGATTGAAAAGCAGATTAAAGGGGGAAAAATGAGACTGGAAATGTCAGAACAAATTTCAAAGTCAGGAAATGATGAATTAAAATTCTGAGATGAAAAGATAACTTTATGAACTCTCTGGAAACTTTGAGAAAGCCCTTTCATTATAAATAAAACGTTTGTTGAGAGGCATAAATATTTGAACTAGCGTATTTTCTGCTGAATATTCTCCTACTTTAGTACTTTGAAATGCATATTTATGCTGTCCTATTCGTTTTGTTAATTTACTCAGAACTGGAAACATCCTTGCCGACTATTTCAGAAGTGCTTCATTCACGAATTTTGTTTTACGTATATTGTTATTATTATATCAGAAACTATGTTATTGTTATTTTTGAAAATTTATTATGGCTTCTAGAAGCCGAAGTGTTAATAAAAATTTAAGTACAAGGTAAAATTCTTTGCAATAATCTACTGTTGCGTTGTTAAAACTTTTGTCTTTTTCTTTAAAGCTGATACTTTAGCACCTGACTTATTAATTTTTAGGTTTCTCTTACATTAAATACAATAAAATTATCATTTATTCTGTGGGTATAATAATTTTAATGATCCATATTCTAAGACGGTTTTATTCCACATTATTGTTATGGCTTCAAATGAATAATAAAATTTGGATACAGGTACTTTTGTCGGCTTGTTTTATCTTTTAAAGGAAAGCCAGATAAAAGTGTAAAATGACTATATTGACAAGGTGTGTCATGTAATTTCTAGACAAAAGATCGTAAATACGAGAAAATTCATTAACCTTAACCATTCGGTCGTATAAAAGTTATTAAATATTTACATTACCCAGTCACGACTGGCAAATCAGTTTATTTTTACATTCTAGTTGACAAAGATGGATGTAGCATTGTTCAGAGAAATATGAAGCAATGAGGTTTATAACGAATATTTTTTTATTTTAACAATATCGTAAGCAAGTAATACAAGTAGTAACACACGTAATATATGCCAAAAAATTCTTTTAAAAGCATTGCTTTTGGGTTCAACTATTGTTTTATTTATACAAGTCAATAATTGATGCACAAATTCGTCACTATGAAAAGAAAAACAGTTTGACCCTTATTAGATTATCCCTTGTCTTTTTACCACTGTTTTTTAATGTTGGGCTGGGGTACTGAAGTTTGTGTGTGTGTGTGTGGCCTCCTTAGAATGCCCGTATGGAAGCTTTAGAAACTTGTATGGAAACTTTAGGAACTTGAGTTTATGTATGAAAGCTTGAGTTTTTGATGCCTTCTTGAGGGCTTGTGAATGGAAGATTTACGAGCTTGTGTATGCAAGTTTTATGAGCTTGTATCTTTCAGGATCTTCACCTCAGGATGGACAACGCCTGGGTGAAAGGTGAGAGCTTCGAGCTCGTGAAGTTTTTTAACGAGAGATTCTTAACACAGTTTTGATATATTTTTTATAGTTATGCGATTTGTTGCAATTTTTTATTCAATTAACAATAAATAGTAAGATATATTGTATATACGACAAATAAAAAAATTTGGAGCGTGCTACATTAACTTTCTAGGATCTGACACTGCTTAATCAACTGCATGGTTCCTGGGTAGACGTCCGAACACCCTTACTGCTGACTCGGCATGGGGTCCTGTAGTGAGGTCCGCGTCGAAATCGGGTTATTCGTTTCTTCGAAAAACTTGGGAATTTTGCAATGGTTAATGGGGGCCACTGTGAACATTTACTGTAATAAAATAAAAAATTGTAGTATCATGAATAATCATATGTGTTCAAAAATGAAGTATATATGTTATTTATGAACAAAACCATAAAAAATCATCTTATGATTCACAGCCCCACAAAAACAAGTGGAATATCCGAAAGACAAGATCCTGGTATCAATACGTTTTTGGGGTCGCTGAATCCGAATCCGGTGTCCGTTTGACCCGATTAGCTCTGGGTTAAGGTCAGTACAAGATCAAATGTATAGAATCAATTACCAACAAAGTAACCATACATACGAGTATCTGTACATTTTTGGGGTCGGTAAAACTGAATACGATATCCGTTTGATCCAATCAGGTCTGCGTTAAGGTCAAATGTAAAGAATCGATTGCCCACAAAGTAAACTAACATATCTATACGTTTTTGGGGTCGGTCGCTGAATCCAAATCCGGTGTCCGTTTGATCCAATCAGGTCTGCGTTAAGGTCAATTCAAGGTCAAATGTACGGGATCAATTGCAAACAAAGTAAACTAATATATTGAGATGAAATCAGATGTGGGAGAGCAAATTAAAATTTAAATTAAATTTCTATTTAAAAGACAAAGCGGTAAAGATAATGGTTGAAATGGTTATTATAAAATTAAGAAAATATTTGATTAAAAAAATTGTTGTTAGTATTGAATAAGTAGTAGGAATCATCGGATTATCAGAATAGTATAAATTTCAAAATTCAAATATAAAAATAATTATAATTTTGGTCAGATAGAGCATATGCCAAGAAGTTGTTAGAAAACATAACTAAAAATAATTCAAATTCATAAGTGACAGATATCTAATAAAAGTTAAAATGTCAGAGGGCTCATAAATAGTTATAATATAAGGTAAAATACTAATTAGGAAAAGATATTAAGGTTTAAAGAAAAAGTTGTATATCAATAAATCAATATGTCATAGAAATGTCAAAATTAAAGTGGGATTCACAAGGAATGAAGTAGTATATAGAAAAGTCAAATAAGAGTATAGAATGAGAAATATTTTCATGTAAATGTGATTGTTAAGAAATTAGAATAGGGCATAAGTGTAAAAGTTTAAGTGAAGTGATGTGAATGAAAAAGAAAAACAGCAAGTAAAAAGAAAGCAAAATCAGATATGTGGAAAGGCCTTAACAAGGGAGAAACTAAAAATCAAGGTAGTGAAAAAGAAAAAATAAATTATTGATTAGTTACGAATTAATTTGGGTGAAAAAGTCAGATATTGTAGAAAGAGATTAAAAAACCCGGAAAACAAGAGAAGATTTTATCGAGAGAGTGTTAAAGAAATAAAGAAAAAGAAACCAGCAGAAGCAGCAGAAAGAAAGCGGACCAGCAGCAACAGCAGCAGAAAGAAAACGAACCATCAGCACCAGCAGCAGAGAGAAAGCGGAAAGACAGCAGCTNAGAAATAAAGAAAAAGAAACCAGCAGAAGCAGCAGAAAGAAAGCGGACCAGCAGCAACAGCAGCAGAAAGAAAACGAACCATCAGCACCAGCAGCAGAGAGAAAGCGGAAAGACAGCAGCTTCCGAGAGAAAGAAGTACAACAGCAGGCAAGTCCCAGGAAACCAGATAAATAAGAGGCCTAGTAGTAGCAGTAGCAGAGAGAAAGTGTAAGTGGTAGCAGGAGCAGATGTCCCAAGAAATTCGTCAGAAAGCGGTATAGCCGACAGTGTCCAAAAAGCTATTGAGACAGGAAAAAAAGGAATTAAACAAATAATACGTATAAAAAAGGTACCTTTCATTTTCGTAGACAATTTGTGCACAAATTAAAAGTAAAATTCGCTTGAAAGTTTTCAGAAATTTAAAGATTTCAATTTTTAACAAATTTAATTCAGATATATAACATCATAAAAATTTGGCCAAGCATTTTAGATTTATAGATATTAAGATTAGTGATAGGTTGGAACATATTAGAACAAGAAATTATACGAGAAAATTGAAAGTACATATAGACAGCAACCAGTAATACAGTTATTTCAGGAAATTAGCCAAATCGAAATAAATTCTTGTTGTAAGTTAGGCATTGTAGAAAACTTCAAAATATTTGATAGTGTGTGGCATTTCTAAACTGAAACATTGATATACAAAATAAAATATTAATAAATTAATTTATTGATAACATCTGTTGTTTAGAGTTGTTAGTTGTGTTTGGTTCCTGGAAGAATAATATTTTGATTTGAACCGACTACTGAGGAGAGTCTAAAGCTAGCAGGGAGAAGGTATACAACATCACACCAAAATCAAATTTACATGTTACACTAAAACACAATTTAAAATTTAATTTTGCGCTCATACAAATATAAAGTCACATAACTATATACCATAACAATATCTATACATTTTTGGGGTCGCTTAATCCGAATTCAGGTTCTTTATTTGTTCCACAAAGTTTAAATCGCTACAAATTTAAGTATTAGGTTATTGTGTTGGTGTGTACTTTTTTTTACTCTAAAATGTTTAGTACTAGACATTTAGGAATTGGTTTTCTCGTGGAAATGAACGGAAAAATGTTATAAGTAAGCGAAAAACATGAATTTACGTAATAATTATAGAATTAACCACCCTGTAAACAATCTTCCCCTCATTTTTATGACTGTGGAAAGTAATATGTTATTGTACATAATATTTAGCATCTGTAGTGACAAATTCAGCTTGCCGAAACAAAAAGTCGCGAAATGGTAATTTCCCAGCTCTTTTTCTTGGCCTAATTAGACCTTCATGTAAATAAAGCAGATAAAATTATACTTTGTTACCTATATATTTTAAAGTAAGTGGTGCTATTACAGTCATGCACATCTTGTGGACGCTGACGATCTCGCGGCGCTCGGCGTCATCGTCGTCGTTGTCGGTGGCGTCTCTCCCCGTACGAATCTACCTCTCCTCGGTCGGACCCCTTTTCCCGGGTTCCAATTAGGCCCAGTGGAGCGCCTACAGATTGTTTCTCAACAGGGGTATAGTTGTGAGGCTTTTACGCCAGAGGGAGCGGTAGGATAGTGCTATAGCTCACCCGTTCTATCAGAAATCATTTTTATAATGACAAAAAATTTCTATACTGACCAACGAAATACTGAATAATTATTACTAGACATCGGAAACATTGTGGCGACTTTCAAATAAATAAACAGCAGTAATCTATATTATCAATACACGTTGTAGTAGCAGAAATAGGCTAAACCTGTGTTCAAACCATGTGCCGCTCTATTCTCACGATACACAATGCTACCGACTGCCATAAAAACACGTGCCACCAAGCGGAGCGTCCAACTCACCACTCACACATACACAAACGACAATGAAATGCGGTAAACCTTATATTTGAAATTAATTGTGGAGGGGGAGGATTTTCCAGTAAAGAGAAGGATTACGTTAAGTGGCGTCAGATTAACTGCTACTTTCGCATGAAAATACTGACACCAAACAAAAGAACGCAAATGAAAAATACCCTATAAATGGGAAATATGTGCAATTTAACACTAGGTGACTTTCAGCCGGTAACGGCGCGACCTGCGGCTATTGTTTCAGGCGAGCGTTGGCGCCGGGAGCGTCGCGTGTCAGGCCGTTTCCTTGCCCCTGAAATACATAAATCAGTCAGTATCGCGGGCTTATCTTCATACATATAATAAACAGGTCTACAGCTACGAACTATGAATTCTCCGCGAAATGTTTCATTTTAATTTCACGAACAAAAAAGAGTAATACCGTTATATCGTGTTGTAAATTGTATAATTCTATTATACATGCTTACTTAAGATATAAATTCCGTGACTTCCACTGTACAATGATTATGATATCAAAATAAATACTAGTTAAATTTATTACACGGCTTTCCGTTATTTTACCGTTTGATGAAATGCTCTTTAATTAAGCGCATTTGCATATTTAGAGGCATTGTTGTGGGATTAAATAATTAAAATAAAAAGGGATAATTTGCGGCGTTAACGCGGCGGCCACAAATTACGTCAAATTGCTTGGCGTGCAAGAACGCCGATTTAAAGAGCTCCTATAAAAATCTGTATGAAGGAGAATTTCATTTTGAATTGTTTGTGAAGACTGCAGCAATATTTATTTTCTTTTATGCCCGTCGAAAAAAATATACAGGGTGTTAGTAAATAAGTGCAACAAATTTCAGGGGGTGATTCTACATGAGAAAATAATGACAGTTTGCTTATAAACGTATGTCCGCAAATGATTCGTTTTCCGAGATACGGGGTGTCAAAGTTTTTCTTAAAAACTGACGATTTAATTTATTGCTCTGAAACCGGTCGAGATGTGCAAATGAAATTTGGTGGGTTTTAAGAGGTAGTTATTGCACAATTTTTGACACGCAATTAAGAATTTTATGTTCATCATTGGCGCGCGTACGGGTAATAATCTCAATTTTTTTAAAGAAAAAAATGGTACGCCACTGAGATTTTACAAATTAAAAATCATTTTTGTATTTCTCGTTCAATTTGTGACAAAAAATCTCTCTTGCCTTTTCTTCGTATGGGACGCCGTTTTGATGCAAAAAAATAAAACATCTTAACGCCTATTTTTTATTTCTTTAATACATTATCAATAACTATCTAATACAATAACATTAAACCAGAAATAACACAGAAAATAACACTAATAAAATTATCTTAATTTCCTACAGGAAGAATTACCAGTTCTTCTTGAAGAAATTCCTCTACAGCTGAGACAACACCTATGGTACATGCATGATGGTGCACCAGCCCATTTTAGCATTAATGTACGTAATCACTTAGACACAGTATATCCAAATCGTTGAATAGGTAGGGGACGTACGGAACATTGGCCTGCTCGATCGCTGGATTTAAATCCTCTTGATTTTTGCATTTGGGGTTTTCTTAAGTCATTAGTTTATTAAACCCCCGTGAAAAATGTTGATGACCTGAGGAATCGAATTATAGTCGGCTGTGAGACAATAAGAAATATACCAGAAATATTTGCGCGAATACGACAATCAATGAGGCGAAGAGTTGAATCTTGTGTCATGTCTGAGGGAGGTCATTTTTGAACATTTGTTCTAGCTTTGCGCCTTTTCAAAATTTTATTAGTGTTATTTTCTGTTATTGTTCTGGTTTAATGTTATTGTATTAGATAGTTCTTGATAATGTATTAATGAAATAAAAAATACGCGTTAAGATGTTTTATTTTTTGCATCTAAACGGCGCCCCAAGAGAGATTTTTTGTCAAAAATTGAACGAGGAATTCAAAAATGATTTATAATTTGTAATATCTCAGTGGCGTACCATTCTTTTCTTTAAAAAATTGAGATTATTACCCGTACGCGCGCCAATGATGAACATAAAATTCTTAATTGTGTGTCAAAAAATGCGCAATAACTACCTCTTAAAACCCACCAAATTTCATTTGCACATTTCGACCGGTTTCAGAGCAATAAATTAAATCGTCAGTTTTTAAGAAAAACTTTGACACCCCGTATCTCGGAAAACGAATCATTTGCGGACATACGTTTATAAGCAAACTGCCATTATTTTCTCATGTAGAATCACCCCTTGAAATTTGTCGCACTTATTTACTAACACCCTGTATATACAGGGTGTTTGTAAAAAAGTACGAAATATTTTAGGGGGTGGTTGCCGACGTTATTTTGTGAAAAAAAGTTCATATAAACGTAGGTCGAAATATGCTTCGTTTCCGAGATACAGTGTTTTTTAATTTTTTATTTATTTTTATTAATTATTTCAAAGAATTTTAAAGGTATAGACTCGAAATTTGATGGTTGTATTTTATTCAGAAATATTGACAGCAACCCACTAGATAATGTTACCAATAGAAATTAAAAATACACAACTTGCAATAAAATATGTTTTATTTTTTTCCTCAAAAACCGTGCATCGTACGAAAAAAATTGAAGAGACCAATTTCATTCAGAATTGATGGCGGATTTTTAAAAAAATATCAAAACAGGAAAAAGTCAGTGGCGTACCATTCTCGTACGAACGTTACTGGTGCAAGTAGAAATTTTCGGATCACCCCAAAAAATTCACATCTATCCCTTCAAAGCGTTTTTCAAATTTCGAGTCAATATCTTTAAAACTCTTTGAACTAATTAATAAGAATAAATTAAAAATTAAAATTTAAATACTCTGTATCTCGAAAATGAAGCATATTTCGACCTACGTTTATATGAACTTTTTTTCACAAAGCAGCTCCGGCAACCACCCCCTAAAATATTTCGCACTTATTTACAACCAGTCTATATAGGGTATAGCGTCTAAAAAGAACTTAAAATTTCAACCAACGATTTTTTTTTTTGGATTTTCTATGACTACATTTGGGTGTCCCAAAAAAAACGAATATTTTTTTGTCTTGTGAAAATATGTTAGTTTACCATGAATTTTTAAAAATTTCCAGTCGTCAAAAATCGTCAACAATTTAAATTTTTTCTCGTTATTTTATCATTTTCTAGGTTGAAAAAAATCTTGATTCTGAAAATTTCAAATCGATATTTTAATTTCTAAAGATCACTCATAATTATTTTAACTAAAAGTAGTGCACCTAAAATGTTTTCGAGCGACCTCTAAAAATAAATATCAACGAACTAATAATTTTTTTATTGAATTTGATGAAAAAATTTCTCGAGGCAAAATTTACTACCGCACTGTGATTATCAAATATTTATAGTTTTTTAATTTTTAAAAATGTGTCTCGTAATTTATTTCTATTCTTTTGTTCATCAAATTCAATAAAAAAATTATTAGTTCGTTGATATTTATTTTTTAAAGGTCGCTCGAAAACAGACTACATACTTTGAAAGTTAAAATAATTATGAGTGACCTTTAGAAATTAAAATATCTATTTGAAATTTTCAGAATAGAGATTTTTTTCGACCTAGAAAATGATAAAATGAGACAAAAAATTAAAAAAAAAATAAATTTTTAACGATTTTGGAAATTTTTAAAAATCTTGGGCGACCTTTTTGAGATGGTTTTTTGAGGGGTCTCTTAAAACATGATAGACTAACATATTTTCTCAAGAGACGAAAAAAATATATTCGTTTGGGCCACCCTAATGTGTATGTATAATACCTTAATATCCTTGGAACCTCTCAGTCAATAGCAATAAAGTTTTTTCTATATTTGTATTTTTTCATTTTGAATTCGGAAAAATAATCCATTTTTCAATTTATCGATTAGTTTTTATTTTATGACCAAATTTCGACGACTTTCGACGAAAAATTGATTTTGCATTTTTCGAATGATAGATGGAGATATTTACATCGGACCAAAATCAGTTGTTCTTTTCATTGTTATTCATTATACATAAAAACAGATATTGGCAGACACACTGTGCATAAATATATTTATTTTTTATTTTTTCTATTTAGCTTATTTATCTATTTATTTAATCTTTATTAAAAAATGTCATATCGTTCTTTGATCTCTAACATTGTGACACTAAAATGGTTTCTGCTGCTCAAGTTTTTAGTGGGCCATAATATATAAAGTCTGATTTACATAATTAGCGATGCACCTACATAAAAAATATCATCTTGCATCCACTGGTGCCATTACAGTTATTGCTGTATGTGTAAAATTACGTTTCATTTAATTTTTTAATTCAAATGAACTTATCAATTGTTACACCTTAAATCTTATCACATATTGTATTATAAAGAGGGGTTTGGGAGTTCTATTTTTTTTGTCAGATTTCATTGTACTGAATTCGTTGGTAGTGATTTTTTCAACAAACAAAACATTACGTTAGAACTCGTAAGGAAGTTGTGGGGGAGGAGTCCTGTCAAGGTGACAAACAACTTAACATAAAGTTTGGTGTAAACTTCATGCTTGAGTGTTATTTAATGGACTTCGGTGACGGTTTCTTGGTTGACCCATGATGTTTTCTACTTCGGTTTCTGTAGAATGTAGGAAATGAATTCAAGAGTACAAAAGCTTTAACTAATTCGTGAAAATCAAGTGTAAGTGTTGCAAATAGGAAAATAACTAGCTGAGTAAAAGTTGGAATGTAACAAAGAAGAAGAAGAACTAAAAAATTAAGTATAGATTTATAAAAATCAATGAGAAATATAAGGATGTCGTATAACTAATATAAAATTTAATAGTAAAAGCACGAGTTGCAGAAATGTCTACCCTCTGCAGTGATCTTAAAAGATACAGGAAACTTGATTCTGCGCAGTAGTGCTAGGGCCTTTTAAATTATTTAAGTTCATTTTTTACTCATTTCCCCCGATGCAAGATCCCTACAGGGTTTACTGGCCTCTCAAATTTCACAGGCGCTATATATCTAACATAATGATTGAGGGGTACTTCTTTAATTTACCAATAAATAGGGACAACATAGTACCGTGCTAGGGAGAGGGAAGTATAGGTATAAAAATATAAAACAAATTCATCCAAATCTGGATAAAAAAGAAGGAAATTATAAAATTTATAAAATTAAGGTATGTGTGAGTCTTATTTTAACATTTTAGGCCAGGAAATATAAAGTTGGACGCGACTTTTTGTTTCGGCAAGCTTAATTTATCACTATAGATGCTAAATATTATGTACAATAACATTTTAGTTTCCACAGTCATAAAAATGGGGGGAAGATTGTTTACAGGCTGGTTAATTGTATAATTTCTCGTAAATTCACGTTTTTCGTTTATAACTTTTTTTTCGTTCATTTCCACGAGAAAATAGTAAAGTATTTTTTTTTTCGTCTTCAAAAGACCTACAAAACTAGCCCTCGAGCGTCAAAAAATATTGATTAGATCAAAAGTTATAAACAGAAGAAATTTATTTATGACTTTTGAATTAAACATTTATAAACTGCGTTATTATTACCAGAACGTTTTGGCATCGCATCGTCTCATTCCTTATCACTGTCTAATAACTAATCGACGAAATCCGGAATCGCTAAGTTGAATAGTTTACAAGTTATGACCTTATAAACAAATTAACTAATTATTAGTCTGGACGATCCCGAGGATCTTCCACAATCGCACTTGTTTTTTTCATAGTAGATTCCATAACAATACATTGAAATCTATATATATTTTTTTAATTTCAAATTTGCAACCTGGAAATTTTTTTATTTTTTAGCCTTAGTTGCAAAATGAAATACACGACGCACGCGGGTGATATAGTTGAATAACAACGGAGTTACAGACTGTCAAATATATTATTTTCAAGCGAATTTCGCTTTTTTAACGGCAGGACTATGAATATTATCGTCATTTTCTTCGGACTCGCTGTCGTTCACTTCCCCCACCCTTCCGCCGCGTCACGGCTCGCCGAAAAATCAAGCGACCCACTGACTTTTAACAATATTTCTTATGCACTTAACATGCTTCCACAAATAATAGTACATTATACTATAAGGGAGAGAAATGCGTTATTTTGGCAGAGGTGCAATTTGAAGCCCGAGGGCTACAATACACCGAGGACAAAATAGCATCTCTCCCGAATGGTATATACTATTTTTTCCACGGTCTCATTAACTTAAAAACACAAATTTTGTCATTATGAAGTAAGTAGCACCAGAATTATTGTATTGGGATTTGAGCATTTATTTAGTAGTCGTTGAGTTATTGTCATAACTACAAAATAAACAAACAAAAAGAATTGTCAAATTAAGGTGCTAGTTTGGTTTAGTTTAAAGTTTGTTTAGTTCACAATGAATAATTGTGAGTCGGAAGAGATTGTGGAGGCTGCAAATATTGCAATAAGCAATTTGCTGCCTACGAAGTCAAGATCTTTATACGATTTAGCCTACAATAGGTTCAAAAAGTGGTGCGCCGAGAAAAATGTTCAAGTATACAGCGAGAATGTTTTGTTGGCATACTTCAGTGAAAATGCAAAGAATTACAAGTCTTCCACATTATGGGCGCAATATTCTATGGTTAAGTCATGCTTGATAATTTACGACAACATATATATAAGCAAATTCCCCAAGCTGATCGCATTTTTGAAAAGAACCGGTGACGGATATCAAGCGAAAAAATCGAAAATATTGACAAAGGGTGAAATCGACCGTTTTCTATCAAGTGCAGATGACAAAGAATTCTTAATGATTAAGGTAAGATTACTTTTGTTGTTAGGTATTTCAATTATTAAGTATTTTGATTTTTTATAGGTTGGATTAATTCTGGGGATTGCCGGAGCTTGTCGAACTGATGAACTAGTCAATTTAACTGTAGATGATATTGAGGATATAGGCTCTTCCTTGATTGTAAAAATTCCAAACACTAAGACAAAGATTCCACGAACCTTTGTGGTTACCGATGTAGGAAGTATGCTTGAATTGTTTCGAAAATACCTGTCCCTTCGTCCTCCCCACGTCAAGCATAAGCGCCTTTTTTTGTACTACAAAGCAGGAAAATGTAGTTCGTAGCCAGTTGGCAAGAATACCATGGGAAAAATTCCGAGTGTAGTAGCTTCGTATTTAAAATTACCTGATGCTGCATGTTATACTGGTCACTGCTTACGAAGATCTTCAGCGACATTACTGGCAGATGCTGGTGTGGATATCACGACAATAAAGCGTCATGCTGGTTGGAAATCAACGACAGTCGCTGAGGGTTATGTCGAGAACTCCATTGAAAATAAGACCAAAATTGCTAATCAGGTTTTAGTAGGAACCACTACTAGCGCAATCACAAAAACTGTAAATGTAAGCGAAAGTAATATTCCTTCCAATATTAATTTTGAAAATTGTACAAATGTAACATTTAATTTAAATGTCAATAAATAATTTCAATGTTATCTTTTTTTTTGCATGAAAAACGTTCTCCATAATGTAAACTCCCTTGGGAGCATTATACTCCCTTGGGAATAATCGACTACTTCTGTTTTAATTTTGATGTCATAGAAACTGATTTCTACTCCCGACCGTGGAAAAATATTTTTATCTGGGAATGTACTGGGGTTGCCGGTTATGATAATATATTTTTTTGCCGCTACCAACCTAATTTGTTTAACAATAGGCCGTCAACTTTGACAGTCTGTAGCTCCGTTATTTTTCAACGAATCTTGACGATTTTTTTTTTAACTTTCGAAAAAACATATTTGTCGATAAAAGGAAGGCGTCTTGTGGACATCGTAATTTTCTAAAGGGCTTGTATATTCATTAATTTATTATTTACAAAAAAATAAAATAAAATTACATTTTTCTGAGCAGGAGACCATTTCAATCTCGTCACACACCACTATTTGTGTTAATTTGAAACACAACTTCGCGTATCTGAGCCGTACAACGAATCCATTCAAAGTACAATGAAAGCATTCACAGGTAAGCCGCCTTACGTTTATATTTCCGCGCATCATCATGATTTATAAAATTTTCGGGCATGTACGTCTTCCTCTTTCTTTGTGCTGAGGTAATATATGGCCGTGGTGCCATATGATATGAAATATTTTTCTAGTCCCGCTAAGTTTTATCTTTCCCTTTAATTCTGCGAGAATCGTGCATAACGAAAAATGTACATAAATACATGCAGCGGGATATATAAGGCAGCATATTTTAGTGGTATTGTATAATATTTCACGTGTGGCAAAAGGAAAATCCGTTTTATTTCGTCTCGCGTTTCCGCTCGTAAAAACATACTTGAGGAGATGGGGGAGAGTGGGGCAAAAGCAGTTTTAAATAATGGTTAACATTATACAAGGTGTTAAAAAAAGAGTGTAAAATATTTCAGGAGGTAATAGTATGAACCAAAATAAGCAGAAAAGTCTTAATAAACATGGGTCCGCAAAGTAACGGTTGCGGAGATATGGACCACTATTCGTTTTTCAAACATTTTATTTTATTAGGAATAAACCGACAAAGGAAGCTTTTAACAAACAAAAAACAAAGTTACAGAAAAGGTTCAAAGTGCCCTCCGTCCATTTCCAAGCAGGACATCTTCGTCTCAACGATATTCGAACTCTTTAGAAAACACCCTCCTTGGTTTGGATTTCTTGATACTTTTGATTAATCCGTAGCTGCAGCTCTTCCAGGCTATTTACAGAAGTACCATACACTAATGTCTTCAAATATCCCCAAACAAAGAAATCTAGAGGGTTCAGATCAGGCGATCTTGGAGGCCATAAAACAGGTCCGGCCCTTCCTACCCATCTATAAGGAAAAGTTTGGTGTAAATGCTCTCTAACGGCCATGGAAAAATGAGCTGGAGCACCATCATGCTGGAACCACATTTGTTGCCTCTGATTCAAAGGAATGTCTTCCAAAAACTCATACAGTGTGTTCTGCAGAAAGTTGGGGTAAGCAGCGCCTGTTAATCGGTTTGGTAAAACAACAGGACCTAGAAACTTGTCACCTACAATACCCATCCAAATAATGAATGAAAAACGTGCCTGATGTCCAGATTCTATTAGAGCATGAGGATTTCGTCGGCCCAAATATGCGTATTGTGAAAATTCAACACTCCATTTCTTGTGAACCCGGCCTCATCAGTAAAAAGAATGTTTGCAAGAAAACGAGGGTCTTCAGCATCATGACGTAGAAACCAGCGGCAAAAAACCAAACGTGCTTGATGATCATTTATTGGATTTAAGGCCTGTACTCGTTGCACATGGTATGGATAAAGCAGTTGCTCGTGAAGGATTCTCCAAACAAGAGGACCACTAATTCCTACCTCGGCTGATATTCTCCGCACACTCGTACCTGGATTCTGCTCTACCAGTGCTAGAATTTCTTCTTCTGCTCTAGGAGTGGATACCGACCTTGGTCTTTCGGATAAATGCCACCGTTTGCTCAAGGAATCGGTATCACGCAATCTTTGGTGAATTCTTCCAAACATGCGTTGTGAAGGAATCTGGCGATTTGGATAAGCGTCAACATAAAGACGTCGCGCTTCGGTGGCGTTCCCATTAGCACGACCATACATGAAATGCATGTCTGTTAATTCTGCGTTAGAGTAACCAGCCATAGCGAAAGAAAACTTGTGCACTGAGAACAACTGTCAAATACGTACTGTTTATTTCACTAAACATCAAAGCTATTATAAGAAAATACACAACGTTTTTGCAAAATAAAAAAAGGGGCTAAAAAACATAAAACATTCCATATCTCCGCAACCGTTACTTTGCGGGCCCATGTTTATTGAGACTTTTCTGCTTATTTTGGTTCACACTATTACCTCCTTAAATATTTTACACTCTTTTTTTAACACCCTGTATATTGGCCACAAACCATAACAGTAAATTTATGAAGCCAAACAAGGAATATGAGTTAAACATTGGCCAATATGGTGGGGTCCCTACAAAATTAGTTATTAATAATAACTTTTAACAAAGAAATTTTGTGTTAATTTCTATATTAAAAGACTACAGGGTGTTAATGAACTTATGTCAAAAATTTAAAGGTGTGAAAAAAGAGATTGAATTAACTGATTTCACAAACTTGTATCGGAAGTTTAGAGACACAGAGAAAAAAAGCTAATTAAAAATGTGTTTAAAACTGTTCTGGAAGTGCTGAAATACATGTATTTTATCGCGGTGAGTACTTACAAAAGATTCTGTAACACTTTTATACGAGTTTGTAGGTTTTTTATGCAGCCGGAGTGTATTCAAAAGTCAGTTTGTAGTACATTGTTGTAGTGATTGCTGTGATGTTTTTCGAGAGAACAATTAATAGCCGCATTTCCAAGTTTTCTTTTGAAAATGGCGCATTTATTTAGCAATGGCGAGGCAAACCAAATTGCCCACAGAACTTGTAAAGTATACAGTGCAAGACATTTAGATCTCATCGAAGAAGATCCGCGTCGTAGCACCAGAAATATCGCACAGCAAGTAAATATTTCGCATCCTGTTGTGTGGCGGGCATTACGAGAAGCTCAGTTGCACCCACTTCATATTCAACGTGTTCAAGCGCTTACTCCTGAGGCTTTCCACTACGTCGAGGTTTTTGCGAATGGTTGCTTCAGGAACATGCAAGAAATCCTCAAGTTACAGCGCAAATACTTGTTGCAACACTCACCACTGGACTATCGAAAATTCACACCAAATACGTCGCGGTGTTGGTTTTTGTTATTTTAATATACTCGTAGTCACTAGTCATTAACTTATTTTTTTTTTAATTTTAATAAAGCCGATATTCGTTTTAATATAAATAAAACAATTTTCCGCTATACGCCACTAATAATTCCAGATCAGTGTCTCGGATTCTTCCATACTTCTAGGAATATCAGTGTTATAAAAAAAATACAAGTATTGCACGAAATGAATTTTTTTCACGCGAGATGTAGAAGAGTGAATATGGCGAACCCACCAGACATATACCGTTTTCGGAATTATGAGTCCTCATCAGTATTCTGTAAGTAGACTAGTTGTTACCTGAATATTGTCAGTTAAAATCAGTTTACCCAGTTGTTGGCGAGAGAAGTCTGCTCTCATAGTGCCTTTGAAATTGCAGGTTGCTCTCTGCCATTTCAACAGCATGGAAACCTAGTTATCATGAATAAAATAAAAACACCTGAAGACTAGAAAACTAACAAACAACAATTTAACTGAAAATTTATCATTTTATTATATCTAGTGTACAAAGAAAGACATCTCGCAACGATCCTATATAAATTTCCACCAGACTCAACTTTCAGAACGACACGAAATCACCGCGATCGAATCTCTCCCGCGCCCAGCGGTCGTGATCGAACATTTGTTATTTATACCCCCCTATGCACTATTAGATTATATTTTCCTAACATTTAGCGTTGGACTACCGATTCCTTAAAATTTCGCTCTGCCCCACTCGCCCCTACATATCCCTCTGATATTTTATGCAAATGTACAAATAAAGTTAAGTTGGCCATGGCAAAAATCGCGCGCGAACGTTTCAGTCATATCATCCTTCATTAAAATAAATTGAAAAGTTCCACGGCTCGTATTAATCTTGAAGCCAAATTACTTTTCCGTCATTAGTGCTTAAAGTATCAGTCAGCATTTTGGAACGAAACTTAGTTAATTGTAATTACTTTATCTTGACGGCATGGAATGGGTCGGTCCTCTCTGCCCTCTCAGTTTAGACCTACTTATCTCGGTGTCACTGGGAGCCCTTCAGCATTTTTAAATCCATCTCTATAATTCCTGATTCAGATTCCTTCTGAAGTCGGGCAACTGCAACAATAAAATTAAGTCTGGAGTGCTTTGTTGCGCGGCGGTATTTTAATGGGGATTTGATTTTACGGCATACGATTCTTTTTCGCTGCTCTCGTCATTTCACGTACTCATTTTTTAGTTCCTGATTGCTTGCTTGTGCTATAAAAGTTAAATAAAAATCGGTTCACTTGGACAATTCAATTTAAAATTTAAATTAAAAAATGTTTCGCCTTTCATGAAATGCGTTCTAGCGTAGGAATGCTATCAAGTTAAATGATTTCTGTAGTGGATGAGCATAAAAAAGTTTTTCTATTCTAGCCCAATAAGACTATGTAGGAGATAATAAGATTAGGACATCAAGAAATAGAAAATCGTATTGAAGTATTTTTAAGAGTGATAATAGAGAATAACGATTTAATTCCAATCAACCTACTGTCAACAGGTCTAAATAAATAGGCTTTTTTTATATACAGAGCGTAGCAAAAATTATCTATAATTTTTAAGTATTCTACGATACAGAACAAGAAAAAAATGTCTATGAGCAAATGTTTATGTATTGAGATATAACCAAGACTTTAAAGATTCTTATCAAATTGACTCTAATTCAAAAGAAAGTCAGCTTAAAAATAAGTCAAACATTTGACATTGTTTTACTG
The DNA here is from genome assembly GCF_000390285.2 of Anoplophora glabripennis. Classification (NCBI taxonomy): domain Eukaryota; kingdom Metazoa; phylum Arthropoda; class Insecta; order Coleoptera; family Cerambycidae; genus Anoplophora; species Anoplophora glabripennis. The sequence continues at coordinate 783,032 of NW_019416739.1, forward strand.
CGAAAGAAGCAAGTTATCAGAGTAATAACAGTGGTGTTTTGGTCGAGTTACTATGGAGTTTACATTCCAAGAGGGTACTTATATGCGTTCAATTTAATGAGAAACAAAACTTAATGCAAGTGCAGCTGTTCGACTGTATGGGAGGCGATATCCCAATGGGACACTACAGCATGTTTATTGCTGTTGACCAACGTTTACTAGAAACTGGTTCTTTTAAAATGCATATAAAGTTTGGGCAACGTCGAACTGTATCAGATGGAATATGGTTGAAGAAAATTTTAGTTTCAACACACCAATCTGGATATTTCACATTATGTGAGTGTAGCGAACTTTAGGAGAGCAGTCACTGTATCCTATCCAACTTCAAAAAGTGCGAGAATTATTACCAGAAGGTTGTCTTCGCAGAGTGAACTTTTGTTGGTGGTTGCTAGAAGGACACGCAAAATATTCAGCTTCTTTAACTGCTATTTTACGAGTTGAAGGCAATTTTTACGAGAAATTAAATACTTAACACAACTCGCATATTTGGGCTGATCAAAACCCAAAAGCAACATAGTTGATACCAACACCAGTTTTCGGTAAAACTCGTGGTTAGGCTCATTGAGCCCATAGGCATCACATATATACGGTTTGTAATCTTCTTTTGCTAGAAAATGTACAACAAAATATGTGGTTACTCCATGATTGAGCATCAGCCTGTTTTGCTGATGCAGTTAGAGATTCTTTAGGCAACAACTATCCACCGCGCGGGAAAGGGCGAGGTGATCCTGTTGGATGGTCAGCTCGCTCTCCTGATCTAAATCCACTAAATTTTTTTTAACTGGGTTCATCTAAAAAGTGTTATTCACGTGGAGGAAGTTAACACTATACATGAATTATGAGAGTGGATAGAGAACTTGCAATGAAGTTCGCAGTAACCATGGAATATTTGAACGAATGAGGCCTTCGTTTTTGAGGAGACGAATTCACATTTTATAAATATGCTGTAGATATCAATGTATGTATGTTATGTTAATTTTCATGAATTTTATTAATAAATTATGTTATCTTTATTTTTTGCATCTCAGTGCAGCTTATAGAAACTTTTTTTTTTGCTTTATGATGTATACTCTCTCCAAGTTTGATGATTGTTTTTTGTTATACCCTGTCTACTACTAATGACTTAAGAGATTGTGGTTTTATTAACAATTTTTTTCAGATTTCTGTTATTCCTTATGGTAAAATCATAAGTGTAGGCTACAGAAACTTAATTTCAACATTTTAACGTTTTTCTTATTTAAAAGCCAACGGAATACGGCTGTATAATTAAACCATGCTCTCAATCTTCATTACAAATATATCGGGTGTTTTCAAAGTTGAGTCATTTATTTTAACAGTTGGTAGAACTCGTAAAAAAGTCGATTTACCAAAAATCGCTTATATAAAATTTGCCAAATAAAGCAATTATTAACAATTATTTAAAAAAATTGAAATTTAAAAACTTTATAATACAAACCTGATTTATTGTCATTTTCGACCAATTTTTGTTGAACAATTTTGAACAATTTTTTTTAGAACACGATTTTTATAACTCTCTTCTGCAACTTTTATATAAACGATTTTTGGTAAATCGACTTTTTTTACGAGTTCTACCAGCTGTTAAAATAAATGACCCAACTTTGAGAACACCCTGTATATACTTTTTATCCAGTTATTTCCTTAAAAACTTACTACTTATAGATCGCAATATATTTATAAATAGTACAAATTTGTATTTTTAACAATTAGTTTAGTTATTAGACATTTTTTTTTGTATTTTCTTGTCAAATAAGTGGCTGTTAATTGGTTAATGGCGCATCCTATCGAAATGTTTAAATTTTGGCGTACGAAACAGTTGTAGTAATATTTATTCAAAGCACCCTTACTTTCAGATGCCTCTGACTATAATGTAGATAGACATTATTTTTAAACATTAAATTCACCGTATAACCATGACAATAAGTTAACGCAATGCGCATACTCCAAATCGCATACGTACCCCATAAATCCCTAATAAATTCTAGGTACATCTAAATTTCTGTACACGATATTCGAAAATTGAGTAACATCAAATGAAGACTCAAAAGTCTTACCTTGCCAGTTTCCGAATTAATATGACAAACTAATCAATTTGAACAGACGATTTACCGCAGAGGAAATTCGAACGATTCAAAGTCAATTTCGTAGGCAAAGGGTACTACTTTTATGTGCCATAGCGAGTTTTGTGAGAAAAATTGCTTCGTGATGTAACATAACCTCAAATAGAGCAGAAAACCGTGTTTTTCGCACATTTAGGTTAGGTTATCTTGAAAACCTGACGTGGTGGAGCAATCCTGAGATCGGATTCGGATTCAGTGAATCAAAAGCCTTTGGAACAACAAAATTTTGTCTTTCTGGTAATAATATTTGAATTGTTTTATATGTCATTGTACTGATTAACACAAGTCACGTGATAAACGTTGGTCATTTCTCTTAATTATATTCGAAAAATATGTTCACGATGAATTTGTTACTTAATAAATCACAATTTTTTGTATTACGAACTGTTTTATCGACAAATAATATTAAGAACGATGTTTTAAGAAAGAGAAAAATTTATAACAGAGGAATAACAAATTTTACTGAACAGGAAATACATTTGTTACAGAATTTGTTTCAATTCGCTTTGAAATATATGCACCTACTTATTCTAACATACAATTAACATGTACTCTAACTCCACTTGAAATGTAAATCAAGTGTTTTATAGATTTAACTAACCATACAGACATAATTGCATAAAAAACAAGGTTGTTTTACTTGGAGTCTGAACATCCAGCTTGTAGGCTGTTGTAATGGACTTGGAATACTGATACTTTGTAAATTGAAAAATATTTTTATTCGCTGGAAAACAGACCCATAAATAAGTCGTTTTTTATGCGAAAAAAATCACTTAATTTGGATAACCTGTTTATCTGAGCCTTTGTAAACACATGCATAATAATAATAGTCTGTTTGTATAAATTGGTATATTGGGCCCTTATTACTGCGTACCCATATTCTATTTTGGTTAACTTTACACACAAACACTTCACCAGAATCCAAACAGAACTAATATAAGCAAACGTAGTTTACTTACTTATTCCAGACCACCAAATTATAACATTTTGCGATTTTGTATACAACCCAACTACATTGTTTACTTGCATGAATTCCAATCCAAACAAAAAAAAGGGGAGAGAGCGATGAGTTGCGTTCTAATTTTATTATGTAAAATTTTTATTCTCACGATGATAAATGACGAACAAACATTTGTTTAAATTTCCCTAACCATAGAATAAACATTGTTCGTTCGTTTACGTCTCACTCCAGAGACGTATTTGTTTGAACCGATTGTGTAGCCCCGTATACTGTTTAAAAAATTCAGGACCGATTGATACGTAGGACAATGGCTGTTGCCGTAGGTCACTGCATTCGAAATTATTATTTAGGTACAATTGACATCCTATCCATGCCAGGATGTATCGATTATTGGTCATTTGTAAGCTTTTTGATTCGTATTCCATGCAAGTAGCTTACATAACAATGTTAAATTTATGTTTATGTAAATTTGTTAGTATTTTGCATCACGTTCCCTAAATACCGGAGTTTCTGCAGCGGCAAAGGTTAGTTTCTGTGTAGTATACAGTATACAAGTATACAGACTCCAAACAAGTAGGGACCCGTACGTTTTAAATAAAGGCACATAAAAATTAATTATATGTATAACCTAACCTAAAATAAAACGACATATGAAAATCTAATCTATACTTTGCCCACATTTTAAATCTAACAGTAATGGTAAAGGTATTGTTATTCGCTATATGTTAAGATATTTCAATACAATTGAAAGAGGTGATCTATTGTTTAATAGATACTAGTTTGATTGATATTATGCTATGACAGTATTATTTTTTTATTATTCGTATGTGGCAATGTAAACAAAACAATGTACCTACCCACAACCTTGATAGCCTGATTCAGATTGTAAAACTGCTGTGTTTTATGCAATCGGCAGTTAAGATGTATATAACGAGCGTTCAAATAAAAACGTGGTCAAAGTTGGCTCTGAGTAGCTTATAGCGACCAACTTAACCTCATTTCTCAACGAGCTGTTTAGCAGCTGTCAGTTTCAATAACGTTAATGACTATATAACTTTATTTTAAAGAATAATCGTGATAACAATAAAGTGTCCCCCTCCTTGTTATAACAATAAATTAAAGCAGCTGCTGAAAGTGTCCCCCTCCTTGTTCCAAGCACTTTTCACACCTGTTCCTCAAAGAATTAAAGACATTTTCTAAGATGCTCGGGGTATTGTTAATTTCACGAATCTTGTCTATAAGTCGAGCCTGCAGATGGTTTAAATCAGGAATAGGCAGTTCAAAAATAGTGTTTTTAAGGTAAGGCCACAAAAAGAAATCACACGGCGTAATATCACATGACCTCGGTGGAAATTCATGTTCAGCATTGAGACTTATTAGTCGATTTTGGAAAACTTCCCTCAACATATTCATCGTCTCGCCTGCCCTATGTGCCCTTGCGCCATCTTGTTGAAAGTAAAAGTTTGTAATTTCGTTTTCTTCCAGCTGGTTAACAAAAGGAGCGATAATTTCTTCTCTATACCTTTGCGCAGTAAGAGTACCATTAAAAAAAATTGGTCCATAAATCCTCCTTCGATTGAGAGCACACCCAACTTCAATTTTTTGAGCTAGTAGAGGGCCCTCGACAAAAAAGTTATCTGGTTTTTCAGAAGACCACATTCTCATATTCTGTGAGTTTACTTAACCACTTAAATGAAACCAGGCTTCATCAGAAAAAAAGGTGATATTATGAAGTTCACCGTAGTTGTTTAAAAACCATTCACAAAATACAGCCCGTCGCGGAAAATCAACTTCATGAAGTTCTTGCTGACAAGTTAAACGATAGGAGAACAAACGCAAATCTTTTTTTAACACCGGCAGGTACCGACTGATACTCCCACCATTTGTGATAAAACACGTACAGAAGTTCTTGGCGCATTTTCCATTATTTGTTGGACATTTTCTTTTAATTCTTCAGTCCGCTTTTTAGGTCGGCCGCTTCCTTCTTTTCTTGTTACACTGCCCGTTTCACGAAAAACATTAACACAACGCTGAACTGCACTTTGAAAAATTTTGTACTCAACAACGCCGGGAAATTGATTTTGAAGTTCTATGAAACATTTCTCAATAGAATACTTCCATATTCCATCAATCTTGCGTCCATTTCTAAAGTAGGACTCTATGATAAACACTTTTTGTTCTTGAGAAAACATCATTTTAAACGCTTTTAAAACGAAAATATTCAAATTAATAGCGGCGATATAGCGTTTTGACAGATGACGTTTAAGTTCATTTGCTATAAGCTACGCCCTACGTCCAAATTTTCAGAACCAACTTGACCACGTTTTTAGTTGAACGCTCGTTATTATTCACATTAAAAATATTCAAACTTGTTCAACTTTAAAAAAAAAACTAACCGTAATACAAAAATCAGTCATAACACAAGAAATATATCTATCTTTAAACTGGAATATCTAAAACTGGACTTAAAGTGAACATTCTCTATCAGCTAAATCGATTGTACGTCGCCAATAAAATCGAAGTACTGCTTTGTCTTTTGTTTTATGGCAACTGTTATTGAATACCGTAATTATAAAACCATAAATCAATCATTCTGACTCAGGTAAAATGTAGATATACAGTTAATTGCGTTACTGACATTTGGTTTCCTATCTAGGGCGTTTTATATTTATGCATATTTATATCATTTGTATAGAACTCTTAAATCAAAGACGACTGACGCCGATCTGTATTACCATACAAAAAGGCGCGTACCATTTATCACTGGTATTGCCACAATTATTCTTGGAGGGAAATTAGAGAATATTCCGAACCGTAGAGGAAAATCTCCCCCTTTAGAAACGAGTGCCTAAAGCATTAGCGAAGATAAATAATAGGTCAGCATTAATCTACTTTGTACGTGTTACAAGCCAGTGATTCGCGCCACAAATAATGTTATTCTTTCAGATCTCTTATTGGATTTGCGAAAAGTTTGCACATAAAGCACTATGACGTCTGCACCAATCAGGACTATACTAAGCCTTGACTATTTTGTTATAGGGTTTGTTTTGTTAATGGGAATTCGAAATTAGTTTCCTTTCGACAACGGGTTTAATCCTTATCTAGTATTTTTGGATTTAAAAGCTACACCTATCTTTAATCTGTAATAATATCTCGTGGTCATTTAATTATTTAGAGTAGAAATCAATAATTTTGTTGCTCTTAATGTTAGTTTGATGCCGCAATATAATGCGAAGGCAATGGAAATTGCAGGAGTTACATTCCCATATTTTCAAATAATTTGAAACATAGCTGTTATGACTAGTCTGTCACCGATGCAAAATATGCAGTAATAAAAACTTGTCAGAGACGTATGCGAGCATAAACTTTTACCGTCTCCATTCTTTTACAAAATAAATAGGATGAGACTTCGGTATACGTTATTGGAGCTAGGTAGAGCAAGACATATATTCTCGAAGGGCCATGTTCATATAGCATGATATATCCGTGTGTATTTGTTTAAATCGAACCATAATTCACATGTTTTAAACATCAACGTTCCTTGTCTGTAAATATATATAGAAAAAAAAAAACTGCTTCAATAATTATTTAAACTTAGCCCTTATGTATTGAATACTGTGCTTATTTCGTGGTACAAGGATTGCAATCGCTGATACTCAATCATTAATATTCCTATATACTCTACTACGCCAAAGAGATGGTCCGTTTCTTCCAATCCAATGGCAACTAAACAAATTTTTAGACAATACCTTGAAGGAAAAGTATATGGTAGAGCTCCAGAGTATAAGTACCACACAGTCATTGGAGAATCAATTCCAAGTTTGACAATGTAAAATTAAAATTAAAAAGTGGAATGTGGAACATTAGTATGGTACACTAATGTATCCAAAACTGTCAATGGCACACATACAATGGATCAGCGATACATGTAATTTTCTTTCTTTTGAACTTGTCTAAACTTGTCTAAGCTTGTCCAAAGTTGTCTAACCAGAATAGATCATTAAAATGCGAATACTCATTATTGGAGAATTTGTAACACTATTTTTTCATGTTTTGGTTCTTTTTATCAAAAGCAAGTAATTTCCTTTACTGTGTAACAGTAAAGATGCTGCCACATTAATTTCGATATATGTTCCTGGATTTTTTATTTCAGGAATTTGGCAGTATTTGTAGGTATTTTTTTCAAAAGTATTAACGCTTAGAGGTTCTTGAGAAACATTCGATTAGTTGTTGTTGGACTAATGCCAAAACTATCACTTAAAATGGTGAGAGACAACTCATTGTAAGGTTTTGTGAATGAGAGGTGAACCATCTTGCTTATAAAAGCTTTTTCCACTCGTAATATAAGACTATTTCCGCAAAAATAGGTGAAGTAATTTTCTTTCTTTTGAACTTGTCTAAACTTGTCTAACCAGAACAGATCATTAAAATGCGAATACTCATTATTGGAGAATTTGTAACACTATTTTTTCATGTTTTGGTTCTTTATATCAAAACCAAGTAATTTCCTTTACTGTGTAACAGTAAAGATGCTGCCACATTAATTTCGATTTTAACTTGGGTTGGATATTAAACAAATAAACTACAGCCGCTGCATATTAGAATGTTTTGTTATAACACCACACTATCTAGTTACATCCATCGGAATTCAAATGAGTAAGGCACAATTAAGCAGTTGCTTTTGTAATTTACGCTTTGGAGCCTCATTCCGCCACTTCGCCATACGTTGTAGCAGACTCAAATTATGCTTTAGACATTTCATGCGATTGTGTACGATGCATAAAATTAGGTCCGTGTAATATCCACGGCTACATATTAGGGCTTCAATTAATTAATGTGTACACTAGACCAAGCCAGATTGCTCTGAACGTACAGTTGCAAGCGCACGGAAAGAGATGAAAGTTTCCTCTAATTAAATAACATGTGGTGGCTGTATGTATAGCTTAGTTGTGCAAGTTTGTTTGAGAGTTCATCATTTAAATTAAAAACAATTTTTTTCTAGTTTTTTTTCCTCGGTATTTATAATAATTTAATTTGCGCTTAAATCTAAACAAATAAAAAAAGCAGTCTAGTCTATTAACAGTAGCTCATTGACCTTGAATAAACTAATCTTAGGCTCCAAATACTTCTTTTAATATACAGGGTGTATAGTAGGCATTTTTGTTCACTTGTACTTTAAATAAAGAATAATATAATAAATTTTAATGCCAAAAGCAATTCAAAGCACTTAAGGAAAAGCAAATAAAAGCTCAGTACGAATATCAAATGCAAGATGGACGCTTGAGCTGTATATTGTTGTCAAAGTAGTCGTTAAGAGAATTAACAACTACAGGAGTCAAATCCCTTGAAGTAGCTCTTGAATCACTGGCGGGAATATTTAAATATTAAATACAGAAAGTAAAATCCATCAAGTGTTCTAGAAATTGTTTTTTTTTATTTCCTGGTTAACCTAAAAAATAAGTAGAGTTTGCTCTGTAAACTTTTTTCCTGCGGTATTCAGAACTGAATGAAATTTACTCCAGTGTATTCACTTAATTGGACCTTTTATTGAATGTAATATTTACCTTCTGGCTTTAACCAGTGGAGTGTTACTGGAGGTGTCGGACTATTTTCCCAAGAAAAAATATGCCACTGGCGGTTTTTTGTAGAAATAAAGTTACATTCAGGTACTGTTACGCTAAATGAATGAAAAATGTTTCTTGGTGCATTTTAATAGTAGTAGTACAAAAAACTGCCAGTGGCGTATTTTTTTCTTGGGAAAACGGAGCGGCTCCTTCAGTAGCACGCCACTGAATACGCTGTAATAAATTTCGTTCAAATCGTTGAACTTAACATGAAGCTATAACCGAAATATAACCTTTTTGGAAACTTGAACACCCTGTGTCTCGAATACCACGTCCCCCAGGAAAAAAGTTTATAGAGCAACTAATCTATTCCTGCAGTTTCTGTATTTAAAATGAAATCACCGTGTATATGTATAAATAGTTATCAATATTGAAAAAAATTGAAATATTTAGTTAATAATTAATTAAATATATAGTAATGACAAAATATTAGTAGAAGTAGTTTCAAAAATATGATATCTGTAAAAAAATAAAATACCAAAAAAAATTTTTTTAATTCGGAAAAAATTATAAAAATGATCTCACTCTAGAACCTATTCCATAAATTTGCATATTGAAAGACGACTTTTTGAAAAAAAAACACCACTCTTTTTCCAGAAGTACTTTTTTTGGTTTAAAAATCAAAAAACATCCCAAAAAACTAAAATATTATTTTTATTTTTTATTTTTCTCTAAATGAACAAAATGAAAAAAAAAATATATGATAGACTTTCATTTTTGGCAAGTTATACACATATATTTGAAAATTTCTTAACAAAAATACTCAAATGCTGAAATAAAATTTTGAAAAATTTCATGATGCTACTGTGAATGAGTAGGTACTAAAAGACACCAAAAAATCAAGAAAATTAAATATGGTCCGGTCGTGACCCCAGTGATTTGGCACCAAATGCCCCGTAAACAAACAAGTTTACTTTTTATATTACAGTAGTATAGAGTTAAAAATGTACGATGAGATATATTGACGTAGACTTAAATCTTATTGATTTGTAGTTTTTTCTGGTAGCATGTATACGTCTGAAACCAATTTCTATATAAAATAAATTTCACATTTCCAGCACTTAAGATTATTGCTTCTTAGTAATTCAACGCTGAACTTACTGAGGAAAAAATACGACATGTTAAACATTATATAGATATATATTTAAGGTTTTTCAAGTGACTGACTGCGTATAACAGAAATCGTGCCAGTTTTTTTTCCGTAGCGAATCGTTAAAACCAAGCTGCGTACTTAAGGTTTTGCTTTTTACCCACGTTCATTCAATCTTACATAAGGATTTTTAAATATTTTATTGAAAACAGTCTTTCGTTCCAAATCATTAATTTTCTTATACAAGGCGTCCGCAAATTTCACCGACAACGTTTGAGTGCATATTCACTACGATAAATAAATACGATTTACGAAAAAAAGTAGCAGATGTTGATTGCTGTGGCTATCAGGGAATGTCATTATTGTCGTGTTTCTTTAGAATTCTTGTCACTCCACTTTGGATTTTTTTGTATGCTTGTTATTTTGTCTTCGTATGAAATGTCTATTCTAAGTATATAACAAGAAATGTATTGTTAATTCCAGTACTTAAAATCATTCCTATCTGCAACCCCTCATATTTTTTCCTTTTGCCAATATTTATTCATATTTCAGAACCTAAAGATATACTGGAAACGTTTTAGGGGAACATATACATTTTATTGAGATCACATTCAAATAATGTATTTCGAGAGGATATATATGCACAAGGTAATGGGTAAAAGTTCCGAAAACGCTGGGAGAAACTGGAGGGAATATTGATACTTTATTAAATTTATGGGCGAGAAAACTTGACGCCTTAACGTTTTGAAAAGATGTCGTTTAGTTAAACCGGAGGCATCTTTTAGGCTATGGGAAAATATGAGTATTTATCTACCAATACAAAGACAAACAAAAAGGTAAAATTAATTAATTGTTTCATGATATTAATTGCTGTATCTACAGGGTGTTTCAGGATTAAGTCGACAAACTTTAACGAGATATTCCTCATAAAAAAAATAAGAAAAAAATCAAGTATAAATTTTTTTCCAGAGACGCTTCATTTTCGAAATATAGGGCGTTAAAGATTTTTTAAAAAATTCGAATATTTTTAAATAACTTCTAAATAAAGAAGGCTATTTAAGCCAAATTTGGCATGACACATCTTATAAGATACCATTTTTCCATAGAAGTAGAAGTCTCACAAGCAACCAGTGGCGAAGTTATTCAGACGCATTAAATTATAAAAAAATTAATACGAATGATGCTGTTTTTAGATAGAACAGTTTGTTATTGACAAAAAGTGTACATTAAATTTTTTTCTAACTCTTACAGTTTCTGTGTTGTAATTTTGAAAATATCAATGTTTCTTTTCTGACTTGTGTAAACACTTTGTGTAATAACACGAATCAATAAAATGTAAATGTAATGTAAATATAGTTTCATAGCAAAATTGATTTTTCGGAAGGGTACTTCTGGATTCTGTATATGTAACTTAGATAAATAAATCCGTTCCTTTTTTTTTATAAATCTAACAATATACTGCACAATAAAATCATAATTAAATGTAAATTACTGTGAAAGTTGTCAAATGGAATAACTATAAATAGATAACTGTTTGGTTCGAGGTTTAGTGAGTGTGTGATTTCGTTTGATGTAATGCAATGCCTTTCACGAGCAAGAGAATCAACATGGCTGTGTAATTGTTATCCGAAGTTTCTGTAACTAGTCGGTATAATAATGAGGTGTTGATTTACGCTGAAGAGTGTTATTGTATGCCTTATGCGACGTCTCTACGTTTCTTCCAGCTCAAGCGGAGCGAAAGACAAATCACCTAGAAATTAATTATTCAACAAATGTCCAAAATATTTTAATTTATTTTGGAAATACGCAACTAATTTAGGATTGTTTGACCAGCTGAACACACTTCTTAACATAAATACGAACGTCACGTCTTGAAGCTTTCTATTAGTCTCTGTCAACAATACCCAACATAAACACAGCTGAACGGCTACATTATACCCTAATAGTTTCCACAACTTTGTCTTTCTTTGCAGTCGTTTTGTCTTTATTACTGCCTCATAAATCCATACGCAGGTATGCCTGTTTCAGGCTCTTAGAAATTTAAATTCCTTCTACAAATAAAAAGTATTCGGTTGCTTTCTTCGCTTTATTTTTAAGGTTGTTTGCGGCCTTAGCTAGTTTTATTCTTAGTCTGTGAGAAAAAGTGAAATATACGTAGTCTAAACAATAATAAACATCCCCAATTATCATTATTTCTCGGAACTACTAATTAGTGTAAATTCTAAAAATAATTGATATAAAACTTGTCATACCTTTCTTTGATTTTATCATTTTATTTTATACAATTTACATCCTGCCGTTAGTAGGTTTGGTGTTTGTGTTTCAAGTCACATATTTTGTTGTACAGAAAAATCCTAAATATCGTGTAGAATAAGAATCCGAGTTTGCCTATTCCAAAAAACCATTGCTAAATTCATGGGAACAACAAACGTACAAAAAGAACGAAAAATGACCCGTTTTTCTACAAATTTTTTCCCTGTAACATTGAAAGTAAGCCCTAAATAAAAAAAGTCATTCTTTATTTTTTGCTTATTTGACGATTTTCTATGAAGCTCTACAACAACTGCGATAAAAAAGTTGAATTTTGCATTAACAAGGCGAAAATAGTAGAAAATCATATGTATATTTGGAGCAATTTTTAAAGTAAGTAAATATTAATGAAGCTTTGTGAACAAATAGTAAAACATATGCCAATTCTACCCTAAAAATTTTGCAAAGATCGATAGCGTTGGTTTTTGATTGATAGGATTATTAATTAAGAAAATTTTAAAAAGTTTATCGCGTACCGTGGGTTTAAATTAAGGTTTAGAAAGGGCACATCATTTTTAGAGATACTTGTCATAATAAACAATGATCAATTTTAAAAATACCTATCTTTGCACTTTTATAACCATTTAGATTTTTTTTAATTTTTCAACATTTTACTCTATAAACAATTATTTATTGCCCAGGGAATTTTCTATGCAATTGATAAAATCTTGCACATATAAAAACTACGTCGTAACCCCTTGCTTTTTAACCAAATACGACTTTAGAGAACTTCGTCAAAGTGCTGATGATGTTCAGGGTCTGGGACACCACCATAGTAGCAGCTTCAACAAATAAGACTTTACATTTATTACCAAACAAATCTAGGGAAAAGTACGAATTCGCTTACAAACGTTTCAAGACTAATTGCTTTGATAAAAATACGATCTCCCGATCCGGATTGCATAAGACTTAGTAGCAAGACATTGATATATGAAAATATCATCACAGTTACGAAGCAGTTTTTTTAGTCTCCTGAAAAGTCGACATTTTTGTACTTAGGTGGTATTATTTATTCAACGACGATATTTGTTTTCCTGAAACGTCAAAGTGACAACTATAAGCAAAGAAGTCAAAAGTTTTGTCAAATAAACAACTTGAAACTCAAGCACCAGATCATAATATACAGGGTGTCCAATTAATATTGCGAAAAAAATCAGGGGGAGTTTCCTTGACCAAAAATAAGAAAGAAAGTTCCTAGAAAACCTATGTCCGAAAATGCTTCGTTTCGGATATACAGAGTGTTGAAATTTAAAGAAAATACAAGGTTTTTACTAATATCTGGAGAACCCTAATTCCGATTTTTTGAAATTTGTTACGTTGTTGTTATTTGTTTTTGTTAATAATTAGAAAAACATATAACACCTAAGAGAAAGCAGTGACGTCTCATATGTTTACTTATTAATATCAACAGGAGTGAGTCCCCGGACGCCGCTGCAATATATAAAATAAATCAAATTACGTCAGAAGACGTTTACCGTTTTTATAAACAAACATACCAAATTTCAAAAAAATCGGAATTAGGGTTCTCCAGATATTAGTAAAAACCTTGTATTTTCTTTAAATTTCAACACCCTGTATCCCCGAAACGAAGCATTTTCGGAGATAGGTTTATAGGAACTTTCTTTCTTATTTTTGGTCAAGGAAACTCCGCCTGATTTTTTTCGCAATATTAATGGTACACCCTGTATGTGTGTTTTCACCCATGAAAATTGAATAATTCCAAATATTTCGAATTTTCACCACCAAGAACGGCGGTGACAACATTTTTAACAGTAAGGCGATGTTTCGCATTGCATTAGCTATGTCCTGTCCGAATTTGGTTAGTGCAACTCTTCGGTTTCGAGAATTCAATACCTATGTATGTTTCCAGCCACTAAAATTGAATAATTCCAAATATTTCGACTTTTCACCACCAAGAACGGCGGTGACAACATTTTTAACAGGAACAATAGTTTCATAAATTAAAGAAAATCTTATTATTCTTTAAATTCGATGATTTTGGGCACAATTAGCAAAAACCACAACATTTGCTAAAGAGTCGAAAACAGTTGTTAAATCTGCGGAAGATCACTCTCTAACAAATACAATCCCATGTTATGTATATCGGTATGAATAAAACAATATTATTAACGGTTAGCGTCGCCTGTAAATTGCAACATTTGTTTGTGTTCCGCACTTCGTCTCCATAAACGTGGAATTAAGTGCAAGAAATATGAGTTCCAGGGGCGTATTTAAAATGAGCTTTTCTTCGGCGTACGTTGGAATAAGGGCGACTCGTCGCTGCAGTAAACCGAACAGGGGTGACTTTTAATTTATTTTTACCGAATGGCGACGCCCGCACGCAGGTATTCAGGAGGGTCTTATTACGCCCTGGAGACTGTTATAATTCTCTTCTTTTGTTTTATAACTGAAATTTCCGAATTAGGTTGTATAAAAAGTAATCTTATCAGCCCGAATGATGGGAATAAAAGGAATAAAAAGCTTGTAATATATTACATTATATCCTTGGAAGAACGGGGAAATGTTTGAATTTGTTTTTACTTCAATTGCCTCTTTAGCGTTAATGAAGTGCATTTTTTCTTTGCGCCAACTTGTTATAAAATATTCACAGTGATAATTATCTGCAAAATTGAAGTTATACCTAAAATGGCAAAAGTGTTGGTTATACAGAGTGTACAGAAACGATTGGGCCAAGTATCAATGACTGCTTCCTTGAATTAGATCAGTAGATTCACTATTTATAAAATTCAGATGTTCATCAGTTTTTTAAACACTCCAATGAAATTTTTATATGTAGGTTTTGTGGGCGTAGGCTTACTTTTTTCTTACACTGAAGAAAAAGTTTAATTGGTATGAATAAAATTTATTAGACTCGAGTAAATAATTTATTTATATTTGGTGAATTAAATAAAACAACCCAACAAACAAACAAAAATTCTGTGCATCGGACTAGACCACTATATTCTTATGTTTTCGAGGTCGCTGAGTCCCAATCCGAGGACCGTTTGACCTTGTCAGGTCAGGCTAAAGGTCATTGCAAGGCCAAACCGAGAAAAATCCCCTATGGTGGGGGGAAACCATGGTTATTACATGCGTTTGGGATCGCTGAGCCCGAATCCGAGGTCTGTTTGGTCTTGTTGGGTCAGGTTCAAGGTCACTATAAGGTCATTCCAATGTCAAACTGATAAAAATCCACTGTAGCAGTGGCAACCAAAATAATTAAATATTTTTTCGGATCACTGAGTCCAAATTAGGGTTTCTTTTGTCTCTACCGGATCAATGTCATTTTGAGGTTAAACTGAGTAACTTGTAAATAGGGTATAGTGGGAATACTCTAGGTTTTGGTCGCTTTATTAGGACTCCATTTGATCCTGTTGCATCAGGTTCAATGTTATTTAAAAGCTACTTAATTCTAATACCTATTTGTTGACTTGTCTTACAAAGCAATGTTTGCCTCGCTCATCTATAATGAAGCGAAAGACTCAACATTCACATTAGCGTGATATTTTTCAGTCACATTTGAAAATCCGACACTATAATTTTATACAGCATTACGGGTTATTAACACTTTCATCCTTCGCGGTAAGAAAGCCTCTGGATAGTTGCCGTGCTTGAAGTTGAGGGAGAATTTTGGCAGACAGTTGAGTGCGTTATATGGTACATGTCAACAATATAGATAGAATATTCGTTTCGTATTCTATGGTGAAAGATGGACATTCACATTCCATTAATGATAAATTGTACGTAATGAAATGTTTACATGTAGACTGCCCGAATATTCCTATTAATGAACAAAAAATGCCTAACTCCATTAAAATCATCAAATTTTAATCATCATTAAAATCATCAATCATCTAAAAGCCTAATTTCTATGATGGTTCTAATAGAGGCTTTACAATCCTGCTACCATGAAGGATACTGGAAAGGACGACAACTGCTCCGAAATGAGATGTGTAGAACCCGATATAGTGATTTTTTCTCGATTTGACCTTAAAATGACCTTGAATATGACCTGACAAGGTCAAACGAACCTCGAATTCGGACTTAGCCACACCAAAAACATAATAACCATAGGTTTCTCCACCATAGAGATTTTTCTCGGTGTGATCTTGAAATAACCTTTAACCTCAAACGGATTAGGATTCAGCAACCTCGAAAACATAAGGATATAGTGGTCTAGCCCAAAGCACATATATTTTTTTGGGGCTGTGTATCTAATTTTTTGGAGTTCTAATGAGGTGTTTATTTGAATGAAAGTATTTAATACTGAAAAATAATTTAAATATCTAAAATATATAAAATATTACGTAATAATAATTTCCTGGATGTAAGTGTTTTAAAGGATATGATTCGTTTCAATGAAAAATGTTACTTGTTAATTTAAATATTTAGTTCAAAAAATATATATTTCTCGGATAAGCGTTAACAACATAATGCTGAAAAATTTTGTATACAGGTAAGTATATAAATAATTATATAATTCTGGAATTTGACCTTCAAACGACCTTGAAGGTTAATATCAAGATCAAATCCAGGCTCACCATCCGATATCCCCCTCCAAACCCAACAGGTTATTTTCGGGTTTGTGGCTTTCCATTCAGGTGCATAATTTAAAATAGGACACCCTGTATAAACTGAATTTGTTTCAGGAATTTAATCTATGGTCGCAATTTTAGATCAAATGTAACTCTCAGACTCAGTCACAAAAATAATAATTGTATAATGTAATTCATTAAAATATATTTTTTTTCCACTACTAGCCTATAAGCCCACCATTATCGACGTATCTTTGACGCCTATTCTTTCTATCTTTTTGACTTGGGTGAATAATGAAAATGACACTTAACAGTTATAATTACCTTTGCTGTCATAAAGGCGGCATCATGTGCTTCAGTGAGAAATCTAGTAATATCCTCTTTTGAAAACACAAGCGATTTCTTGGGTCTGTAAGAGGTGTTCTTTCGCTTTAGGTATGCAATTAATTTATAGTATCTTCCAACGTCGATATTTTCTTTTAATTTTAGGGTTGTCTTTAACATTGAAAAGTACACCATAGACTGGTTGCCTTTTTATTATCCTTGTGCTCTTTAAAGTATGCTAGTAGGACATTTTATGAGGTATTGACGACGTTTTTTATAAGACACCAATCTTTCAAAATTGTGTATGCTTTTACGTAAAAATGTTTGGACTTCTCTGGCTGGTTATCAACATTCTCTGCCATTTTTCTCACTTCAGGGAGTGTGCAGCCCATTTCACTTTCACTTTCCATGATTTATAGCTTTAAGTTAAATTAATTGCAAATTTCTTTGTGCGAAATGTCAAATTAATTGCAAATTTATTCGGCATACTTCTCTACCTTAGTGTATAAATGGACTATTAAATACGTATCATCAACAACAAAACATTTATTTTTATGAAAGAAAGATCAACAGAATTAATTATGTTCAGTGGCCTTTGTAGAATTAGGAAACCCGATTTAAATATTTGTCATCGTTAACAGTTCTTTTTACGATGTGATAATAAATAATTAAAAGTTCGTTCCATAACAACCCTCATTTAATCAACTTAACTGCGTTAGTTATGTTATCCCTTATCAAGTGTTTATTTAATTTACACTCATAATTCCAGATAACCGTCTAATACAGTGCCCCATTATATGGGCATATGTATACTTTCAGAACTAATATCCCTACCATATGTCGCCGGAGGCCAATATTTTATTCAAATATTTCTAGTAATATTTCTGCACTTATTCTTTTTATTGAATACCATTTTTCGTGCGTGTGTGGTCGCGGATGTTTTATTCAAAAGGAAATCCAACATGCGTACACCTAATCTTAACAAAAAAACATTTTCCAGATGTCTATAATGGAAGATTGAGCGTGTCGCCGTTTGTTTAGACTACGCGCTAACATATGTTTGGGGAATAGGCGGCAATATTTCTAAAAAGGAAAATTAAAAGCCCTTTTATTTATACAGAACTTACAAATACACAAAAATGTTATATACAATGCGGTTGCATTAATAACGGAGGTTAAGTGTATAAGCGCGCGCGACTGTTCTTTGTAGTTCGTTTTATGATGCATCATAAAATTTTACACATACAGGGTGTCCCACCAGGAATCGCCACTATGTATCTCTCGGAAAATGTGGGATAGAACCTGAAAAAATAAGATGACAAGTTCCTATAAAAGTTGTTCGTACAATAACTTTTAAAGTACTTAATATAATTTAATAAAAAATGTATGTGATGGACACTAGTAAGGACCTCTTAAAATAGTGTCCTTGAAACATATTTAGCTTTTTTAGTTTACCAGGGGCGGGCTAAGCTTTACAACTTAATGCTTAAATTTTTAACACCCTGTATGATAAAGACTTTAAAATAATAAATCTGGTTAGCTTCAATTTTAGACTAAAAAAAAGGTACTCTTGTTTATCGTCGATGAAATGAACCGTTTACGAGAAAAAGGATAATAAACGAATTCATATTTTATTTTTAATAAAAAGGGCCATGATTTCTATTTTTTTTTCTCGACAACAAAGTACGATATGAAAGTCATTCAAACAACAGGAAAGTTTCATTTTAAGATGTTTAATTTGAAGAAATACAGAATTTAAAAAAAATCGCAGTGGTGTCCCAGGAGGCACCTTAACGAAATTATTGAAAAACTTCATAAGAGGGTTCAACATGGGTTCCGTTGTTTGAAGTGTCTCCACATGTAATAATCCAGAGGTGTTAGGTCGGGAGACCGAAGAGGCCAGGCAATAGGTCCTCTTCTACCTATCCAACGGTTTGGACAGACGTTATTCAAATGCTCCCGCACACCACGCTGAAATGAGGTGGTGTCCCATCGTGCATGAAGTTCAGTTTCGGCGGGTTTCAATTGGTAAGTGTTCTATTAAATCTTGAAAAGGGTTCTGAAGGAACTCCAAATAAAGTTGTCCATTCAATCGTTCCGGCAAAACGTATGTTCCAATGCCAATGTTGCCGTTGATTCCTGCCCAGATGTTAATTGATGGTAACTGATGTTGATAATGTGAAACAATAGGGGCATGAGAATATTCATCAGCCCATACATGTGTGTTGTGTAAATTGGTGATATCATTTTTGGTAAACCTTGCTTCATCCGTTAAAAGAATAGAACTAATGAAGTTTCCATTATTTCGTTGCTGATCCAATAGCCAGTTTGCAAACTGCATTCTACGAGGAAAATTTTCAGGAATCAGTTCATGTATTTTTTGCAAATGGTATGGATATAACCGCTGTTCTTGAAGAACTTCATGTACTATTGTTTTAGATGTATGAAACTATGCTGATAATTTTCGAGTGCTCGTTGATGAAGTGCCTTCTACAGCAATTAAAATATTTTCCTATAATTGCGGCGTACATATGGTTCTTCTCAGACCAGCATCAGTACTATTTTTTACAAATTTTCCTACAAATATGAAGAAATCCAATAATATGTTTTACCTTATTAGCTGGAATCGCCCACCATTCTCCCTTAGACGTTGGCCAACTTGTTGAAATGTCTTGGTTTGGCAGAGCACTATTAGGAAATCTGTCGTGATATAACCTTCTGGCTTGTAAAGCATTGCAAGACGCAAGACCATACATGAGATGCATATCTGCATACTCAATAAACGAGTGTACCCTGTGTAAGAAAACATTTAACCAAAATTGATATACTGATATTTTTAAGAATGCTGATCTTCAAGTGTAACATAAACAAAAATATTTCGATCATGTGTCCAAAGGAGTTGCAATATTTCAAAAATCAGGTCAGGTACTAAATGAAAGTGTTATGAGAGTATTAACTATTAAAGAGATGAATGCTTGCATAAAAAAATAAGAAGGGAGTAAATGTATTCTACAACACCTTTCCTTCGTTTGTGCCTCGACTTTAACCAGAATTATTCAAAATGCGCCGCTATGAGATAAAGTTTATTCGAAATTGGTGTTGAATTTGGAGTTGAATAGAGTTATACAGGGTGGCCAAATGAAAACGAAACAGAGCCATTTTCAGGAACAGCGGCAAAATTGTAGAAAAACACTCAGACCCGGCGATTTTAGATTAAAGGGGGACATTCTTTGCAGGTATTTTTGACTCCGCCACTTTCACCCCCAAGCAAGGGTAAGCATCATCCCAAAATATTTAAATAACATTGGGGGTTGAGTAATATTTCTTTTGGAAGCTCTTACAATTCTCTTTACAACATACTTTAAATTTTATAATTCCGCTCAATACTTCGAAAAAAAATTACATTTTAAAATTTAAATTATGTTTAGTTGCTTACTTATTACTTAGTTGATTAAATGTTCAAACTGATGACCGCCAGCTTCTATATAAGAATAAAGATTTTGTTCGGATCGTTCGCGCACATTCCGAAGCATTTCCGGAGTGATTCGACGGCATTCGTCGACGATTCTTTGACGCAAATCTTTCAGCGACGCTGGCTGTGTTTTATAGATTTTACTTTTTAGGTATCCCCACAAAAAGAAATCAAGGGGCGATAAATCCGGTGATCGTGGAAGCCACTCAATGCTGCCTCTTATCCCAATCCAATTCCGTAGAAAACGTTGGTCCAAATATTGACGGACAATTAACGCATAATGCGGAGGAACACCGTCCTGTTGCAAAATCAAATGATCTTCATCATACTCTGGAATATTTTCAATAATATCAGTCAAGGCAGGGTCAATAGCGTCTTCCAGTAATTGCAAATACATTTGGTCAGTCAAAAACTCTAGGATTTGAATCGGACCAATAGCGGCAATTGTGACGATTTACCGTCCCATTCAAGAAAAAAACTGCATTCCTCAGAAAAACAGATGTTAAAAAGGGGCCATTCTTTGCTGGTATTTTTGACTCCGCCACTTTCACCCCCAAGCAAGGGTAAGCATCACCCCAAAATATTTAAATGGTATTGGGGGTTAAGTAATATTTCTTTTGAAAGCTCTTACAATTATCTTCAGAAAAACAGATGTTAAAAAGGAACTGTGGATCGTTCCCTGCTCGCTCACTCATTATTTCGCAAAATTGTAAACGGCGGTCATAATTATCCTCATGAAGTTCCTGGACTAAATGTATTTTGTATGGATGGAGTTTATTCTTCTTCAAAATGGTTTGTATGCTAGTTCGATTGATCCCAGACACAGATGCCAGCTGCCTCGTACTTAATGTAGGATCAAGATGAACTTGTCCCAAAACTGCAACTTCACTAACTTCATTTAATATAGGTTTTTCAATTTCTCGTTTTTTATTGGCTACGTTCCCTGTCTCTTGAATTTTTTTTACTAACTCTAAGACATACTTCCTCCTGACATGTCGCTCTTGATGGTGTTCATTAAATAGCTCAGTTGTTCTATTCGCACAATTATTGTTCATAAAGTAAAGCGAAATGATATCTACCCTTTCCGCAATGGAATAAGCCAGTGTTTAATTTTCAAAAACACAATTAAATAAACTACCAACCAACGCTTCCAAATAATACTAAATAATAATTTGGAACCAACAAATTTTACGATCATTGTGTGTGTATAGCATTCAAATCGCCAGAAACCAATGTAACGCAAGCATTAATAAATTTATACCATTGGCGTACTTGACTCGAATGACCGACATTTTTACAGTTACTTATTGTTTGTACATAAGTTTCAACTTTAAAATCAAAATTCTTATAAGTACCTATTGGGCAGAATTATAAAATTTAAAGCCTGTTGTAAAGAGAATTGTAAGAGCTTACCCTTGCTTGGGGGTGAAAGAGGCGGAGTCAAAAATACCAGCAAAGAATGTCCCCCTTTAATCTAAAATCGACGGGTCTGAGCGTTTTTCTACAATCTGCAGTTCCTGAAAATGGCTCTGTTTCGTTTTCATTTGGCCACCCTGTATATAAAAATCTTTTTCTAAATTTTGAACTTGACACACTATCTTGAAAAAAACTCTAAATGAAAGGTGGCACAATGGAAGCCCTATTATTTTCATTCAAAGAATCTGTCGTTAACGGCTGACCTATATTTTTGTAACACCCTGTATAATTACTAACAACATGCTTAAAAGGCACTGTAATTTTAAATAATCATGGAATAGGTTAAAATAGGAATGTTTACGAGAAATATTTAAAAAGGTACAAATTTAATCTCTCCATGAAAATGTACAAAATGAAATTTCCTTAATTACATACTCAAAGAAATAATATTTCCGCAAAAAGAAACTTTACTACCAATAACTTATCAGAATCACAAGTTGTAATTTCTAAATTGAGCGCAATGCAGTGAAACACAAGCGGCCAGAAATATCTTCAAAGAAATATCATTAGTTGTTAAAGACCTATTTCCGAAACAAGTTTCCGGTGTGTACAAAAACCGCCGAGGTTGTGGGAGTGTCAAAAATGTCAAGATTAAGAGTCTACAATCCCTAAAAAGTGCCTAGAGAATGCGGTGGCCGACGCTCAGCGTCAGTGAAACTACCACTTTTTGTCTGCAAGGAGTCTGTCGGTGTAGGTATACATTTTTCTTGTAAATGAGCTACCGACCTCTATTTTTAGGATGTCATGTGTGCGCGAGTAGATCTTTGTGGGGTGAATTGAAAGATTGCCACTGTTATCTATCTTCACCTGCGTCAAGTAAATGATTGCTTTATCTGCGTCCCTTTCATCTCCCGAACTATTATAAAAAGCGAACAAAAAGTTACTTAATACGTATTAATTATTGCAACAGAAAAACTTGGAAACAATAATAATTCTTCCTATTCTTTCGTAAGCAATAATTTCCTCACAACTTAGTCGATACAACAGTCAGATTAGTAGTATATCAGTAACTACTTTACAAGTAATTTTTTAAAATTAGTTTGGATATTGCACTTTTCGAATATTTCATTTGCAATTACTTAAGGAGGTATATCGGGGTCGGAGGGAAGTGAGGATCGCAGGGGGGGTCCTATGCTTTTCTTATGGGACTAAAACCCGCTACCAACTTGAAAAAATTAAATTCTATTGAAATTATTTGCGATAAACATTATTATTACATAACGATACATATTGAAAATTAACAACATAAAAATATCATATTTAAGTAGTTTTAAATTATATTTAATGAACGCATAAACACTATGTAGATGTGGCAACAGCGCTAATAATTGAGTAGCAGTTGTACACACTGCGAACCGACAGACCTCGGTCTTCGGAGATATTGCGCGTCAAATTCGGGTAAAGATGCGTACGCGTTCAAAAATGTATTGTGTGTAAACTATGTACCTACAATATAATTATTATATATAGCAAATATATCGTATTATCCTCGCCAAGATTTGTATCCTTTATTTAAAATCCGTAAATCATGTGAACTGGTAAAAGGACGAGAAAATAATTATGTTAATTTACTTATAAAAAAATGAAATGACACTCGCGCCCATCTCTCGTCCAAGTCAAAGAAAATGTTGAATGCAATTTTGAAGGTTCTGTGACAGAAATTACATTATTACTCACTGTTCGTGTTTTTCATCTCTATTTTAGTAATGTTACAAAAGTTTTGCAACTATACTTAACTAATTTTTTAGATATAAAGTTTGCTGAGAAATATTTATGTTCCTTTGTTGAAATAAAAGCATTTGTACACAACAAATGCTTTTATCTCAAGTATTACTAATTATATTAATCAAGTAAAGAAAACTTTATGTAACCCTAAATATTGCTGGGTACGGATTACGATGTTTTTATAAACCATTAAATATATTAAAAGGATTTATCAACTGTATTTTTTATTCAAATAAATATATCACAGCTTCCTAGCATTTTAATTAATTTAGTTTTTTAAAAACATTACAAAAAATCATCTGTTGTGGATAATTTATTGTTGATAACAATGTACATGGGATTTAGGAAAAATTTATATGTTTGAAATCAATTTCGTTTTTATCAAGTCTTCCAAATGTATTCCCTCCTTGCTGTCAGCTGATTGCGACGTTGCCACATTAATCCTCAAGTCAGACAGAAATGCAATTATTGGTCTCTGTTTCTAGTTAATACAGATGTACTATGTTCAAAACTTACATTAGTATTACATCAAAAATAAAATAATACTATCTATGGAAAAGTTTTGTTTCACAATTTCTACATTTTTTCCTCAGTTATGGGCAAAAAAGAGCCGCACCGTCCATCTTCGCCATATAAACCTATGTTAAAATGACCAACTTTCAACAACAATATCTCAAAATCTAGATTAAAAAAAAAATCAAAAAATATGACGCACAGAGGGAGCACTGGGTAATACGCTATATAAATTTCAAATACATCTGTGCATTTTAGTAAACCCGATATACCTTCTTAAGACATTATTAAACTTTACACACCTTATACCTTTTTTTGTGAATTTGCAAACAGTTTAATTTACATAAAAATGATTTCGTTTGAGGTGGATAGGTATATAAAAAAAGAATCTACAACAGTTACTTTTATCACTGTTCAGCGATCAGGAAAATTGGGTGTTAGTTATAACGGATATTGCGTGAGATATTTTTTTATTTTTCTGAATATATATGCCTATTATATTTTGATGTTATCACATGCATACGTTCTTATTTCTGGGTATTTCCTTGTAATAATCGGCACAGAAATAATATAAACAAATCATTTCCCTACAAGTAACAATTATTAATGAAATAAGGGCAAATGAAATTGATTGAAACAACGAAACTTGATTAAAAAAGTGTAATAGCTTTCCTTTTCCAGTCGACTAACCTTTCGAGAATACAAATGATTAAAAGTATGCAATAAATAATAATTTATTAATGATAATAGATCAAGTTAATTCGTTCTAGATTTCAGTAATAATAATTTATAAATAAATTATAAAACTTGCTGTATTGAGGAAAGCGAAAAGATTTTAATTTATTAAATGTGACCTATGGTCAACTTTGTTTAGTGACATTATTCAATAATTACTAGGGCTGTCAAAACTGAGCCGCAGAACATAGGCGTACGCATTATTTATTAAAAAGCAACAAATTAAATTGTCTATACTACAATATACCACCATGAACACCAATGGATAACCAAGCGATAATTGTGAATGACTTTTTAACAAAAAACTCAACGAATGTCATCTAGCAGCCACCATATTCACCAGATATGGTCCTTCTGACTTTTCTCTTTCCCAAACTCAAGTAACCACTTCGTATAGCACGTTTCGAGTCGATAGAAGCTATAAAATAAAAATCTCTTGGAAAAAGTGTATTGCTTCAAATGAAGCCTATTTTGGAGGAGAGAAAATAAATTTTGACGATTCATTGAATACACTGTGATTTACTGACAAACTCCGGATACTTTTTTGACAGACAAATTTTGTTGCTAATAATATAGGCAAAAAATATGTATCTCATGGAACAGTTTTTACTTTACAGTACCTGCTTCTTCAAGGTGATCTAAATTAATCAGGTAAAGCTAATACGCTATTCATATTTGACTATTTTATCAAAGTAAAACACTGTAAAGTTTTCAAACAATCACAATCACATGATTTTTCAAGTAAACAAATATAACTCGGTTTATCATAAACACATATTCAGAAATAAGATTTATTTATTTGTTTACAAATTTTTGTTGACAAATATTAGCTAAACACTTACATACATCCAATTTCGTAGCATTATCTCTGTAAGTAGTTTAGAAAATTGTAACCGCATTAAATGTACAAGCTTGTTAAATGGTTTTAGCGTAAACTAATGAAAACAATATATCCAAATAATGAAAACCAATTATTTGGATATATTGAATAGAGGTACTTTCCAAAAAAATATTTAATCATATTCTCTGAAAAGATAATTAACCCTTTTGATAACTGTAAAATTTTGTTATTTCAGGGAAAGAAGTATGTTGGCTTCACCTTGGTCCATTTTGATGAGACATATATTGGATTTTCGGAAACTGATGTTTTTGTCAATTTTAATACCCTTTAGAAACTAAATGAAGCAACTTAAGATAGGTAGAGATAAATTTTATGATTATTTTAATTGCAGGAAATTGTGGTAGCTCCATTGAATCACTCTGTATGTCCTTTGTCTAGAATAATAAGGTATTATAAAATGCCTTTTATCCGCAATCATATTATAATCGGACTTTAATCCACACATATGAACCATCTAAAAGTATAGTTCCTTTTCGTTAATAACAACCCTTGTAGCATTGCTGCCATCATTTTCGGAACGCATAACATCTGCCGAAGTTTGTGAAAAATTTGCAAGAAGAGATATCCGTCTCTTCTTGTAAGGAACAGCTATATTTTCCTTGGATTTCCTTCCTACCTGTAGGCTCCTCTACATAACTTTCTGCTACAAAGGAGTTCTTCCATCGGTGGATGGAATCGTGATGCCATTTGATAGTTGTAAGATCAGCACATTTATTGGCCAATAAAGTTGTTGAAGTGCGCCTCATACAATGGCCAGTTTATTGAGGGTACCTTCGCCAATGTGTTGATTTCAACAGGTTGAAAAGTACATTTTTGATTGATGTATCTTAAAAAGAATATGTCTTGTGTTAGGCGAATTGGGCGCAGAGTTATACATTTTCTGCATATTTCAACAGCATTCAGGCAAAAAGCGAGATTGATAATATTTGTGATAAAATAAAACTACAAAATACAGCAAACCGCCATGATAGGTTGAACACTAATCAGAGCGAATTACGTCACATCTATGTAAATGTCATTTCGTGTCATTTGTACTTCGACAATATCCGCAGTATTTATCTTCGTTTAAATATTTTGTGTTTCCCAACTTAGCTTTGTGTTACCAAAACCATAATCAGGAGAAGTTTCTAAAAGAAGGAAAGATAGTAAAGCTCAACAACTGCGAGTTAATAAAATATCATAAAGATTGTTTGTGATCAAAAGTTTATCCATGCATAAATTGGTGCTGAAATACAAAGAACAATCCTGCTACATATTTTTGAAAAAACTGGTACTGACTGATGATGATATGAAAAAGAGACGAGACTAACATCAAAGCTGTTTTTGGCATCAGTTGAGATATGGCAAACTGACTGCTTCACGAGCATTTGAATTTAGTCGGTGCAAAACCAATGACGCAACTCTGATCACGTTAAAAATGGCAGGAAAAATCTCAGATGCATCGGCCATGAAACGCGATAGAATGTTGGAGGATGAAGTGAGGAAAACTGTAAGTACCAGTTTGGGGAAAAAATTAAAAAAATATGGTATAATGCTTTGCAAAAACTATCCCACGATAGCAGGATCGCCTGATGGAATCTATGAAGACAGTATTATTGAAATTAAATGTACCACGAATATGAAGACTTAAAAATAATGTGGAAAAAGGAAAACTGACCCAGAAGTTTGATGTGCAGATGGCAGCTACAAATGTATTTAACAGGGCTTCAAAAGGGCTATTTAGGTGTAGCTGATTGCATTCAATTTCTTCAGCAATAAGTTCACCAAAGTGGTTATGCTCGACTAAATCTTCTAAAGCCAGTTGAATCCGAATTTTAGCAATTTTCGGATTCAACATAACATAAGGAGAAAGATAACTTGCTCCTCTTACGAATTTATAAGCTAAAGGACATTTCTCTTTTAATTTTTTACAAATACACAATATTATGTTATGGCAATCCATTTTAAATCTCATGTCAATTTGTAATTAAATAAAATGATTGCGAAAACATTTTTCAAGGATCGTTAGTTCGATTCAAGGAGATTTCAAGTATTTCAAGTAGATTAAATCCAATCAAGGGTTTCAAGGGATTCAAGGAGCAGTAGACACTCTGTATTTAGGTGTAGCTGATTGCATCTACAGTATAAATAAAAAAGTAGAAATAATTATGTGTATAGAATTATGTATTAGATTTTCTTACTGTTTTAGTCTCTTCATGGAAAGATAATGTGTATCCATTATGATACCAAAGTACAATTTGAGGGTAAATAAAATGCATATATTTTTATTTAACTAATGAATCTTGCAACACAAAATATTAGTACCTTATGTTTACTGTTGACAAACATAGATGCGACCCGTTTTTGCGTGAGTTTAGACTTAAAATTGAAATGTCAATATTTTTCTACTAAACCTTTTATTTTCTACAGAAATAAGATATTTTTTGGAAATAGTAAATATGTACTTATCATATCATAGAACAGTTTTTCAAAATCTGTCATCATGCCTATTATTATTTGTTACATTTTTTCATAGATAGAAATGTAAAAAAGATGAGGGTAGTGAAATGCTACGTAAATACCCTTCTACATGATTACTTTTAATGAGGACTTGAGAGAATTCTTTGGATTAACTTAACTTTACTCGAAAAATCAATCTAAAAAAAAGCAGTACAAGGGTTCAGTTCGAGGTTTTAATTCAAAGCTGACATAGAAAGTAGCCCGCGTTTAACAAAATGAATTTTGAATTATTTAGTAGCCGCGTTGCGTGCCTTGCAGTGGAGGAAGAACGCAAGGATATTGCCTGTTTTACAAAGTTAATACATTGTCGCCGGCTGAATTGTTTATATGATTAATGTTCTGATATTACACACGTCTAACTATATTTCTGTATTTTTAAATAAGCCGTGTTCAAACGATTTTTAGCTTATTTTGTCCCTTGTAGTGTACTGACAAAAGAGCGATAAATATGAATAATTATACCTTGACGTGCGTCTTAGCGGCAACATGCAATCCCAAGCATCGTTTAATGTGTTCCGTGTCAATCATCTTAATGATATTTCGGAGAACCCTTTTCATTTCGCAGTTCGTCTGACAGAGGCGCGCGAATGGCGCTCGGCGCCGGCTGTTCGTATTCATGTAGGAAACTTCCCCCTTATTTTTTTACAATAAAAACTGGATCAGGCTAAAGTATGATCTCAAAAAAGGTTTGTCGGAACTCTTATCTCGCTACGCAAGCGTTTCTTATATTGCATCCAGGCCCTGCCACATACTGAATCCGGGAATCGATAAAGGACTCTCCATTTCAGTAATTCAACGTGGAGCGTTGGCAATTTATTTTTCCAGGATAAATTCAATAAAAACTTTATATTAATATTTCGGAGCATGCTGATGGATCAATATTTCAATGAAATACTTCCTGTAAGCATGGAGGCTGTTTAAAAGGATATTTCATCAATCTTCGACCGACGAAAAACATGTTTCCGCGACTACACAAAATCTACTCTTTTTTCAATTTATTAATTTCAATTTAATTCTAATACAGATACTTCTTATGCCATAATAATTATTCTAAAATGTACTGTATGATGTGAATGGGACATACATTGCTACTTCGATTTGAATTTTGGAAATTAGGGATACCGGGTTTTCGGGCGTGCCTTTCTCAACTAAAATAATGGCGTCCACGTACCACTTCCGGTTATACCGGAAGTCGCCATCAACTTGTTTATTTTAAATGGAACACCCTATATATTATTGCAATTTTGGATTCTACGTGTTATTTTAGGTGGACTTTCATAAAGGTTTCCTATTCCTAAAATTAACCTGTATCTTTAGTATAGAAGGAATAAATTAACTCTTTAGAAGTCATGAAACTATAAAATTTTGTAAAGGCTACTGATAAAAGAACTTTAATTATTTTATTTGTGAACTTTTTACGTATATATTTGCCTCTCTTATGTATGCAAACGACAAAATTTATAAATTACTTTTAAACTAGTTTTCTATTAAAAAAGTCCGTTAACGTATTTTCCCTCAGCCCGTTTTCACAACTTTTCCTAAAAGCAGCTTAAGAAAGTTTTGTCTTTAAAGTTCGAATAATTTATTCTACTTATTGGAATTGCACTTTGGGATGTGTTTTGTTTTCTTTATTAACATTGTATTGTGTATATTTGTTCAATAATGACGTATAATTTGTCTGTAAATATGTTTTATTAGTTTCTTTATTTTTTATCGGATATTTTGCCAATGAAAAAAAAAAGAAAATGATTGAAATAAATAAATAAACTAAAACCTTTGTATAAAAAGTATTAGTGACGGATTGATTCTACAAACTTATTTTTGCCTATCCAGAAAGTTCTGATATTGAAAAAGTAGATAATCATTCTCAGTTTGACGAAGTACCCGACAAAAAGAAGAAGAGAAAATGTTACTTTCTTTTCATTCAAAGCTAGGTTCTAAATTTTATTCTCATTATCTGCAGTAGATTTAGACAATAAATCAACTCCCCTTATTATTCCATTTAGTTTCATCCTCTTCAAAAGCCCATACGAGTTCAGTTGCCTATTTATTATTGATTCTTGTTTTATGATTTCCCTTATTGTTTCATTTTGTATTCAGTCTAACTTTATGTTCCTAACCAGTTTTTTCAAATGCCTTATTTCCATTGCTTTTATTTTACTATTAGATATGTTTTTATTTTAGACTGCCAACTTTCACTATAATATAACTAATTATTATATATACATATTTTTGTTTAATTGTCTCATTCCTAGCATTTTCCTTATACATCAATTTTCACAGGTTGTAATCCTTGATATCCTATTATTGTTAGTAGTTCCTCTGTTATTATTCTATTGCTCCTCATCAATTCATTCCCTATAAATAACAAGGGGCCTGGCTTGTTAAGACTATTTTTGCAATCTAATTCCTCCAATCTCTCACCTGTTATTTAAACCGTCCTCTTTACTACTTCATATGTATTTCTCTTGCTCATTACTTGTATGTAACTGTAATGTTAACGGAACTTTCCTTTTCTGCAGACGTTTCCTTATTCTTTACATCGAATCGAAAGCTGTTACTAGATCGATAAATGACAGTATGAGTTCTTCTCCATTTTCCATCCTTAGTTCTATTAGTCTTTCAGTTCATGTATATTATCGTTCGTCTATCTTTCGTGTCCGAAGGCCGCTTGTTCATCTCCCATTTCTTTCACTACAATTTGTGTTAGTCTCTCCTCTATTACTTCATTGTATGTTTTGAGAAGTATCAAGAATAGGCGTATTGCAATACTTTCTTTTAGATAGGCACTATTAGGTTGTTTTGCCAGTCTTTTGGGATTTCTCGTTTTTCTCAGACCTCGTTGTATACTTTTCACAACCAAGTTACTCCATCTCCTAGGTATTTTACCATTTATAGCTCTATCATACTCTTTATTTTTTTTCAATTGCTTCTTCCCTACTTATTTCCTCAATCTGCAGATTTCCTCTTCTATTTCATATTTATCGTCTATCGTTTCTTTATTAAATGTAATAAAAATATATACTTTTACTATTTCTTTGCTATTTGTCTGAATTTGGTTTCCTCTATTTTTACCGCAGTCAATTTTCTCCTTCTTCCCCTTTTAATTCCTTTCATTTTAATTCAAAAACCTCTATTAGGTACCCGTTTTGCGTTCTTCTTGCAATTCCTTTCCAAATTTTTCTCATGTTTTCTTTTGGCATTTCTAATTGTGTTTTCTCCTGACTTGGTTTGATCATTTTTTGATTTGATTTGTTCCATGCTTGCTCCTTTATTGTCGCTTTTACTTCTTCATTCCATCACTTCATTCCTTTGTTTGGAGTATTATTTTCTCTTTTAATGTCTCTAAACTTATCCATTCTCTTCTGTTTCTAAATTTCTTTGGTTTTTTATCTACATCGTATTGTTGATATATATTATTATTTTAAATTTATTCACCTTCTATTTTTTTATATTCTTTTCTTTCCAGTTTTCCTATTATTATACCATCCAAGCTTGCTGTGACCATCCTGTGTTAGGTGCATAGTTCTGGTTCTTTTTCTGCTGTAACGATCTCTGTCTTGCTGTAGATTCTTCGAATATACTGTGTAGCCTATCAGAATTGTGTTTCGTTGCACTGGTTCAAATGACTATTGATCTTCTGCATCTTGTTTCCAAAAAGGATTTCTTAATAATAATTCATTTATTCGGCAAAACCTACACCATTTCTATTTGTTATTCCTTCACCAGGAGACGTTGTGTGATTTTTTCAAATATTACATATTTCGAAGTACGATGAAATAACTGTATTTTATCAAATGTATTTTCAATTGCTATTGAACAATGGAACAAATTCTAGCTTCCAAATCTCATGAAGCATCATAATGGTTGTAGGATGAGGAAACAGTGCTTTTGTTCTACTGTTGCTTTACCTGTTTGCTTATTATACTATGTACGAAGTGAACACAGAATTATCCAACGATGGTATTGCACAGAGGGCCTATTCAACGTGTTAAAAGGTAATTAATTTACGATCTAGTGACTTGATTATGTATGGGCAGTCCATTGCCGTTTGCAGCTGCTAATTTCACATTACGAGATGCTAATATTCTCCTAACGATGCCAAATCATGCAACCCGAAAGCGATAATCAATTTTCTGAGAGAATTACTCGGGAGCAGGCGAAACCCAATTAAGACGCACTGACAAGAGAAATAATTTTTGAACTCTCGCCCAGAACAACATAATCTTCACGGGGGTCGAAGCGCCGCACTAATAGCCGGACCGTAATTAGGTACAGGGCGGAAACAATGTAAGAATGCGTCGTTTCCTGCGTTTTTGGTGCCGCCGTTGATGCTGAATATCCAGTGGATGATTGTAAATATTCATTGGGTCGTGGGTAAAAGCGCACGTGTCACGAGCATGCACCCCATGTATTATCATTAGCGAGTGTCCCAGTGTACCTCACTGATACGTACCGATTCAATTCAATTCCGCTTGACGTGCGTTATTGATGGGACTAATTAGGTAGAGACTAAACTGTTTTCGCAGGGATATTAAAACTAGCACAAAGGACGGCTGATGGGAGAAGTTGCAGGCGATACTTAAAGGGAGGAATTAGTAGTCTCGTTTGGGTACAGAAATTAATCAAATAATCTCGAGTCTTGCGAAGGAATTAGAAATATTTACAAGTTATAAAACAAAATTGTTATGGTGGCAATATTTATCGAGTTTTAATTCTCTTCTCGATTAAGTTCAAATAAAAGATAACTTTATATATATAACCAATATCGTCATTAAATTGAATCTTTCCCAATGAATTATAGTTATTTACACTATAAAGCTGGTAAGTATTATTTACCAGTCGAGAACGATTTTGCGCCCGAGCGGAGCGAGGGCTGGAAATAGAGTCCGAGACTGGTAAATTATACTTAACTACTGCGTGGTGTATAACATTTTATCTGCTCCCACAGTTCTTTATGGTTCATGAAATAAATATTAGGTTTTATTTTTTGACAGTTCTTAATCAAGTCATTTTGACATTATTCGAAATTTTACAAAAGTCGCTTTGGTTGTTTGGATATTGTCGTTTCTAAAGTGTTTATAAACAAAGCTACATAAAAGTTGCAATTTTGCTGGTTTTGAATTATTATTTCTAAATGAGTGATTTTCAAATAGAAAATGCAGCAAATGCTGCGAATTTATATTGCCCGAGAAGTGGAAAGTGCGCTACGGACAAGCATATAGAAATTTCAAAGAATGGTGCCAGAACAAAAATACTGGTGTTTTTGAAATGCCACTATTAGCATATTTCATAGAGAAGTCAAAAACTTTAAAGTCGCCGGCGAGTTTGTGGAGTGAATAATCAATGATTAATAGTCCAGACGGTATCTGTTTCAAAAAGCCATATTTGGGTGAATCGTATATCCACGGAGATTTTTGGCTTTTTGGCTTTCAAATATCACTATAGACGAAAATTTTTCTATGCGCATAAAAAAAACGTGGGCTTAACTTTTGGCGGCACAATATGTTTAAAAAATTAGA
Organism: Anoplophora glabripennis; assembly: GCF_000390285.2. Taxonomy (NCBI): domain Eukaryota; kingdom Metazoa; phylum Arthropoda; class Insecta; order Coleoptera; family Cerambycidae; genus Anoplophora; species Anoplophora glabripennis. Next base: position 816,896 of record NW_019416739.1, read on the forward strand.
AAAATGTGATATTTTTCTTCCTATTTAATTATGTATCTTTTTAAGAGTTGATTTTAGGCGAAAATGGAAGAGGAAAAAAATGTTTGTAATTAATTTTTTACAATACATGACTGGTTACAAATCGAATGAATCACGATTATTATGGTTAAAATCGAAAAAATCACAAAAATGGGGTTAAAAAACAATACTTTTTAGGGAATTTTTTTGGTGTGTTATAGACGATTCAATTTCGAGCAGTTCGAAGCGGTCGCGCTCTCTGCTTCCCCCACCACCACCACCCTTACGATTTTATTGAATTTCTCGCTTGCATAAATAACTTTAAACATGTTTTAAAGTAGGTTGCCAATGAAGAAAAGTATTGTAATCTTAGACCTGGTAAGTACTCGGAATACCAAAGATATTTTTCGAAAAATTAGCCCGGTCCCAGTACATTTAGTGTAAATGGCGGCTATAACTACGTAACTAATTGATCAATCGATCTGTTATTTTTTTAAAGAAGCGTCTTTCCAAGAACTTTTAAAACCTGCTTTAAAAAATTTGATTTGATGGAATATTCACAAAGTTCTAATTGTTTATAAGTATAAAAATTCGACCAATGTTTAAACAAGCGCCAGAGCTCTCCTAATTGACGGATTCGAATTTTTCAAAAAAAGTTTTCAAAGCCTGAGAGCCCTTCTATATGTGATTAAATTTTCAAGTATCTAAGGGCCTTGGTTTTTGCTGTGTAAATTTTTTTTAAATCTGGATTGCAATATTATTATGAAAAATCTATCGAACCGATTTTGATAAAATTTGGTGTGATGATTCCACATAACATGAAGTTTTCTTGAGCCAAGTATAAAGGTCCTACATCCAATTTAAATACACCAAAAAAATTCCCTAAATAGTATTGTTTTTTAACCCCATTTTTGTGATTTTTTCGATTTTTACCATAATAATCATGATTCATTCGATTTGTAACCAGCCAATAATTTAATTACAAACATTTTTTTCCTCTTCCATTTTCGCCTAAAATCAACTCTTAAAAAGATACATAATTAAATAGGTAGAAAAATATGACATTTTTTTAACATATTGTGCCGTCAAAAGTTAAGCCCACGTTTTTTTTATGCGCATAGAAAAATTTTCATTTCTAGTGATATTTGAAAGCCAAAAAGCCAAAAATCTCCGTGGATATACGATTCACCAAGCCAAAACAGATACCGCCTGGTCTATTAAGTCAACTATTTTTATAGAGGAGAATGTAGATTTATCAAAATACCCCAAGCTGGGAGCATTTTTGAAACATAAGAATGACGGCTATACACCTAAAAGTCAAACGTTTTTACAAGAGAACAAGTCAACGATTTTCTCGTTCAGGCACCCGATAACACATATTTCCTAATGCAGGTAGTGACGGTCTTAAGCATTGCAAGAGCATGCCGTTCTGATGAGTTATGCAAACTTTGGACAACGTTAATTTCAAAAACTTCGATGATATTATTGTAGTTACAATTACAGATTCTAAAAATGGTATGTCACGTACAATTACTTCTCGTCTGGGTTCTGTTTCTCACCTAGAAATTCTCAAGAAATGTATCAAGATTAGATTGAATTTAAAATTGAAATTTCACGCTTTTTTATGCGCTATCAAGCAGGTATATGTTACAATCAACCAGTCGGCAAGAATACCCTTTCTATGATTCCTATAAGATTGCACAGTTTTTGAAACTAGAACATCCTGAAACATATACAGGCCATTCATTCTGAAGAACATCGGCAACGTTACTAACTAATACAGGAGTTGATGTATTAGGAATCAAGTGACATGGTGGGTGGAAATCAGTCACAATTGCAGAAAGTTATGTTGCTGACAGTTTAAGTAACAAAAATGAAATAGTCAATAGGATTCTTTACAATGACACTTCAACTCCAGGTACTAGTAGTACGTCGCGTTATGCTGTTTTAATGCATCAGTCAGATAATATTGAGCCTCCAGTGACTGAAATGGAGCGGTCAAATCATTTTGATAATTTTGTTGATAATTAGTAAACGCGAGGGAAATAATTATCCAGATGTTACTAAATGTAATAACTGTACAATTTCTGTAAATATTCATTCATAATAATTAATAAAATATAATGTTCATCAAATATTTCTATTTATTTGTTCATAAAATGTGCATTTATAACTCGAAATCGCTTTTTTCCCTAGGAAGGTAAGTTACGTCACTTACCTCCTTAAAAACAGTGTATTCATAAGTCTATTTACTATAGTGGGAGCAGAAAAATTTGTTTATCTGAATATATAGGCTGTCCTACGCTGACAACTCCTTAGAATATTTCAGAGACTACTTCGATTTCAATTTTGAAAATTTAAGCTCTTTAAATAAAATAATGCCATTCTTGTAGCACTACCGGTTACGCAGGAAGTAACTGACAACTTCGTTATTTTAAATGGAACACCCTAAATATTATTGCATTATCGACAAGATAAATTAAAAATAAGTAAAAAATATTAGAGCTTCCTTGTAGGTACCTAAATCTAACCGTTTTCGAGATAATCGACATTTTCTAAAAATTTTTACAGATGCATGCTTTTCAAAAATTTCTTATATCTTTCTTCGTTCTGGAAGCTCTCATTTGCTTTTCAGAGCTCACGAAAAACATAAGCTGCACTACCTTTCACTATCAAAATCACCTGAAGGAAATTATGCCGAGTGAACTATTTTTTACGTTACATCATGAAACTTAAAACCGACAAAATTTTTTAAATTCAAAAGGATTCTCTTTTCACCGATATAGGCATTGCAGGTACAGTTACGATTTTCTCAGATATTTGCGGTCTTCCTCCATTCTCAAGACTATTGCGTAAACAATATCATCAAATGTGCCACGGTAAAGACAGACGATCTCTCGTTTGGCATCTCCGTGGGGAAAGTGATACCGATAATAATTTTACGCGGCCAGTTACGGCTTATAAATAACTATTCAGTTATGGTATGGGCAGGCGTGTCCATAATAATACCAAAACTCAGTCGGTAATCATTCCCATCATTGACTGCCGAAAATAGATCACCGAAATCCTTGAACCACACGTCCTATACATGCGTATAAGCATAGGGAGTCGTTTCATTCTCATGCAGGATAATGCTCGACTTTATACCGCAAAACGTACGAGAAATTTTCTTCACGCCAACGACGTGGTAATTCTCAACCACCCACCTATGAGTCCCGACTTGAATCCCATTGGGCATGTTTAGGACATGCTCCGGCGTCGATGAGGAAGAGACTATCCGAAATTACAAAATTACCATCAATTGACCCAGGCTCTTTTACAAACTCGGTAAGGAATTACACAACGAGACATCCGACGGTGCAATATGCGAGATTGCTTAGAATCGGTGATCAGGAACAAAAGCGGCAATACGCGATATTAAATTGTGATCTGCAACTCCATTTCAACCAAATTTTTTTTGACGTTTGTGAAGTTTGTGCATTTGTTATTTTTTTTCATTTTTTTAGAATAATGAATGTTTTTCGATGAAAAAATATAAATTATTGCTAAAAAACATTTTGAACTTAAAAAAATGAAAAAAAGTGGAAAATTACTTATTATATGAGCAAAAACGACAAATTTAAATATTCCGGGCACTAAGAAATCGCATCGTTTTGAAATTATCAGGGTTTCTTTAGTACACTTTGAGGTTGAAAAGTTACAGTCAATATCCTTAGTTTATTCATTATTTTCAAAGTTATGACAAGTTATTCAAATATCCCTAATTATGCAATTTTTTACATTTTCCCAACCAACATTTTCACTTCAAAATTTTTTTTTATCAAAAGTCAATAATTACGACTCGTAGAGAATACTTTACAGTTTTCAAAACCCTGCTTGGATTCTCTGTACAACCATTATTTCCCGAGTAATTGATTGCCAAAGACAACAATGTTTTTTGTTTGCTTTGATCGACGATAGCTCGTTTATAAAAACATATAGGTTTAGTGGACTGTATTTATAATGAAAAGTGCTATATCTTTGTTTAAGAAAAATGAGTTTTTATTATTTAATTAATGCCTTTACAGAAAAATGACTTTACATAAAAATAATTACAAGACAGACGAATCGTGAAAACAAACAACTCAATTTTTTATTTTACGTTTCTAACGTTCTTTTTATTATTTTATATGTATGTGCACTAGGTTCCCGTTCCAATTCTCAACATTATCTAAAAGAACCTTATGGTGAAATTACCAAAACCAAATTTTGAAGTTCATAGGCCTTTTTAAAGAAAAGCAAAAAATTTGCAATTTGTTTTTCGTTGATTTTCTTATGATTACTCAAAAACTGCTGACGCTAAAAAATTTTAAACTGCAGATCCTCTCTATGACTATTTCCCTCCAAGTTACAACTCTTTTAAAATTATCCAAAATTTTGGGATTTTTTTTAATATCTCTTAATTTCTGTGCTTAGTGTATTAAGGTAAAAAAAAACATTCAAAGGAGATTTATGAGCTTATGTATTACTTTTCACAGCATTAATTTTAGGCGATATCTAAAATTAAGATTAATTCATGCCAAGCGATATATATTTAGTCAAAATAAAAACCTTTTTCAGTACATTATTTAAATAATACAGTTTTCTATGCGTCTAGAATAATATTAAATAATAAAATATTTTGACAAAATTCTCGCGCTTTGGCAAGCGCCCTTATGCTGATTAACTTATCCTCATCGAGATCTAAATCGTAAGCGTAATTCATCTTCATCCGTTTCTTCTGAAACCTTATCTTAAATTAATCTCAAGTTAAATTTCAGAGCTGTATTTTTCTTGGGATTAATATATCCGTCTTCAATGTCGCGCCATTTCAACAGACATTTCGTATCTTTAATTTTAATTAATCGACTGACTGAATAAAATAGACTAATAAAGTACTATGTTTATAAAGGCATTATGTTGTCATGCTATTCTTGTACTTGGCGGGATAACACACTCACGAACTACTAGAGTTGTGAGGAGCAATCCAGCGCCTGTTACGGGCCTTATCTGTAAGCATTTGTCTCATGCAACAAAGGGATCGATGGCTGTTGACTGAATATTCAGTCATAAAGTTGAGAGAAAGGTTCTTACCTCGCTTTAAACGGAACATCTAAAAGTGAATATTTGATGCTCCTTTGCTTAGCACTTTGGAAATTGATGATGTGCCATTTTTTGCATAACAATTACCTTCCGGTACGAATAAAGTTGATAAAAGGTTAGAAATAAAAATATTCCAGAATTAATTACCGAAATACTTAACAAACATCCAAGTCCTAAGGCCAAGTTCTTGGAAAAATTGAAATTAAAGATAATTATCTTCACTACATACTGTCATTAAATACATTTTTATGGGCATAAATAAGTATTTTAAAATGGCAAATACTGCTTCTATTGTTGTAAGTTCACCGAATTTATTGTTATTTTTTTTAATAACTACGATTTTGTCTATAAAAATATACATATTTTATAGAAATGACCACCCAACTCTATTTCTATCCATATTATTGATATAAACTTAAGCTCATCTTGTTGCAACAAGCCTATAATTTTATGAAATGCGATTTCTGCAGATATTGGGCGCCATGACGTGGATTTTACTCCGTTTGACTAGCTTGCAATGGAGTTGACCTACCATTATCTTCCATAAGCATATTTAGAGGGTTGTAAGCATTTTTGTCTGAGTCTTAACACTTTATATTATGCGTCCATAGAGCGCCGATACGTTAAGCTTTAGAAGCTTTGAAAAAATTAGCAGCGTGAGAGCTGTGTATGTGGTTTGGTAATTTTTAGGAGAATTATAAATCGAAATGCTGTTAAAAAATTCTTAGCTGTATTTATTTTCTAACAATACAGTGTAAGCAATGCGGTGGTTGCTATACAATAGGAATCCTTGATAATTGGTCGAGTTCACACTCTGGCCAAGCATACATGCTCTGGTTAATAAACTACGGGGAACCTGGATTGGTGATCGTACACTGGCTGAGTGGATTCTGCCAGGCAGCCTGATATATGGTCTGGATTAATTTCAGACTTTTGTTAATAAAAAAACTACGTCCTTGGCGAATACGGCCGTTTCTGAGAGAGTTGAAGATCTGAAACTAATTTGTGTTAATACCGAACTAGTTATTTAGGGAGGAAGAAGTTCATGGAGGTCATTGTTGACAGATCCCGTTTCTTCTTCTTCTTCTTCTGCACAACCTCTGGTCATTGCTGATGACGTCGACAGCGATGACCTCCGTTATTATAAATATTGTTTCTTATCCCCTTCTATTACACTCTACTCAGATGGTAAAATTATGGAGATAAATAAGAGCTGAATACATTTTAGTAAATAAATTTTCTGTATAAAATTCTATTTACGCTTTTAAACAAAATGTAATTATTATTATTGCTAATCCTGCCATCAAATGAACTTTTCCTATTCTCTCACAGATGTTCGTTTCTGTTTGGACAATAATTAGTTGGTAACATTCGCCAGATGGCATCCAGTGTATTAGCTAGAGCCAGGATAAAAATTTAATATACTGCACTCTAATCCATTAGACTATAATCGAAATTTCAGAGGCAATAATTTCATTTCAGTGTAATGCATTACTGCAATATACCGACAATTTTCAGGAACTAATGGGATTTTTAAAGCTAGTTCACTATAACGCTTAACCAACAGAATTGTAACAAAACTTTACAATTTGCAGAGACATTAGTATATTCATAAATGAAATATGATGAATAAAAATGACATATGTATTATGAGTAGAATTTTAGTAAATTATTTAAGCAATTACTTATTTTATTCGTATCTCTTATTTCACATGTTAGGTTTGCGTTATTTGCTTTTGTTACAAATTAACAAATTATATATTTTATTTTATTAGAATTTTCCTTCTTGCCTTTATCTTTTTTAAATTTTATTGTTATTTTATTTAGATATGGGCTTAAGGTGAAGTAAATTCCTTTAACGACTAGATTAATTGTGTAAGCAAATAAAATATTATTGAATTAAAAAACTTGTAGTTCTTTTTGTAAATTTGTCGGAAATTTTATTATAATTTTTAATATTTCTGTTATACAATAAAAGAACCAAATTAAAAGATCAAAGACCTCCCTATAAGCTTTTCAGAATGACAGCACTTCCTTTAATAATTATATCCCAAGGAAGTAAACTTCATTGTTTCAAACTGATATTCGAGAGTAATAAAATATGCCAATAAAAATGTAATAAAAATGGTAGGAAATTATTATTGATGTTCGCTACACGTTATAAATTATTCAAGTCGCCAACTTGACAAATTATATGCATGCTGAAGACCTGAAATATACAAGTAATACTTTGTTTTGTTTGAAATTATATTCGAGAAAGAAGTTTGAACTGCATTTAAGATTTGAAGTAATTCAAAATCCTCTAGCCCATATACCTTGGAGAACTTAATTTTCACGTTAAGTCCACATACAGGGTAGCCCATTGAAAACGTACCGCAAGGCATTACAGGGTAGTAAAGAACTTTTCGGCAAAATCCATAAACAGGTGAAATTTATTTCTGAGGGGGACAACTTTTGGCTCAAAAAGCATACCAAAATCTTCAACCCCCTAAGTGGGGGTGCTATCCCCTAAATTTTTTCAAATGAGAATGGGGTTCAAGTGGGCGGTCATTAGAAAGGGCTTTTAATTCTCTATACATCGATTCTTACTTTTTGAAAATCGATTCATTATTTTAGAAAATATGCAGCTTTGAAAATACGAACAATATTTTTGACGAGAAATGCGAAAATCGATTTAATTTTACTTCAAAACTTACGGTATTAGTCAAGTAAATGCTGAAAATGTTGTCCGCCAACTTGCATACAATGATACAGGTTGTCTTCAAACCGTTGTCGAACATTCTGGAGCACTTGCGGTGTTACTTCGCGACATACATTAATGATTCGTCCTCGCAGATCTTCCAAGGTATCAGGTGGAGTGCTGTAAACTTTGCTTTTAATGTGCCCCCAGAGAAAGAAATCTAAAGGATTTAAGTCGGGTGACCGAGGGGGCCACTCAATTGCACCTCTTCGTCCTATCCAGCGTCCTGGAAACGTCTCATTTAGGTAATTGCGCACATTGAGCGAGTAATGTGGAGGAGCTCCGTCTTGCTGGAAAATCAGTTCGTGTTCATTGTAAGCAGGGTCGTCCTCTATGATATTTGTTAGAGCTGGGTCGATGACATTTTGTAGTAAATCCAAGTACATATCGCCTGTCAAATTTCCAGGAAGGAAAAAAGGACCTACAATGGAATTTCCAAAAATACCTGCCCATACATTCAACTTCTGGGGGTGTTGGGAGTGTGTCTCATGGAAAATCCTTGGATTGGTATCAGCCCAGTAACGACAATTATGGCGATTCACTAAACCATTCAAGAAGAACGTACACTCGTCCGAAAAACACACATTAAAGAGGAAATTATCGTTTATCGCTCGTTCAGTCATTATTTCGCAAAATTGCAAACGACGATCAAAATCGTCTTCATTTAGCTCTTGCACTAGCCGAATCTTATAAGGATGGAATTTGTATTTTTTTAATATTCGTTGGACACTTGTACGACTCACTCCTGTCGCAGTAGCCAATTGCATTGTACTCAGCGTACTATCCATTGCCACTTGCCCCAATACCGCTATTTCCGTAGGTTCATTTAGTACCGGATTTTCAACCTGCCTCTTTTTGTTATGAACGGAGCCAGTTTCGCGAAATTTGGCCACCAATTCGCGAACAATTTTTCCAGACGCATGTTTCTCAGGATGCCGTTGGTTGAACAGTTCGGCGACCCGATTTCCGCATTCATTGTTTTTGAAAAAAAGCTCAATAATTTCTACTCTTTCTGGAATTGAGTACACCATAATTAATCAATTTAAAAGACTCGGCAGTATTGGTACTCTTCAACTACAAGTCACAAGACAGTTATCTAGCAACTTCTTGTGGCCTATCTAAATACGAAACAAAAAGCGGACAATTTTTTGCTAACCAAAATCAGGCTAAAGAATTCGCAAATCAGAAAAAAACCAGCGAATTCTTTTGAAGGAATTTACCAAGCTAATACCGTAAGTTTCAAAGTAAAATTAAATCGATTTTCGCATTTCTCGTCAAAAATATTGTTCGTATTTTCAAAGCTGCATGTTTTCTAAAATAATGATCGATTTTCAAAAAGTAAGAATCGATGTATAGAGAATTAAAAGCCCTTTCTAATGACCCTCTACTTGACCCCATTTCCATTTAAAAAAATTTGGGGGATGGCACCCCCACTTAGGGGGTTGAATATTTTGCTATGCTTTTTGCTCCAAAAGTTGTCCCGCTCAGAAGCAAACTTTACCTGTTTTTGTATTTTGCCGAAAAGTTCATTACTACCCTGTAATGCCTTGCGGAGCGTTTTCGATGGGCTACCCTGTATATATTTTTATAACATAAAATGAAAATCATATCTCATGAACACACCCTCCCAGTCTTATAAATATGCGGACTGAATTTCGTACCCTTCAAACGTTCTCGTATTATTTCTGTTGTAGAGAATTCCACTGATTATAATTTAAAAATAGTTCACTCGTTATAACCCCTATAATAACGCCTACATTCGTTACGATATTTATGAGATGCAGATCCATAAATATTACTTCAAACCGAGCCACAAATATGCCGAATAATTTTCGTCATCCTTTCGCGTCCAATTAACGTTTTTATTTGACGTTCGCTTCTTTCCATAGCACAATCCGTTTAAAAATAATACACTAATTGGCCTCTACTACGTAGGAATAACCTTTTGTGAAATACCTGTAACAAAATACTGAGTAAATAACAATTCGATTAGCTGTACTTAAGACAGGACTCTTACCACATATTTTTAGGCCATATGGAAGATCGAATTTTGTTTCTGTCCTTTCTATTTGTAGAGAGATCTATGATGAAATAAAGTTCAAACTTGACTGTATTATAGATTATGGCTTTGAAGTGCTACCACGTTTTGAAAAAAAAACACTCCGATAGTTATCGCAACAATCGATCTCTGTTTGCATTGATGATTAACTATTTACTATGCACTTGCGATCAATTAGGTATCATTTCCCACATAATATTACATCTAATATCGTTTTCAAGACGTTTATTAAAATATATCACGACGTACAATGGATGACTGCTTCAGGGCATTTGACGTCCGATGGACGTTGTGGCGTCCGTTTTCCGCACACTTGGATGTTCTTAGAATATCCACAAAAGAGCCAGGAATTGACGTTTTGGACTATTTAAGAACGTCCTAAGGACATCCCAAAGGTGTACAAAATATACGTAAAACGGATGTCTGTCAATGGATATTATGATGTTCAATGGACGTCTGTTTAGGAACGTTTGACGTGCGATGCCCGTCCTTGAGACATTCGTTTCCTGGGATATTTTATACTGAATTTTGGACTATTTAGAGATGTCTTAAGGATATCCCTGTTGTGTAGAAAATGTACATACAGTGGTGAGGAATGGAGAATGGAGGTTACTGATATATTCAATTTTTTCATAAAAAATATGTACAACTGCATCTTAAACAAAAAATATATTTTACTAAGAATATACGTATACGAAAAATATACTTTAGAAAGAAGAGTATGTATTCCCATCTAAACATTTACTAATAAATCGTTACAGTTTTATTCTTTTTTATTTTAGTGGTCCTAAAATGGAAGTCCAACGGACGTAATATTAAGGACGATGCACAGATGTACACTCTTGGGCATTCTTTGGACGTCCATACTGGTTCTGGAATGTCTACGCCTAAAATAATTAAACTGGCTGTTCTATGGTTATCGAGTGATATATGGGTTATGTGTCCATAACGGTGTGAAAAAAAATAAAGCGTCAATTTATTTTTGTTGATACCTACTGCTTGTGTATTTATTTACAATATCTATTAAAGATTACACAATAAATACATAACCGCGTAGTCTGTATTAGTTGCACGCGTGCATAAACAGCGTTCTGTAAACAAATATTTATAACGTGGGTGTAATATGTTAATATACATGTGATATATAAATAGATAGAGAGCAAGTGGTGTAACAAATTAAGTTAAAACGATTAGAGTTTATAAAATTTCGCTGGAATACCAGCTGCTACATGAAACAACAGGAGTCATAATGTTAATAGAAACTGTTTTCTGTTTATTTGTGGAATGTTTTAGTTTTATTTGTCTGAATCTGGATTTTGTCATATCCGGAGAAGTAAAATAAACAAACCGTTAGACCAAAAGAATTATTGGTAGTCGTTTTTTGTCAAATTTCTGCTATTTATAAATTTTACAATGAAAGAAATAATAATAACATTCTCACAAAAAAAAATCTGTGCTAGAGTCATGAGTACATAGATTTTGTGTATTTTCTTGTACCAATAAAAAAATATATATAACATCCCTCTAAGGTTTGGAAGCCACCTACAAACCAGGGTCCCACTTACACTCAGTTTTGCTTACATTTTGTTATCTGCCGCGTGTTTTTGGGGTCGCTGATTACGAATCTGAAAATTCCTGAATAAAAGATGGCCGGTGTAAAAATCGGAAAAGCATTCAAAATTTATTAGATTAGGTATGGCTGAAACTTGTACTCGACGATTTTCAAAGTCGCCAATCACGAGTGAATCCATAACGGCAGATCCATTATGGCGGATTGAAAAGTAGGTACCATAGAATTTGGTAGAAATACCCAAAGAAATGCTTTTTGAATGTTTAAAAAATTGTGTCATTGGAGTAAAAATAGACTATCTCGATATGAGAAACAAAGGGTGTTCCATCTAAGAGGGTTTGTTCTGTAACTTTGTAACTGTCAAATTTATAAAAAAAATGTTTTAATAAAAGTTGTCTGGAACCATGTGGGTCATGTAAAGAAAATATTTTTAGCTTTACAGGGTGTTCCATTTCGCGTGGGCGCTACATAACTTTGTTATTTTAAATGGAACACCCTGTATATTATTGCGTTTTTGAATTCCTTGTTAATATTAGGTATTGTGAAGCAGTAATAAGTCTTTTTAGGTAGTTTAGGCGTTTTTAAGATAAGATTTTCATTGTAGATTCAATGAGAGCACATTAAAAAATTATTCAGCTCAACTTATCCTAAACCCACACGTGCCGGGCATTATTTTTTCCCCCGGAAAACTTTATAATGAAACTAAATTATACAGTCCTTTTAAATCACCCTATAAATTTTGGATAATTAAAAGTTTGTTGGCTAAATGAACTTGATTAAGAAGTAACTGGGTCATTATGTATATTAATGTAACATCAACCCTCGCTTACTTCGTACCATGTAGTATCACACCGAATATTTTCCGCGATGCTGGCAACGTACGGTGGATATAATGTTTGCGCTTGGGGTGCGTGAGGTTTTCCTAGGGTCTAGCCCGCTTTGCGTGCGCTGTTGATGTAATTCATGAACCATTCTCAGCCCTCGCACGGCGGATTTTGTAGCTCCTTATAATGGAGTTAACCAGACCCCGTTGTATTTATTGGCCTTGTATTAAATCTGGTGAATTTCGGTAAAGGAATGTTCGAACCTTAGCAACACTATAGAGAACCGTTAAAATGAGTTATATCGATACTAAATTGTGAAGAATAATTTATTAACGACGCTTTGCTTTTCGAAAGATGACTGGAATATTTCTCGGAAATATATCCTTCGTTTACTTAGCCCTATAAATAGTTATTTACATCATAAAGGAGTGTTATTTACTAGTAGAGGACGATTTTGAGCCCGAGCGGAGCGAGGGCTGGCAATAGAGTCCGAGACTGGTAAATTATACTTAACTACTGCAGAGTGTATAACATTTTATCTGCTCCTTTGCCATTTCTTAATTAATTCATTTTGACATTATTCGAAATCTTGCAAAGTCGTCTTGGTTGTTTGGATTGTGTCGTTTCTAAGGTGTTTATAAACAAAGCTACATAAAAGTTGCAATTTTGCTGGTTTTTTATTATTATTTCTAAATGAGTGATTTTCAAATAGAAAGTGTTTCAAGTAGAAAGTAGAAAGATTAGATTGGAAATTAAAACTGAAATTTCCGGCTTTTTTATTCGCTATCAAGTAGGTAGATGTTACAACCAACCAGTCGGCGAGAATACCCTTTCTATGATTCCTAATAAACTTGCACAGTTTTTTAAACTAGAACATCCTGAAACATATACAGGCTATTCATTCCGAAGAACATCGGCAACGTTAGTGGCTAATACAGGAGATGATATATTAGCAATGAAGAGACATGGTGGATGGAAAACAGCCACTATTGCACAAAGTTATGTTGCTGACAGTTTAAATAAGAAAAATGAAATATTCAACAGGATTCTTTACAGTGACACTCCAGGTTCTAGTAATACGTCGCATCATGGTGTTTTAATGGATCAGTCAAATAATATTGAGCCTACTATAAATATACATTCATAATAATTAATAAAATGTAATGTCCATCAAATATTTCCATTTATTTGTTCATAAAATTTGCATTTATAACTCGAAATCGCTTTTTTATAATAATACCAATTTCGTTGGTTTTGTTTGCTTTAAATAAATAGGAATTAGTTTTCAGTACCTACCTACCTAGGTTTTTGTTTCAATTTTGTAATAATATCCAATTTAAGTTTTACATTACATACCTATTAATGCATAATTAAACTCACAGATTTATCGAACAGGTAAATCAGGATGGGAAATCGAGCAGGGAAGTCGGGACGGGAAGAAGAAGACAATAATGGGACACTTCCAGAATTTTAAAAAGTCAGTAATGTCATCATTAAGTATTAATTGGATGAAAATAAATGTTAATTCTTGTACAAACGAACCTAATTGAAAAAATTGTTTAATTTTGAATATTTATCAATCCTTACGGTGCTCAAGAATATCTCTTTGTTTAAAAGGGCAATGGCGAAAGGATTTTTATTCTAAGTTACTTGAGCAGGTAAAAGGATTTTAATTTAATTTCGTAATATATTGAGTCCTAACTAAATTCAGAGTTTAGTCTAATTTCTGTGTGGGGATATTGTTTAAACAGGCCTAAAAGGATTATTTGGTATTACCTTTCAGGCTACCTTCCTCATTTAAATAAGGTCCCATCTAATAAATACGGAAGATCATTTTCGAGTTACGCTTACGTACCCTTTCACTCAGCTTCCGTATTTATTAAAATGTTCCCATAAATATTAAACAGGCTAAGTAGACAACAAAGGTCTAAACATAGAACTATAACTTTTGCAAAAGGCATTATTCGTTTTATTATGTTCTACAGGGTGTTTCAGGATTAAGTCGACAAACTTCAAGGAGATATTCCATAAAAAATAAGAAAAAAATCAAGTATAATTTTTTTCCAGAGACGCTTCATTTTCGAAATATAGGGTGTTAAAGATTTTTTTAAAAATTCGGAATTTTTAAATAACTTCTAAATGAAGTAGGCTATTTAAGCCAAATTTGGCATGACACATCTTCTTATAAGATACCATTTTTCCATAGAAGTAGAAGTCCCGCAAGCAACCAGTGGCGGTGTTATGGGGACTCAGACTCATTAAATTATAAAAAAAATTAATACGGCCCTACTGAAAATAAAAAATGATGCTTAAAGTTTGTCGACTTAATCCTGAAACTCCCGTATATAGAACCAATCTCATATCAACCTAGTTGAAATTAGCAAAGATTTTTTATCAACATTTGTTCTAGTTAAATATGCATTATTATAATCCCGTACCTAGATGTGGTAAAGTATAAGTCTGACATTTTACACAAAGTTATAAAGAATGCAAAACTTCATTAGTGTTAGTCATTTTATGTCTGGTTTCAAGAATTAAATTCTTCGCATAAAAATAGAGTCCCCGTTGAAATATTAGTAGATAGCTGCTTTTCGCACTTGCAGGGGTAAGATGGATGTGGAGAAAAAGCCAGTCGAAAGCATTTATACGGGTCTTGGCGATAAAGCATTCATCGAATTACAGGCATCACTCCGAGACAGAAACCAGACGCCTCTCAGACTTCGTAAAAATACTTTAGCGAGAAATTTAAAAGTTTAAAATAGATTAAAGCTCATAACGAGTTAAATGTAGTTCCAAAATAATTGGTGTAGTTTTATGTTCATAAAAATAAGTGATGTAAGGTGTACTTTGTTCTTTTTTCGACTATATTTTTATAGAAATTACAAAATAAACTATAAAATTTAATAAATAATTATAGCATTCAACAATTATGATTTGCCGCATCTTCATTTTTTTGATATATTATTTACATTTTTATAGTATAATACGAGCAGTAGAATATACAATTTCATAATAAATTTTTTTTCTGGTACAAAGACGCAACTAACTTTAAATAAAATTAAAACATAATATTTATTTACGAAACTTGGTTTACAACAGCCTGGTTTATAAAACACTATAACAAAAGCTTTATGCAAAAAGTATGTTCCATAAGCTGATAAGTTGTTTCTTTGAAAGAAATTAATGTAAATGTAGGTATAAAGTTACTATCTTTTTTTTTTCTTACGCAATCTGCGCGAAATTATATAAAATATATATTATTTTCAAATTACACCTGCCATAATTTTGTATAAATTACGCTTAGAGGCGATTGTTAATTCCTATACTTTTAAATGAAATTACGTATCAATACGTGCAATCAAATAGGTGTTACCTATACTCAGTTAATATACATACAATTTTATTAAAGCTTTGTAGTTAGTCATCTCAGAAACTTTTTTGCCAGGCGTGACTTTTTCAGCAACTAATTAAACCGTAGAAACATTTCTGGAAGTTACTTTCACGTTCATTACTCTTAAAGGTTGCTAACAGAACAAACAAAATAACAGTTCAAAGACTTAGTAAGTGATAGATACATTACTTATAATGTTTCGTTTCATTGCCGATTGCTGATATTCAAAGTATTTAGCTTCAGCAAGTCTGCCTCCACAGAGCCTAGACCGAGAACAACAGGGGCAGGTCAAAGATTCCTGGTTAAGTCTATTATAGGACAGATAGGCTCTTAAAGATTTAGACGATATTTAAATAAAACAAAACGAATTAATTACTGCACGATCGAGTATGTATGTATTTTTTTTATTTTCACTCAATCAGAAGAAACGTAATGGCAGATGTACCATGCACTATTGAAAATATTACGATTAACTGACTATGCTTGCAGTAGTGACGATCACTTGACCATTATAAGTCGTGTTTTACACGTTAGAAATGGATATATAATCATCATGAAAACGAAATGATTCTATTACAATAATACAGATGTTGTATAGAGATTATGGTATGATTATGGTCATCTTACAACAAATATGTCGTACAATTGGAACATAAAGCTTATAATACCTTCATAATATATGTGATTTATTATAGCCATTATTTCTTAGATAAATGTCATGTATTAAGTGCATTTCAGTTAAACTCATTGAATAGTGGGTATACGGAGATGAGTTCTTTTTAATAAAAGTTATATATTTCTTATAAAAGTTTTAATATGACATATATATTATTATATTAAGCAACTCATTTCTTTCAGTGTACAATATAAAATAATCGTGAAGGTATTTAGTATTTAAGGAAACCATAACCATATCTCCAAGACAAGTTAATATAATGATATTAGTCACAAATGATTTTTAGAAATTATTCGTATCGAAAAATTTGAATTTTGTTATGTCAAGTTATATTGCTGCCTATCCATCAATGTCATATCTCATAAGATATAAGGTTGTTCTGAAATTTGTGAGGTATCGATTTTACGTCTGTACAAATCTTTGTTATTTACAGGAATAATAGACTATTATTTAAATTTAAACTAAGTACTTAAACTGCTTTTCTCTACGAATCAAGGTAATTACTAGAGCTGTCATAATTATTGTCCGCTCAACATAAAATAAAGTGAATAATAGTTACGAGATTTATGTCATTGTATCATTGTGAAACATGTAAATTGTTTTACGCATGGTTACCATCGGTTCCACAATGTGAATGGCATCCATTATAGATCGCATCATCAGGTATGTTTCTACCCTTGTTTCAGAGAAACTTATTCGCAGCGGTGATAAAATATATTAATCTGAAAAAAAACCGTTCGGCATCTATTACTAGACTATTTTTTAGTGTCCCAAATAAAATAGCATATATCACCGGATTCTATTAGAGCAGCGAATTACAAGGAACTAAATAAATTTGACAATTAAAAACCGGTGACAGTTGTCATGTTGATTGTTAGTTACCTGTTACGGCCAACCTAAAATGTGCGAAACAAATGGAAACATCATTTTAAGAAAAGGGAAATGTTTATTTGTAAATAAAATGAAAACCACTGGGTTGAGGTATAGAGAAACTTTAACAAAGTTACATTTAATTTTAGTGTAGAATGCGAATACGTTAAAAAAATTAAGGGTTTTCATTTAAAAATTTCGAGTTTTTCACATTTTCTGAACTTCATATTCGATAAAAAAATTTTGACCACCCTGTATAAAAACTGGAAAATTTTCGTGTCAAATTCGATAAATTAGGTCTTCCTCTACAAAATGTTCAATTTACACAAAAAAATAAATCTATGTTTCCGGGAAAGCTAAATTTTGCTGACATTTGTCAATTTTTGCTTAAAAATCTCGGAAACGGTCAATCCTAAGTATGGAGTGTGCTATATGTTTTCAACTTAAAAAGAGATGCTCTTTCCAAAAATGCAATAATATACAGGGGGTTCCATTTAAAATAAGAAAGTTAGTATCGACTTCCGGTATAACTGGAAGTACGATGACCTTGAAAATATTTTAGCTTGCTAGGCCCCATGGTCCTTATCACATCATCACAATTTCAAAAAATCTTGCGAGTGGTTTCTCAGATATCCATCGATGGAGTTCGTGGTGGGACACCCTGTATAACGATTTCTTACGATCTAATCTGAAACTTCGCATCGATCAATGTATTCAAGACGTATTTAGCGGCACCATAATGCCTAATCCAGGTTTTTACCGACAGACGTTGGTCGTGCATTTCATTGCCGTTTGTGCATGTGTGAGTAAAATTGTACGGCACGTGTTTTTATAGCAGTCAGTGTACTGTGACCATTGAGCGGCACCTGGCTTGACCACAGATTTGCGCTACTACAACTCGTATTGCCGCTTACTAGCATAATACAGATTACTACCGTTTATTTATACTACCGTAATTTGCTTATAAAAAAAACGAAATCAGCTCTAATTGCCTTACTCTATTGACCTCTAACTGCAATTACCCTCAAGCCTTTAGTATTATTATGACTTCTAGGAAAACATGAAGCTGGTAAACAAGTAATTGAACGTGGGTTGGATATTATCCCGTACGAGTAAAGCAATAGTAATAATAAGTTTTGCCAATACCCTGTTCGACGTTAAGCTGAAATTTTTTTTATTCATTTAACGTTAGTCATGAAGCCGATGCGGGTAAACAATGCGACTTATAATGGAATGTTTAAAACTTTTAATAACTGCATCATCAATCACGTTCGAAGCAAGAAAAAAGTCGGTACATGCAATTGTAAAACGTTTAACAGATAAAGCCGTGGTAAATATGAGAATAATGGAATTGAAACCCACCAGCACACGCCTCGCGACTAATACAATAACGCCTCCTCGGTCACATACAGATACATTTTAACAGCTTTCCCCTGCGAGGATAATGGCAAAATAAAATCCACACATTCCAAGTCAAACGCCGGTAATCGATAAATTTCGATTATTACAGCCCGTGGCATGGAGGCATAGTAATGCTGATATCTTCAATTAACATATTTCAGTCTGTTAGTTGACCAGTTGTTAGATGATGAATCGATATTGCTTTCTCTTTCACATAAAGCCAACAGTTTGTACGAGACTAAATTATATGAACCGTAAAGATAAGTATCTCTACAAAACAGCCATAATTTATGCCTCATAAACAAAAATATAGTGTAATTTTCAACTGTTGTTGGAATTTCTCGTTATCGTCGAAGTGTGGGATATTTCACTATTGACGATTCAATTAAACATATGTTACTGGCGAAATATACATGTCTAGACTACTCGAATTAAGTGGATAACACTTTGCCAGTTCTTTTATTATAGGTGACACCTACCACGCAACAACTGGGAGTTCGTAATTTGCGAAATAAAGACAAACCTGATAAATTATTATACACTACTGGAAGAAATTAAGGGAACAAAATCGGAAATTTTTTAATGATTATTCAGTACGCCCCTAAAGTATGGAATAAATTCAGTAAAAACGAAACAAATTTTTTTTGGGAAAAATTCTCGAACAGGTCGATTTTTAATTTAAACAATACATATTTTAGCATAAAAGTCGATTTTCAACCGTTATTTGTTTTCGAGTAATGACGTCATCGACATTTTTTTAAATAGCAACCCCTTATTTTTTTTCTGGATTCTGAAAGATCGTTTCATTGTCGATCCGACAGTATTAAAATGTTGCCATCTTACATAGGAAAGTTTTCGAGTAAATGACGATTGAATGTTAGAAAACTCAAATCAATTAAAATAAAACAAAAACGTTATCAAATTTAGTGTTTCGAAATGCCTGAAGTTTTTTATGGATTACGTAGGTGTAAATCTTTACAAAGTGTCACTGTCATACCGACTTTCTAAGTATTGTAAGCGATATAAAAATTATTGTTGAAATTAAAGTATTATGGCACATTTAACTGTCACACAAAGAATTGAAATTTTAATTCTTATCGGATGCTGGGAATAGACTAGAACGCAGCAGGAAGTTTGCGATTTATTTAATGAAAAACATCCAGATCGCCGTATCAGCCAATCAACAGCCAGTAAGATAGAATCTAAATTTAGAGAAACTGTCAATGTTGTAGATATTCCAAAATCTGTACGTCCAAGCGTTAGTGAAGATCACAAACAGAACATTTTGATAAGTATGGTAGATAATCCTCATGGTACTTCACGATTGATTGCATTAAACAATGAAATTAGTCAGACCACAATGCTACGTATCCTGAGGGAGGAAAAATATCATCCCTACAAAATTCAACATGTGCAGGAACTCAATAAAGACGATCCCACCCGCCGCTTACACTTTTGTGAAATTGTGATGGATTTATGTCAAGTAAATAGAGATTTACACCGGCAAATACTTTTTTCAGACGAGGCCACGTTTTGTCTCAATGGTACAGTGAACCGTCAAACTTGCTGGTATTGGAGTCGAGAAAATCCTCATTGGATGGCAGAGACACAGACCCAACAGCAACAGAAATTAAATGTGTGGGCTGGAATAGTTGACAACAGAATAGTAGGGCCTTTCTTCTTTGAAGGGACCCTTACAGGAGAAAGATATTTAGAGTATTTACAAAATGACCTTGTTCCAGCGCTTGCAGTAATTTTTCTTAACGATAATGACCCTGATATTCCTGATGACATCATATGGTTTAAGCAAGACTGTGCACCTCCGCACTATGCGGAGATCCCCTGATATTACACCCCTAGACTATTTCTTATGGGGCTACTTAAAGTCCAAAGTGTACGTAATAGACCACATAATTTAGAAGAACTCCAAAATTGTGTTATAGATGAAATACACAGAGTTGCCCCAGAAATAATTCATAATGTGCAAGAAGAATTTCTACACAGACTTGCGTATTGTCAAGAAATCGGCGAGTGGCAATTCGAACACTTAATTTACGTAGAAAACTTAATGAATTGTATTTGCTTGACATAGGAATTGTTATTTTAAAGAAACTATGCCCCAACATTACCGAAGAGCAAGGCTAAGTAGTGGATAAAATACCTATATAAATTTAAATGACACCACTTACCCGCTAAACCTTAGTGTTGAGATAAGGCTTCCGTGGCATATTGGAAGGAGTTAAAACATATTACTACGTGCTTTTCTATGTTTTTTTAGTGAAACGGCGACGTTTATCACTTAATATTAATTTGTGTGGGGAAAATGACCGTTCAACGTCTATTATTGACAACGAACAGTATGACAAATTGTTGAGGCATGAACTATATATTAATATATTTGCTGGTAACTCCTGTACCAAATAAAACTTTACATTTTCCAAAATAGTATACCCTGGATTTTTTCCAACACTCTTTGCATTTACGACATCAAGATTCCGTAAATAACTGAACAGTTCAAAACGCGAGTCAGCTGTGAAGGCCACCGACTCCGCGCCGACTCTGTTAGACTCTGCACGTGCACTAAGTCTACTAATGACTACACAGTAAATTTAAGGGCGGTTTTAAAAACTTGAATAAACACTATATAGAATGACTTTTAACGGTTTTTGACGAAAAAACATCATCATTAACATTAATTTGGAAAAAATATAAAAAAATTACTACTCATGTTTTTTTTTTGAAAATCTACAGCTAATTTACAAGTACATATTGATGGAAATGTTGCCTAACAATGGAAGAAATTTTTTAAAAAGTTTTGATAATTTTTTTTAAATAGTATTTTTGAAAAAAAAAACTGTTTTTTTGAAATGTAAAAAAATCTTATGAATATATGTACCTAAATCGAGGACGAAATTCACTTGGGGTATCAATTTTAATTTTAATGCAATAAAATTAAGTTTATTATAATTGTGGTTTGTAGAAGAAACCACTAAATATTGTTTTTTGAAACGACCAGCAACTTTTGCAAAAAAAATATGACTTTTTGAATTTTTTTTTCAATTTTTTTTAATGTTTTTATTTTTTTTATTCAGACAATATGAAATGTGAAAAGTCGAGAAAAATTATTCGTTTCTTTCCAAAATTTAAAACCTCTATAAAACAACTTGCCAATTTAGAGGGTTTTTGTGGCTACATTGAGCTATAAAAATTTCTCTCAACATTAGTCTTTTCATCAATATTTGTAAATTAGCGGTAGATTTTCTAAAAAACCATAAAATATCATGTTTCTGAACTTTTTTCAAATTAATGTTAAGGATAAAAAACATTTTTTTTTGTTCAAAAACCATGAAAAATGCTTGTAGAGCCTTTACGCAAGTTTTCAAAACTGCCCTTAAATTTACTGTGGGGTCATTAGTGTAGTGAGATATTGATGATCAAAGACAAAAGGATCCTTTTTCATTCAAAGCCGGATATCTTAACAAAAAATTGACGTGCAGAGACCAAAAAGACACTGAAGCTGAATAATCAAGCTAAATGAAAAAAAACATTCCTGCACCCTTAAAAATAAATAAAAAAATTCAAAATATTTTTTCTCGCGCGATTTCCTATGATTGCGCAATAAAAAATTTATATATTAAAAGATCTTGACACTAGAAACTTGAAGCTTCAAACTGCTGTTTTTTTTTTTTATCTCGAAACGACCATTTTTCACTAACAATGATATCACTAAAAAATTTCTGATTTTTGTTCCCTTAATTTTTTTCCAGTAGTGTATCATTGCCTTTATATTCTCTAGTGACATCGAAATACCACCCTAATTAAAATTTCCTGGATAAAAATAAAAAACATACTGGCATGAAAGTAATTTTATTAATAACGTGGTGATTAATGAGGCGAAAACAAAATGTCGACGTGCCGCAAATTTTTGATAATTAACGTACGGTATTTGCGAAGTGTAACATAAATTAATTATTCCATTGTGCCTAAGTTGGAAACCTGTTATTCTAGGTTGTGTGAAACATGCGGATATTAAATCTACAGGCTGTCCACATTAATTTAGGATGCTTGAGTTCATCTAAATGGCATGAATTGAAAGGCTAGTTAAGTTGAAGTAAAATAAATTTACGATATATTTAAAATGTAGATAATTTTAATGCATTTTAAATTACAATTATTACTTTTTACCTAAATACGATAAGTCAACGAAATTCTACCCTTGTGCAAACAGTAGAATCCTATGTTAATGTTTTATGGCAAAATTGGCTGTATTAGATTAAGATTAACAGCTTACCTTAATTGTCCGAATGGCAGGGTCACAATTTGTTAAAGGGCGGATTCTTATGGTATAGGGATAGGCTATAGGACGGGATTCTAGAAAAACATAAAATAAGATTTACTGTTAAACTTTTGTTAATCGGTACTTCATCCAGCTTACTCGCGATTCCGTATAGAGTAAGAAAAAAAAAATTAAATCAAATTATACATTTTTTAAATATATTAAAAAGTCAATGGTGATATTATTAAAACATATTTTGGTTTTCTGCAATTGTTCAGCAATTTTTACTAAGGTAAAAAAGCTCCCTCCAAAAATAAATCACCAAGTCCTATAATATATAAGTATAGAATTTCACGACATGACCTATTCAGTTTTTGATTACACTTCAAAAATGATGAATATAATCTTAAACAAACTACACTTAACCTGTGTAGTCTACTTCTTCCGCGGAAACAATTATAGAGTCCACTTGAGCATGGAGCAAATTGAGAGGTGTCAAATTACATGGTGATTATCGTTATACGATAAAGAGGCATCGTGAGAAAACTCAGTGTACCAATAAATTAAATCATTGTTTAGATACCACAAATATAAATATCACATAAGTCACTATTATTTATGAGAAATTAAGTAAAACCTTTTCTTTCCTTCTACTATCTCGGTTTTGGATTATTTCTCTATACTTTCATCTGACCACCTTTTACATGTTTTCCTATTTTCCAGCACTGTTTTCATTTCCTTTAACAGCTTTTCTCTTCTTTTTCCCGCTTTGCTTTTTGTTGCATGCATTTTTTTTCGAGGACTAATTAAATAATACGATTTTGATAACCTCTTCGCCTACATAGTTTCTGTGCATTTGACGCCATTTGCTGAACAACATTAAAAGTTATGTTTTTGGAAAACTATTATTATTACTATTTATTAAGTGTCTACAAAATGTAAAAGTCTCTTACATTCAGGATCAATCACTAATAATCAATTTAATTAACAGTTAATAATATTTTAACATTTAAATTTAAAGTCGTAATTGGACAATTGAGAAAACTGATTCCACTCGAGGATGAAAAGTCGCTAACTGTAATGGTTTCTTGACAAAGAGCACTGGGTAATTGTTGAAAAAGCAGCAAATTTGAGAGCAGATAAGATACTATTAGAAATTTCAATCAATTTTCTTCTCAATTGATTCCTCAATATATCCCTTCGCAAACGTCGAAGACCACTAGGTCCCTTGTCTTTTAAGACTGGCGAAATAGCTCCAGAATCAGCTAGCAGTGAAGTAGATCATCTTCGGAAGCAATGATCATGTAGCTCTCTACTTCCGGTAATTTTAAATATGCTGCAACTTCTTTTAGATTATTTCTAATTTTATTAACACCAATAACCTGATTTACACAGTTTATCTCACATTTTTAGTAATTTTTGAACTATGGAACTATGGTTTTTTTAAAAATTTTGATTGATACATCGCGATTTAGGAACAAATATAAATACAGTCATATTATATAGTTTTACCAAGTGTACCTAGGTAGATTCTATCAAATAGTACAAACTCAGGCATACGTATCTGTATTCCAAGGCATCACTAAAGCCAAAGCTGTTTCCAGACAGAATTATTTAGTATGGGTGTCAAAACATTATACTTTTAATAGCCCATTGTTTGTGTTGATGGTTTATTTTAATATTTATAACTACTTCTGTTTTATGTTAAAATATTTTACCTCGTATTTTACATTTTTTTGTACACAAAATACAGGTAGAAAATGCTAATGATTCAACACCTTTTGAATATACGTATAGTACATAGTGCGCTAACTTCAACAATTTTGGTGGGTTTCTCGTATTCTTCAGGAGATAGACGCAATGTGGTTAAAATGACATTGACTAAATTTTTCAGGAAAAATTAATTTTGGAAACATAGGTTTTTGTTGTTTTGTCATAATTTTTTAATTTTTTTATCTGTTCAAGAAAACCGTTAACAAACATGGAAATAAATAGTGTTAAGTGTAAGATGGATATTATCTAAACTTCATCTTGTACATCTGAAAATGTAACAAAATTAATGTCACGAGACTGGTTGCGATTAATAAAAAGTGTTTAAGACGTAAAAGCTTGCTTATTTTGTTTTTAGATTTTGTTATTTTCTTTCTTTTGTTTTTATAGTTCTCTTTTGGGGGATATGGTCTTGTTATTCAGTTTTATCCCTTTTTTATATAAATTGGCGATTTTTGTCGGTAGTTCATTTCATACGCCAATGTTTGGGGTAACAAGGGAGTAACGCACAAAAAATACCAGAGGCCTATTAAATTTTCTTTGTTAGCTTTTCCAGTGAGTAAATATTACCTCGATTTCGCTTTTTTTGTTCAAATAAGCCTGAAAACGAGAGCTCCTAATGAATTTGTGGGCTGAATATAAAACAAGCGAAACGAGCGAGCTGCAGGAGTCCCGGCTATTAGCATTTGCATATTTTTTTACCTTTTTCGGTAACAGATCTGAATTTATAAATGATCTATTATTGCATTAAATCATTTGAAATTCGAATCAAATGGAATGCAGCAAATTAAAAGCATAAAATATAGCCCTGGAAGATTAAAATATGGCATATTCGACAGATAAATTTCAATCGGCGTTGCGTTATTGGATTCGATCATTAATTCGTTCCGAACTACGAAATCGAGTTTTTCGGGAATCTCTACATATACATTTAATAAATAGATGTGTGTGCATTGTGCAGTGGTTTAATTCGGCAGCCATTTGTGTAACCATATCATGAGCTAATTATAACAGCATTACTATGTACTTAACCGTATTAATATTTGCATTAAGAGAAAAAATTTAATTAATCACAAAACTACTACAACTGCTACTACTATATTTCCATAGTTAGAGATATAAATATTATTATACAGAAATCTATACAGGGATGGCCAGAAGTACGGAATAAAATACGTATCTTTTGAATGAGTTAATTTTTTTGAAACTCCGAAACACGTTAACTGATTTTGATTTTTTCCCATTGTTCGGTTATATAATAATTAATTTTTGTTCAACCCCCTAACCCCCAGCTACCCCTACCTTTTTTTTCAAATGGAAACATAAGGCATGAGGGGGCTCGTTGAAAAGCTTATAGAAAACTGAATCCAGCCATACCAAATAAACAAGTTTTATTTTTTCAATAGCAAGTTTTTTTTCATTTAGAAATTGAAACAACTAGATAATTTACAAAAATAAACTCAATGTCGCAAATGCTAAAAATGTCCTCCATTCACTATTTGGCATTCTCCAAGACGATAGTTACAGCTGTCGACAACATTCTGAATGACTTCAGCTGGTAAATTATGCATCTCCGCCCTAATCTTGTTCTTTAAATTCTCAATATTATCCGGTCTGTCCTGGTAGACTCATTCTTTCAAATATCCCCAAAGAAAATAATCCAGGGGTGTTAAGTCGGGGGATCTTGGCGGCCATTCAACTGTACCCCGTCTACCAATCCAGCGATTTGGAAACATTTCATCTAAGTATCTTCGAACATCAATACCAAAATGTGGGGGAGCGCCATCTTGTTGGAACCAAATTCTTTCATTCGGTATATCTGGATCAATTTCATGAGGGAAAATCACAGCTAGAGCAGGTATCAGGTCAAATGTTAGGAAATCCAGGTAGCGTGCGGCAGTAAGATTTTCTTCAAAAAAGAATGGGCCCAAGATTCTGTTGTTGATGATACCTACCCATACATTAACTTTCTGTGGATGCTGCGTATGCGATTCGCATGTCCAGTGTGGATTTTCCTGGGACCAAAAGCGATAGTTGTGCCTGTTAACCACTCCATTTAAATAAAACGTAGCTTCATCCGAAAAAAGTACGTCTCGTTGAAAACCATTATTGTCGTCACACCGTCTCATCATTTCTTCACAAAATTGTAATCGCCTATCATAATCGTCTTCCAAAAGCTCTTGGACAAGACATACCTTATAGGGGTGGTATTTCTCTTGTTTCAGAAACATTCGAATTGCAGTTCGAGAAGCATCGTGATTGCGGGCCAATGAAACAGTTGAAGTATGAGGATTTTCAACAAGTTCTAATACAATGTCTAATTTCTTTTCTTCATTCAAAGCACGTGCCCGTCCAGTTTTGGGCAAAGTCTGTACTGTACCGTGTTCCTCAAATTTGTGAAATATTTTACTAACTGTCCCTTGCGAGATTTGGTTTTCGGGATATTTCGCATTAAATAAATCTCGCACTTCAGCCTGACTTCTTATTTTGTCTCCACATCCAAGCAATATCAAGATTTCGATGCGTTGCCTTTCCGACAATACCATTGCAATTCAGTAAATAACTTGATTTTGACACAATAGTAACGTTTCAAACTCCCATTTACAACTAAAGCGAAAAATTAACCAGAAAACCTGGCAAGTAATTGGTACCAAAAAAACGCAACATAAAAACTATCTATCTTTTTTGCGTTAGCAGTGATAGGTACAGTTTCAAATTCTTTATTTTATTTTGTGCAAATTCTTGGAGGATAACACTGGAGATAATTCAATTTTATTTCACTTGTTAAGTAGATGTTTTATACAACCCTAAAAACCTTGCTATTGAAAAAATAAAACTTGTTTATTTGGTATGGCTGGATTCAGTTTTCTATAAGCTTTTCAACGAGCCCCCTCATGCCTTATGTTTCCATTTGAAAAAAAAAGTAGAGGTAGCTGGGGGTTAGGGGGTTGAAGAAAAATTAATTATTATATAACCGAAAGATGGAAAAAAATCAAAATCAGTTAACCTGTTTCGGCGTTTTAAAAAAAATGTACTCATTCAAAAGATATGAATTTTATTCCGTACTTCTGGCCATCCCTGTATTTCTAAACTGAAATATATTTAAACTGATCCGTTTGTTCTATGACTACAAACAGTATTAATATATTTTATCTGAGACTTTTATTTAATTGCTTCTCTCTAAGTATTTGTAGCTAACAATCTATTTTCTAATACAATATATTCATTGATCGATTTATGATTCCGAGATTTAGACCAATGCTTATCCGCATAAATCATAACAGCACGCTCGGAGCTATTAATGGCACTCATACAAGTCATACATACACATAAAATAATAACTAATTATTATTCTTCAAATGTTCTGTTGCTAACGAATTGCTCGGACTCGTTGCAACTGCCGGAATAATAAATTATTTCAGTTATGCTTCTGTTGCGACGGTCAGCAGTGCAAGTCATTGATTGCCGTTATAAATGCGATAATAACACAATGAATTTGTTTTACTGGCATCCTTTCCTACACGACAATTTAATCATTTATCGCCTTTTTTGCTTTAAGCCATGCTGCCCATAATTGAATGTAGCAATACATTGTTTTAACCGGATAATAGTTATTCCCGGATGCGGCGTACTCAATTTGTTAGATCATTACATTTCAGCTATTTACAGACTTGAATGTTCATATCTACAGGGTGCGTCAGTTTTATTTTAGAGGTCTTAGTGACATGAAGTACTTATTTGTGGTGTTTCTTAAATTTTTGTGTATTTTGCAAATTAGAAAAGTAAATGCTCAAGCTGGAAAGATCAAGGGTTGTTTTTAATAAACATATTTTTGGTAGATAAAAATGCGGTACTCTAGACACAGGGTGTTAAAGTTTACAAAAAATATATATGTTCTGTCATGTCTTCATAATGCCGCCCCATTTTTCCAAGAAAAAAAAAATACGCCACTGGCGATTGTTTGTAGAATTAATGTTACAGGTACGTTAATTGAATTAAAAATATTTCTTCTATTTTTTAATAGTAGCAGCCGTTTAGGAGATGTTTGGGCTCGTTTATACGTTTTATTGGATATTTCTTATAAATTAAGCCTTTTATTTGATGAAATATTAAATTTGCGGCTTTTGGTAGAAATAATTTTATTTCTGGAAAAAATATCTAAACTAAATAATAAAAAAACATGAACAAACAGGTCGAGTAAGTAATTAAGTAACGAGTTCTACAACAATTATTATTTCCATTCTCATAAGTAGTTTTGCATGATTTCGTTAAAAATCTGGAAGGGCACCTTTCCCTTTGCAAGAAGAAACAGGATTACGCTCCTCACCTTGCATCTGACGGGATTAGGAATAGTAGCACTTACTTCAACACGCCACTACAACAACAGTTCTCAACTGACTGAGACAAATGAACGGGATTTCTGCCTCTAACATATTAGCCTTGAATGCAGTGTTGCGAAATTTGTCGAAACCACAGAGCATCAGAGTCTTAGTAGTACTCTTACTTTGTGGATATGCCTAGTAGTACCAACTTGTGGCGTAAATGTATAACCGTATACCGGAAGTTGACGTCATCTTCGTTATTTTAAATGGAACACCCTGTATATTATTGCAATTTTGGATTCTACGTCAATTTTTAGGTGACCTTTCATAAAGGTTTCCTATTCTTAAAATTAACAGTTTTTGATATATGTATTTAAATTTTTTATTGCTGCCTAATTAAAAAAAATGTGTGATTTACAATAATAAAGTTAATCCGATTTATTATATTGTGACACTCTCCATGAATAAATAATAAATTTGGAATGTCAGCATTTGAATAAAAGTTAACCATTTTTTAACAATAAATAATATTCAAATAAACATTCACTGTATGTGTTAAATTGACAACAATAAACTGGTGACAGATTAGGTGCTTGTTTTGAAGTTCCACTAAATAGGCCAGGAAATATAGAGTTGGACGCGAATTTTTGTTTCGGCAAGCTGAATTTATCACTATAGATGCTAAACGTAATATACAATAATATATTAGTTTCCACAGTCATAAAAATGGGGGGAAGATTGTTTACAGGGTGGTTAATTGTATAATTTTTAAGTAAATTCACGTTTTTTCCCTTCATTTCTACGAGAAAACGGTACAATACTTTTTTTTTTGTCTTCAAAAGATCTACAAAACGAGCCCTCGAGCGTCAAAAAATATTGATTAGATCAAAAGTTATAAACAGAAGAAATTTATTTATGACTTTTGAATTAAACATTTATAAATTACGTTATTATTACCAGAACGTTTTGGCATCACATCCTCTCATTCCTTATCACAGTCTAATAACTCACACGAAATCTGTAATCGGTAATTATTAGTCTGGACGATCCCGAGCATCTTCCACAATCGCACTGATTCTTTTCATGGTAGACTTCTTAATAATACATTGAAATCTATAATTTTTTTTAAATTTCAAAAATGCAACCTGGAATTTTTTTTTATTTTTTAGCCTTAGTTGCAAAATGAAATATACGACACACGCGCATGACGATAATATTTATAGTCCTGCCGTTAAAAAAGCGAAATTCGCTTGAAAATAATATATTTCAGTCTGTAACTCCGTTGGTTTTTAACGAATCATGACGATTTTTTTTTTAACATAAAGCTCTTTTCATAAGCTTTCCGAATATGTAATACGCACGCGCTAAAGAAATAAAAAAAATTCCATGTTGCAAATTTGAAATTAAAAAATATATATATTTCAATGTATTATTATGAAATCTAACATGAAAAAAATCAGTGCGATTGTGGAAGACGCTCGGGATCGTCCAGACTAATAATTAGTTAATTTGTTTATAAGGCCATAACTTGTAAACTATTCAACTTAACGATTCCAGATTTCGTGTGAGTTATTAGAGAGTGGCAAGGAATGAGAGGATGCGATACCAAAACGTTCTGGTAATAATTTCGCAGTTATAAATGTTTAATCAAAAGTCATAAATAAACTTCTTCTATTTATAACATTTTATCTAATCAATATTTTTTTACGCTCGAGGGCTAGTTTTGTAGGTCTTTTAAAGATGAAAAAAGTACATTACTATTTTTCCGTGGAAATGAACGGAAAAAGTTATAAGAGAAAAACGTGAATTTACGTAAAAATTATAAAATTCACCAGCCTGTAAACAATCTTCCCCCCATTTTTATGACTGGAAACTAATATGTTATTGTACATAATATTTAGCATCTATAGCGATAAATTCAGCTTGCCGAAACAAAAAGTCGCGAAATGGTAATTTCCCAGCTCTTTTTCGTGGCCTATAAAAATTTCACAGCCATCGTCGCAAGAAAATGTCCGTTGACTGTACGAAAAACAGTAAATACCTTAACAGAAGAGATAGATACAAGGAACCATTACACTATTCGAAAGAGAACAAAATTGTATAACAGGTTGAGTAAAAATATACAGGATGTTAGAAAAAATAAGTTAAGAAGGTTTAAAGTTGCCTAATTTCGGCATTAAATTTCTACCACCCTGTATGAAATTATGTGATTTTGAAATTATGGCAGGGAAGCTTAGAGTTTTAGTTATGTCCCCTATATATTTTATAGCTCTAACTTTATTATTGTAAGATACACAACTTTTTGAATTAGGCAGTGCTTTTTTAATGTTTTTTTGAAAAAAATTAAATACATCAAAAACGGCTAACTTTAAAAATAGGAAACTTTATGAAAGTTCACCTAAAAATTGACGTAGAATCCATAAGTTCCCTCAAAATGTTTTTCTGTTTCATTTTTTACTATAAACTTATATTTAGTACAACTTGAACATTTTTTTTTTGTATCAAACTTAATCTAAATATCATTCATACTCTATTTTATTTTATGAAAATATAAATTTTCCCTAAAGCCGATTCTAAAAAAAATTATCTACAAGAAGCATGTACATAATTCAAAATAAATAAATATTGATTCATTTCCACGAACCGTTACTAAAAACTTATTAACAAACATTCGAGGGAACAGAAGTAGGTAAATTATTAAAATGAGAACTGAATAATTGTCGATTTAAAGTTTAAAACTCCAAACGTATCATTTCCCTCGAATAACGCGGAACTTATAAATATACGTGTCACGGCAAATTTTTCCCGTTCCACGACCCAAAACTTCATTAAAAACTTTTTACGTCCGGCTTTGTCGTGAAAGAAACTAATTTAGTTCGGGTAATACATTTCTCGAACGAGATTTAAGGTTTCCTTCGGCACTCAATAGATTATTTATTTCTTTTCAGGCCAATACCGATCTCCCCGTATCACAGAACACCCATCAGATATAATCGTGGCGAAGAATGAACCAGTTACCCTGAATTGTAAGGCGGAGGGCAGGCCGGAGCCAACAATAGAATGGTTTAAGGATGGTGAACTCGTACGGACTTCACCGACCGACAACAAATCTCATCGGGTCCTTCTGCCGGCGGGATCGCTCTTTTTTCTCAGAACGATGAACAGTAAAAAGGAGCAAGATGCGGGCGTTTATTGGTGCATCGCCAAGAACGTCGCCGGTACCGCCACCAGCAGAAATGCTACCCTGCAAGTCGCAGGTATGTGTATCTCTTGATTTTTTCCAAAAAAATTGTCCCAATTTCTGTAAATTTCCGATATACGCTAATAAAAGCTGTATAGTCTTGATAAAAAGTTTTGCCTGTCTCGCGAAGCCATGGGCAGTAATCAAATATATAATAAAACATACAGGGTGTCCAAAAATTTCGAAATGTGAAAGAGTAACCGCAAAAAAGCCATTTTTCCGTCTGTTTTTGAGACTTTGACAGAGGCGACAGGGAAAATCCTAAAAATATTCTAAAAATATCCAAATACTGGTCATGAAAAATGAAAATGAGCATCACTTTCAGTTTTTCGAAAATTTTCGACCCCTATTTAGGGGCTGCAAAGACAAAAAAAGTGAACAAATTAAGAATCAACAGTTGTAAAACCCCAAATATTTCTATATTGTTATCAAAATAATATTATGAACGTGAAAATATCTAATTACGTATTTGATACGGTCCTGTCCGTATTGAAAATCAACCCATAATATCCCTAAAGGGGTGAAATCATCCCCTAAACGCCTAAAAATGCAAATAATATATTAAAAGTTATTTTTTTTTCTTTTTCTTTTATACATGATAATTGAACAGGTAATAACCCAGAATCACTAGATCCGAACGGAAATACCCCTAAATGAGGGTAGAACCACCCCGAAGTTCAACCATCGACATCAAAGTACATGAAATAATTATAATGCATGAAAAAAATAATGTTTCGAAATACATTCATTAGAATAATTTATATACAAGTACTCTCCCATACATTATCAATCATTTTCAAAAATAATCATCCCTCTCAAGGGGTAAAATCATCCCAAATATATAAAAATTGTAAATAATGTGAAAAATAAATAAAACATTTTTTTTATTATTATCATACCCATGAATAACTTCTAATTGTCACATCAGATGGAACACACCCCCAAAGTAGGGTAAACCACCCCTAAATACAATAATTATCCGTTACAAGGAACACAATTTAATCATTGTGCACAAAAAAATTCACGTTTTGAAGTAGGTATATAAGTTGGACCAATTTATACACAGAAATTGATTTTTTTTTCACATTCTTCACAATTTTTGTATATTTGGGGGATGATTTTACCCCTTGAGAGGGATGATTATTTGTGAAAATGATTGATAATGTACGGGAGTACTTGTGTATAAATTATTCTAATGAATGTATTTAGAAACATTATTTTTTTCATGCATTATAATTATTTTATGTAGCTTGAAGCCGATGATTGAACTTTAGGGGTTTTACCCTCATTTAAGGGTATTTTCCTTCGGATCTAGTGATTGTGGGTTATTAACGGTTCAATTATCACGTATAAAAGAAAAAGAAAGAAAATTGTAACTTTTAATATATTTTTTGCATTTTTAGGCGTTTAGGGGATGATTTCACCCCTTTAGGGATATTAAGGGTTGATTCTCAATCCGTATCAAATACGAAATTAGATATTTTCACGTTCATAATATTATTTTGATAACAACATAGAAATATTTGGGGTTTTACAACTGTTGATGATTCTTAATTTGTTCACTTTTTTGTCTTTTCAACCCCTAAATAAGGGTGACTTTCGAAAATTTTCGAAAAACTGAAAGTGACCCTCGAGATATTGTGAATACATTTGCTACTTTCTTCTCGAACGCTTGTAAAACAATTAATAATTCTGTTTAGTGAAAATATTAACATCCTGAACAAACTCCACATTTCGGAATCAGATGTATTTACTGCTAAAAGAATTAAAGATAATATGTGTATGGGTCCAGACTTCATAAAAGCTTTTTTAGGTCTATGTTTTCTGACTTTTTCCTGAATCTTTGGATTGTTATGTACAGAGTCCATAACTACGACAATAGCAGCATCATTGTATTCTTTTTTTATCTTTTTAATTGGGATACTTTTCATTAAAAATTTGTATTGCATGTCGATATAAGACATTACCAATTCCATAACATTTCACATGATAAATTATAATTCTAATTCTTTTTTCTTCTTTATCGTCCACAAAAAAGTTTATATTACCTACTAATTTGTATACCAAATTGAAAACCCAAGATGTTACATAGTGGTAGGTACCTTTGAATTTACTGTTAAAATATAAAAGAAGTAGTTTATCTTGTACTTTGTGTGGTGTTAATAAAATTTGTGGGCTGTTGATTTTCGTCATCAGCCGCTTATAAAACAAAACCTAATAGAATACTGACAAAACATGGTTCGTGTGAGGTCCATTGCCAAAAAAATTCGTTAATATACTTATTGATTAACTAAAATACTGAAAATATTAAAGATTATGGAGGAGCACTTTATTCAAATATAATAGAAAAATAAATGAAGTGTGAAATTCTCATTAAGACAAAGGTATGCCTGACTAACTAAAAATAATAAGTTCTCGGTCCCCTCTTAATATCCAGAATGAAGGAGAGAGAGAAAGATGAAATCAATTTTGGCACTACCTCGCAGATATTTGTTTCGATTAATATGTGCTCGAAAATTCAATACATCTCATAAATATGAGAAATCCTGATTCAGAAGGAATTTCATACAGCTTTAATTTTTATACAACTAATTTATACAAATTTATTTTTTTTTGCGTAAAGTAGCGACAATGATATAGAATCATATCTACATTAATAATTTTGCCACCTGTGCAAAATTTAAAAATTAATTAAATTAATGAATTCAACTCTTTCGACAAAAGGATTACGATTTCATTTTATTAATGAAATTAAGATTATTTCCAGGGAATAAGCGAATTTTATTTTTTTCTCGAAAAATAAGCAGGCTACAATAAATAACTATTAATTAATCAATCTAAGAACATTATCAAATTTTTCTTAAAAATATCTAGTAAGGCCCCTGTAACAATTACGTCAAATTATGTATCTTTTATCAAAATCGGACAAATTAATTTTGATATATTTGAAAAAAAAATTAACTTTAACACTCGAATCATTAAATCATACAAATTCAAACTTTTCTTTTTGCTTTTACGGGTTCTATAGCCTTTTAAATGTATGCAAACCTCGAACTTTTAGAAAAAAAGACATTTTAAAACGACAGTGTCAAAGCGCTTGAACACGACTAAGAATTTAGAAATATTCGCCATTTCTTACATTTTTTTTCTATTACTGTGTACATAAATAGCTATTTATGATTAAACGGATGATAAGCCGTAAGAATAACAACATTTTCGTTAATAACTTCCAAGTCTGCTTCTGGTAGAAAGCAGTCCAATTCAACAATGTCATAACTGTTCTGTACCACTAGACATCTGATGTGTTAATACGACCAGCCAGATTATGTCCCTAACGTAATCCCAAAGTGACATATCTAAAGCTGCTTGTCAACAAACCATGGTAAAATACGAAATCATACGTCCTTTATGCAAATAAAAAAATGTTTATTTACCAAGAACGTAAATATATATTTATAGGTCCTAAACATATATTTATAGGTTGTACAGTGTCGAATTAGAGTTGACATGTTGTTCACCCTCTATAAAGTACAAACATGCATTACCGAACATCAGATGTGCCGTAGCGGATGATTTAACGTTGTTTGAGTGTTCGCGTGTGCAGAGGTATTTCGGATGGCGTCGTTGATGGGGGGTAATCGATGAAATACCTTACATTTATCACTCTGTGTCAGAATTTGATCGAGGATTTTGCAATCACAATTCATGTTTATCATCTATTGTGAGACTGTTATAATGATAAATCTTCCCAGATTTTTTAGAGCAAAGTTTTTGTTATATGGTAATGGGCGTAATCTCACGTTATAAATATTTATTGAGTAGTGAAATATTGACTTGTGTTGTGCATACGTATCGCGGTTTTAAATATGGCGACAATAGGTCGTTTGCTAATTTTTTAGATGTCAGTGACAGGATACAGGAATAATTTAGAACAATCAAACTGTCAATGAAGAAATTGTCAAGTATGCATGTAAAGTACCTGTCTTATACTGGAGATGTTATTCATTCTTATAAATGATCGCCAATGTATTTGCATCTAACCGTTATGTTATTACTTCTGGAGTACCCCAGGGTTCTTATCTGGACCCTCTTCTCTTCCATTTTTATTATCAGCATTACTACCTTTGTGAGTTGCTATAGATATATACAGATACTTTAAATTTGCTTCGTTTGTGTCAAGTGTTGACGATTGTGTTCAACCTCAGGGTCAGTTAAATAGGGTACCTAGTGGAAGAGTGTACATATAAATGCAAAGTGGTTTATTCAGTTATGAAATTGTTTCAGACATATTGACGCGGACTTGCAGGTTAAAAGATTTGGGAGTTTACTTTGACAGTAAATTGACTTTCTCAAATCACATTCAGAATTTAGTATCTTCAAATCTGAAGACATTCAGATTTGTGATAAAACTAGGTCGTGACTTTCATGATAGTAATGTGTGTCCGCTCTAAACTCAATACTGTTCGCTGGTTTGGGTTTGTATAACGTTTATATAAACTTAATCGATTCTATACAGATTTTTTTTATGTCTAGCTTTTCGATTAAGTGGTAGATATCATAAAAGTGGCTGTTACAATAAGCTATTGTTAGCATGATTTAATTCAGATTTGTTCCAATTTAGAAATTTTCATAGTCTAAAATTATTAGATGCTGTCTTGCATTATAAAGGGTGTTAATGG
This sequence comes from Anoplophora glabripennis, assembly GCF_000390285.2. Classification (NCBI taxonomy): domain Eukaryota; kingdom Metazoa; phylum Arthropoda; class Insecta; order Coleoptera; family Cerambycidae; genus Anoplophora; species Anoplophora glabripennis. Next base: position 853,833 of record NW_019416739.1, read on the forward strand.
ACTTATGTCAAAAATGTAAAGGGGTGAAAAAGGAGCAAAAACTGAGTGAGCTGCTGTCACAAACTTGTATCGGAAGTTTAAGGTCATAGAGAAATAAGCTAATTAAAAATGTGTTTAAAGCTGTTTTGGAACTGCTGAAATACATCTACTTTATCGCGGCGAGTACTTACAAAAAATTCTGTAACAGTTTTTACGAGTTTGTGGGTTTCTTATGAAGTCGGACTGTATTCGAAAGTCAGTTTGTAATACATTGTTGTACTTTTCCCGATCGCTGCCCCCCAGGTCCCTGGACCTCTCCCCTTTAGACTTATTTTTGTGGGGATATGTGAAGTGTTGTGTATTCCACGGAATTTTGTGACATCGACCAACTGCGACATCGTATTGCCGAAGCTTATAATATGATTCGAGAGAACGTGGCAATGTTGCAGCGCGTGCGAGCGAATTGGATACGTCGCGCTGAAGCTTGTGTGCAAGGAAATGGTGCGTACATCGAACATCTTCTATGAAAATCAGCAGTTCTCAAAAAGTGGCTCCTTGCAATATCGAAGTAAGTCAGATCCAGTACAATCCGAGAAAACATATATTGAAAATGACGACTTTTGGTTATTTTTTGACCTTAAATCGCTCGAAAACAACAACAAGAGTTAAAAAGTACCAACGTGTTTTCATATCGATTTTTTAAGTTTTCGCAATTTTACGAGTTTTTTGTTAATAACAAATTACTGACCGCCGATACAGAAAAATCTCATTAAGGTTTTTTGTTCGCAACAACGTAATAGAAAAAGTTATGTGTCTTTTTAGGGGTGCACCGCTCGCCTACTATGTATTAAACAACATTGTTTATAAAATTTAAATATTTTTTTTGTTTTGCAAGATACGAGTTTTTAGAATATTATTAGGAACATGCCGTACATCTACTTCCTAAAAGTAGATATAGCATGGCCTTCTAAAACTATGCACATAGTTACCTATTAATCAAAACCTGGTTTCCACAGATATTTATCACAGTTTGCCTTTATTAGCCTTAAATTAATATAAAACGTACGTAAGTTAGTAGATATCTATATATGATAAATGACCTGTTTGCTCGAATTTGTAACTAGTTAGTTAGTTAGTAAATAAGCGTTTATTACATTTACCTCCAATTAATGTAAGGATAATTACGTCTTGGTACCTGTTGAGAAACACTTCATAGCAACGGAAATTTCAGTATTCAGCTCTCAACAACTGTTTCCAGATATCCCTAAATACTTTAACTATTGTAACTACACTTCCTAAGGTCATAATTTATTAAAGCATTTGTTAGATTTATTTGCTTACGTTCCGGTACTTCATTTCACTATTAGTTATTAGTCATTAGGATAACATTGGCCTTAAGACGATGAAATGCAACAAAATTTAGATATGCATTTCCATAATATAAAATATACCCTTATTTAAGTTCTTTAGAAAATACGTCGGATATTAAAATTTAAGGCGCGATCAAATATTCCGTAGACGTATTAAATACTCGTCCTCATAGAATATTCAGTACCTCAGGCATAAAATTTTAATTCAAGCCTCATCGAAGAGCAATTAATAAAAAGCTATAGATAACATCTACACGTAACAAATGCTATAAAAGCAGACGAATAAAAAAGTAGTAAAATATTGCTGACGTCGGGACATTTGGAGAGGAGTTGCTTTTATATGGTCTACTTGCTCATTTCTCCTTTTTCACGACATTTTAAGGATGATAAAACAACGTGCCATGCGTCTGTACGGCCGTGAACAATAAAAAGTTTTCAGCTTAAACGGAATATGGTCCCTTAAAAACAATGTTTTGTTAATTTGGTACTTTAAATGTTTTAAGTCGGAAATTTTTTTTAAGCCTGAGTGGAATATGTGAGATTTACTGCTAATTTTGTGTTAAATGAACAATAAATGAACGTATGGTTGCATTTAATACAAAGCATGAAAATAACTTGGAGTGTACAGGCCAGGACAGACACTGGTTATTGAATTGTATGGTCCTCGGGCTGATATTCGTTTACTCTCGATGTTATTAAGGCGATGTTTCGCATTGTATTAGTTATGTCCTGTCCAAATTTTGTTCGTGCAACTCTCTTGGTTTCGACAATGACCTATGAATGTTTTCAGCCGCAAAAATTTAATAATTCCAAATATTTTGAATTTTCACCACCAAGAACGGCGGTGACAACATTTTTAACATTAAGGCCATGTTTCGCATTGTATTAGCTATGTCCTATCCAAATTTTGTTCGTGCAACTTTCTTGGTTTCGACCACAGACCACCTAGACTGGCTTATAGAGCGACTTTGGTGAAAACACTTTGGAGCCTGATTTGGAGCCCAGCGCTCAGTCGTGTCCTAACATTTGACATGTACGCATCGCTGTGATTTCGATAATTAGACGTTTTTTCATGGGCAAGTGTATTGTAAAACATTGTATAAATAGAAGTGATCGAGTTGGTGAAGAGAGGCGAAAAGTTTCCTTCTTTAGGTAAGTAAAAGAAAGGAATATATAAAAGGTAAATATGTACGCCATTTTTCGGTTAACGTCACAAGTTTCCAGGGTTAGCTTTATAATTTTGTTTGCCGACATAGTGTAGTGATTAAGGTGATATTGATATTATAAAATAATGAATGAATTACTGTAAAATATTTTTAGTAATTATTTACTTTATGTGTCTTAAATTTTTATGAAATTTTACCAATTCCCGTCATTTCGAGATAGCTGAAAATTAATTAAATATTTTTTTCAATTAAAAAAATCTCAAAACTAATTTCAGATTCAGTATTCGTACAGTCAATTAATTTTTATTATAGATCGTGGTTGTTTGACGTATCCATCGAGATGTAGTAATATGCTAAGAAACATAAAAATTAATAAAATTTTTAAATAATGATGAAAGCAGGACACCTAGGCTACAGAAAAATAAAATTGTTTATCATGTATTAAAAAACTTTCTGAATGTGAACATATTTGAAAATTTGCATGAACATCAATTTGATAGTTTGCCTAACAATTGTAATCATTTAATAGAACTTGTAAGGGCTGAATGTGAAAAGTATATCGATGAATCATGAAGTCAAATTATTTAATTCGGTAAAATCTACGAAAAGGCAAATATTAAATAAATTAATATTATTTAGAGGATAATAAATATATTTAAATTATTTTGTAGTTTTATTTAATATTATGACATTAAAATATACTATTTTCTGAATTACAAACTTAAAATTGAATATTTGTTATAAGATGCAATATAATATTTAATATGTAATAAAAATATTACTTAATCCGGATCTGCTTAAAGATGCGCGCGATCAGATTGCCTTCCACACTCCACTTCCCCGGATATTGCATTCACTGGTACCCGTGCATTGGAATTAGATACGGCCAGTCTAGGTGGTCTGTGGTTTCGACAATGAACTATGTATGTTTTCAGCCTAGAAAATTGAATAATTCCAAATATTTCGAATTTTCACATTGTTTCGCATTGTATTAGCTATGTCCTGTCCAAAAAAGCATTAGGTCTACCAATATTCCGCTCCATCACAAACATCACAAAATCATCAATTGAATTTCACTTAACAGACTTGACAACATTGCTTTGCTCGTGTCTATTAATTGAATATTGAAATTGTCGGATCTTCTTTGTATAGGAGAAAAAAATAAAAAATACGTTGCTTTGTACACTAAATATTTCTAATTCAGGATTCAGGAAATTTGAAGTTTGTGAAGAGAACGATTAAAATCAAAATAAACAAGGCCTATTTTCAATGAGATAGAAATATTACTTAAAGTACAGTGTTTTTTCGTGTTATTGAGATATTGGTCATAACAAAAAACAAACTAATTCGAAATACATCCTAAATATACCTATAAAGAACTACAAAATGTTACTTTCCATGTGATAATTTTTTTCTCGGAAATGTTTGAGTTTAGGACCCATGTCATATAAGGTTTTTATGTTTATTTTAATGCATTCTATAGTCTGTTAAAATTAAGGCAGTCAAACGTTTAACACCCTGTATGTATGATAAACTTAACGATTAAATAATGTCACTACTCATTACCTAGTCCAAAATTTAAATAATTTGTAGGATATTATTTAAATTTTAAACTGGTGAATGTCATGTAGCCGTGGCGGAACAATAATTATAGTTTAATAATATTGAAATATATACAATCTAGAATCGATTGTTCGCGCGACATCCGCCCATCCAAACAATTTATGAACGAGGAATTGCAAAACTTCGATGATTAATGAGACTAATGAATTGTTCGCTAATAAGATCACCCCTTGAAGGGGATGACAAAATACCTTCATTAATTTTGCATGCATTGTTCGGATCGATCATAAATGGCGGGCTTCTAAATATAGCCTGGGTTCTTGTACCGTTTGTTTTGTTATATTTTGCAGTAAACTCACGGTGTTACAAAAAAGTGGCCCGTAAGCCCTTAACCACAGTTTCTTCGTGTGAAATTAATGGGGCTTACCACATCCATTTTTCAAAATACAGTGTGTCAAAATTAAAATATGTCTTCAATAATAATTCGTTTTATTCCAATATTAGAACTCACATAACAAGACAAACATAAAAAATTAATATTATAATTAAACCTCCAGATATACAGTGTCCCGGTACTGGATACAAAAATGTTGAGTACAAAGGGGTGAGATCAAAGTAATATCAGTTCTTCATTCTTATTAACTTCAGCATAATGCAAATTGTCTTTCTTTTAAATTATTTTTTAACTTACTTTAACTTATTGTTTTTTTTTCTATTGTGTTATATATATGAAGAGCTGATATTATTTTGACCTCGTCTATTTGTGCTCAACTTTTTTATCAAATACTGCGAAACCCTTTATATCAAACAAATAAAAATATAAGTTGGAAAAAACCGACAAAAAGAACGAAGAGATAATAGAATAATTTAAGAAATACTTAACCCAGTGTTAATTTGAGATTTGAATGTGATACCACCTACGAATATCTTCGTTAAGCTTATTTCGTCTACGAGAAATTGGAAAATTTCCACAACAGGGGGATGAGTATCATATCTCTAAGAGTTACAAATATCTGAAGGTTGATTGTCTTTCCTTCTTATTCCATTTCTTCTGGTTGATTGGTATTATCCTTATTCTTCTTTGACAACCTTGATTTTCTGTTCCTCTTCTTCTCTTATTGAAAGATTAACAGCAGTGGCTAATGGGACACACAAGATAATACTGCAAAGACTTGGCAAGTGATTCTTATATAAGTTTTCGTCTCATCATCCATTGGTATTATACAATTAGTAACTCTTTGAAACGATTTAAATATGACAAAAAAAAATAATTGCAAACCATAAGGCAGCGTTAGATACCTAGATAACTATCCATTTCACACAACACACATCTGGAAGGAGCATAATGACTGATGTACAATGTATTAGTGCAAACTTCTATCATCATCGACCTCCTTTACATGTTTCACCATAATTTCCTTAAAAAGCAATTAGTAGATATTATTTTCATATTCACTTTGATGTAATTTTTTTAGACTTCAGTTGGATCTAGCCACATACGTCTTTTTAGTTAAACGTATTTATTATTTTTAATATTTTGTAATTCATTGCACAATCTATTAAATCTATTTTTAGACTACTGATTGAAATTTCATGGCGTATTTGTGCATAAAAACAATATTATTTTTAAATGATATTGAAATCAGGCACAATTTCTATAAAGCAGGCTTTAGAAATTAATAATATATCGACGTTCGCTTATTACAAATTTTTTATATAATCACAAAGTCCACTCTATTTGAATATCATATATTTCTTTGTTAATACAAGGAAATAATTTATATTCATTCATCATTGAAAAAAGCTCATGATCATTTAACCAAAAGTTAGGTTTGATGTCGAAGAATTATTTTAATATTTTGTCTAAAATATTGAACTGTTTTTATAGTAATTATTTCCAGAAATGTATAGTCCTGGTAAATGTTAACAAAACAGTCGATTGCAAACGAATTTTCTGGCCTTTGCTGTGTAATGTGTATAGGTGGCAGTTAATCGAAAACCACATCAAACTCTGTAACGACCTTGGTTAATTGGCAAACTCGACCAAGAGAAGTTAAATAGTGGCTCCGTACTCACTCAGGTTACTAACACAATATGGGAACAGTTTCAGTTGTTATTAGGATGTCATTTAGTTGGCTTAAAAACAGAAAATATGTTTCAAGGCATATTGAAATAAAATTTGATCATTATTTAATAATAACAGGGTCTAATCAAAAGAACATGCCACTATTTTTACAACAAAGATTATTAAACAATTTCAAAAGTTTTTTACATGATTAGTGTTTGTTATAGAATAGCAAGAATACAGGATATTGATTTGAATAAATGCTTTATTTATAACATATTTTATTCTTAGCGAGATTAACAGGAAATTTAAAAGAATTAATAAAGTTTACTCGGACTTCAATAATACGTACCTTTTTTGACAGAAATCTAAAGTTCTGCCACCTCAAGAGAATGTAAATAAGAATGGAATGTTACATTAGCCTACCAAATTACTTCAGCATACATTTTATGTTTAACAATAAGAAAAAAATTGATTGTGTGCTTTCCGAGCTATGTTTATTAGAAGTAATCGTGTTTTTGAACATAGAATATAATATTGGTAATTATGAGATACTTTATGCAAACCTCAGAAGATAGTAAGAGCTATATAAGGTTTTACAGGGAATATCGGGAAATTACTGGGATATACAGGGTGTGGCGTGTGTAATATATAAAAATTAAACCACAGCCTCCTGATGATATTTGTAATAGGAAAGTCTTATACGAAAAAGTTCTATCTTCGCGTTTTTTTTTGTAAATTAAAGTTAATTTATTCAACGAAAATGAAGGCCCTGTGTTATTTATTAGAAACTTTAGAAATGTTTTTATGCGACCCGAGATGCACCCTTATAATTTAAGTCGGTATAATTTATTACTAGTAATACTAAAAGAAGGTCAAGAAGGTTACATTGTCAAAAAATTTGTGCAGTCAACTGATTTTATATTTGTATTGAATTCATTATTCACTTAATTACTATATATTAAGCATCGTCCACCGACCCATCAGTGTTAAAAAGTGAAAGATTCCAGACAAAAGCTTTTATTTTGTAATTCAACGATACTGTCAGTCTAATTTTTATAAAGTAAAAAATAAGAATAGCGTGCCGATTACATTAAAAACAAGATTCTTATTTCTTACTTTGCTTAATTTTTTAGTTTGTGCACAAACTAGTTTTACAATGAATCGAGAAAGCATGCATTTACTATTTCCGAACATGTCGATATGGTGTTAGTGTATGTTGCAGCCGGAAAAAATGCGCTCGAGGCAACTAGGTTGTACCGGGAACGATGGCCACAACGTCCACCCCCCCATGTGGAAATACAATCCTACAGTGCGTTCAGCGGCTGCGAGATACGGGAAGTGTTATTCCTCGAGGAGAAGGACGTGGTCAGCAAGTGAACCTTAATGTTGAAGATGCAGTGTTGGAAAATCTTGACGAATTGTGGGGTCACAATTAGTACTCGACGACTCGCACAGCGAGAAAGAAAGTATCAGTTGTTTTTTAAATATCTGTTTTTCTTAGTTTGTACTTTTGCATTGAAAAATTCCCCAAAATTTGAGAAGCATCTTTCTATCTTTCAACGACGACTTGTTTACGCAGTTGGTCTACAGCATGTAATTCGTCGTACAGTACACGGACAGGACCGTTCCAGAGAAAATATTTTGATCCATAATTGAACTTTAATTTAGAAGAAAAACGCAAAAATAGAACTTTTTCGTGTAAGACATTTCTATTACAAATATCGTTAGGAAGTTGTAGTTTAATTTGTATAGATTATACACGCCATATAAGAATGTTTTAAGGATTTACTGGGATATACTGAGATTTAAAGGGATTTACTAAAGATTTCCAGTAATTTAAGACATAATTACAACATTTAAACCACTATAGTTCGAAAAATTTTAAAAATTACATATTTTAACGAAGTCTTGGTAGCCGAAAGTAATAACAAGGTCCCAAGAATGCCCTTGTATCATATTTCATAAAAAAATATCAAACCGTATTCGTTCAATTGGCAAATTTACCTTACACGATGTTTGCGACTTTTGCAAGGAAACTGGAATGATATGCGCCAACTACACAATAGTAGACGTTAGTTTTGTGGTCGGTACTGTTAAGTATTGTCGCCGCCGCCTTTGAATTTTCGCAGAAAACGCCAGATTAGTGGAATAGATAATTGTTGAAACAACGGCGGTTCCCTAAAAGATTTTCAGATTACATTCTAATGACATTGTTATTAGATTATGTATGTATACGGCGTTTTACTTAAGACCACAGTCAACATTGTTTTATTTCTTTTTTATTACTTTCCACTGTTTGTAGAATTTTGTTGGCAAATACGTGTCTGCTTATCTAGGCATTTGATGTTTTATTACGAATCTCGTAAAGCGCATTTCTGAACTTTGTGAAGAAATACGCTTTGAATACCTCGATATGGTTTCCTGAGAACTTCAAATATACGCAACATTGAGAATGTTAGTTCCACTTGGAAAGTTATACATTTTACGTGTATGCAATAATGTGTATTCGGTATGTATAATACTTTAATGCTAATCTTACACTGCATTAAAATCAGTTCCCTCATATTTTTACGACTGTTTTGTATTATAAATATCTTGAATTTTATTTTCTTCAATTTTTAATTTATCGTTGAATTTAAAACGTACTTAGATAAACAATCACTGACTTGTCATATCATTTCGATTTGATGGTTCTTAAAAAAAATTGGAATTTGGAGCACCCTGGTATATATGAAATATCTTTGAAACTAACTATAATACAAGGTCGTTAGAAAATAAAAAACCTTCCAGATATTATTTATTTAGTACTTTTCAAATAAACCAAATAGTAATTACATGTTTGCTAGACATAAAACGTGTTTCTTCTACCGAACATTCTCAGCTACACACTCTCCATACTTGTAATTGCAGAATGCTGCCAACTCTTGGGATGCAAATGACGCACAATTCAAATGCTGTGTTACTTTTGGGACATGCAGCGTTAACTTTGATTCTTCTGTTTGTCATGTCTTTAGACCCTTGAATTACATTTAATAAACTTTAGATGATAACCTAAGGATATAGTACGTCAGAGCACATAGTAGTATTTAAATCGCCTATCTTTCATTCTAAAACCATTTTTATTTTTATGTTGTCTTAAAAAAAAGTTTAATGTTGATCTTCAGGCTTTTCTTTAGTGCATTAAGGAAAACAGCCACTTTTTGTTTAATTTTGATAAATGGAACCGTTTTCGATGAATTATTGTTTATACAGGATTTACATTGAGTCTATTTATAAAATTTCTTGACATCGATCACGTTCACATTGAAATATCACATATTTCTAATTAATTCCATAAAAAAGTAATTTGTGTTATCGCTTGAAAAAAATCGATCGAAATGCTTTTCTTGAAGAAAGTACACGCAGCAGAAATTTCAAAAAATATTTAAAAATTAACATTTGTACACACACAGATACATTGTCTTGAAACAGTAAGTCAAAGTATTTGTTTCACGAGTATTGTTTAAAATGTTGCTTAACGAATATGCGATCAGTGTTAAAATATTGTTGTCCTACAAACATATCCCATATGTTAATTTGAATTTCTCGCAAACATTTTTATTTTGCAGAATTAAACAGAAGTAATTTTGTTTAATTCTTGTTTAACGATGTCTAATAGTTTAGAGATCTAAAGATCTACAGGAACTTTTTCTATTTGTGAAGTAGAATTCGCCATTAAAAGTTGGCAAAGAATATCATTAGCACCCGGTATATATTTTATCTACCACTGATTGTGAGTGATAGTCAGTGAATATATAACACCGTTTACAGAATTTGGTTATCTTCAGTCGGTTTCAAGAAAAATGCGTTTCCCAAGACACATCGATTACAATGTACGTGCTTCTCGTTATATTGCTGCTCTCTGCTTTCTTTGTGGAAAAATATTCTAGTGTGTTTCATACAGTTGTGAAAATCAGTCAATTTTCATCCAAAAATAACCTTTTTTTTAAGGAAATGCTATCTACTCTTTTTTGTGAAGCAATGCCTATACCTATCTTTACTTAAAAGAAAAACAAGAGGCAAAAAGTTAAAAAAATAAAAAAATCGAATTTTTTGCTTTTTATCAATTTCTTTATTAATGATTTTTTTCTTGCATAAAATTTTCCTTTTAAATTTTTGAAATAAGCCATTTCGATGGGAAATTCAATTCTCTAAATAATTTTTCATATGAACTATAGCGAAATTGCTTCGTTTTCGAGCTACAATTAAAAAACTGAAAGAGGTGCATTTTCACCCCTATCTCCAATTTCTACCCTATGATTTAATAGCACTCCGCGGTTTTTTCATCTAAAATGACCCTTTTTTTATATAATCAATAGCCTATTATACCAGTTTAATAAAAACGTTTCTATTTTTAATACTTCCAAGATATATGTTTATTTTTAACCTTAACTGATTAACTTCTATTCCTTTAGATTTAAAAATAAATAATGTGTAAATATAAAATGTCAACAACTGTGATAAATGCAACATGCTCTATTTTAGTCAAACATCATATATATTATAATGTCTCATAACAACAAAATGGAATGCATCAACTGAAAAGAATATATTTCAAATTCAGATGTAGGTCCTCAAATTGTAATTAACAGTTTTGACAAGACTTTTTAATGGATGTTTTACAGGAATTATACTAAAACTCGACCACCGACTGGCGTTAATTAATCCACAGTTTTTATGTCTACAAAATACGCAAAATTTCTCCATCTGTTCTATTTACGTGTTCGGCCGTCGAGCTGCGACTCATCATCGTGATTTATGTTAGGCTCTAAATAGTGCTAAGCATGTTCATTTGTCGAACCACTGTTCTAGTAAATACCATTGACCCAAACTATTAATACCCTTCGAATGAAATGTTCCCTACGTTGCCAATTTTATTTTTGTCATTTCAAGATTAACTCTGGACGAACTGCGAGCGTGCTATATTTAGTTAGGGTGCTGGCATCGGGGCAGATTAACGTTAGGATTAAACGCAAAGTCCTTTCTTCCTTGGGAAACTTTCACTTCCGCTGGGGGTTTTAAAAATGTTCGACAGTTGTTAAAATGTATAATCCTTACAAAAATAATCCATTTTAGAATAAACGTTGCGAATAACCACAGAGGCAAACTTTTTACACCTTGCGATGGTTTTAGAAGAGTTAAAGCGGAACAGAAATATTTTTCAAAAACCCTTTCAATTGTTATGCCCATATACCATTGCCGCTGTACAGCAACAGTCGTCCATTAACATGGCCATAACTGTTTTGTTCACACTGTATGTATATTCTCGAACAAAAATAGAGAAATGACATTCAGTTTCACACAAAAAAGGCATACTTCTTTGAAGTCAAAAAATTTGACCGCTTTCGAATTAATAGTTATTTATTGTATAAGTGTTTTAAGTAACATTAAAAGCAATTAAACTACGAATGCAATACAACGTTTCATCCATAATCACATCACAATCATATTTGTGGAGTCAGAATTATTGGAATTTCATAAAAAAAAAATGAAATGTATATTACCATAAATGTAAATGTTAAAGTTAATAAGTAAATAAATTAAATTTCATTCACTATAGGTTTATTATTTTTTCATTATTCTACTAGTGAAATAAATTTACTTTATTCCACTAGTGGGTAAAGTATTACTTTAGATGGTTCATATATATGGACAATAGTCCGATTATAAAGTGATTGTGGATAAAAAATTAAGTTCGGGCTATAACATTCTTTTGGAATCTGTAATTTGAAAACAAAATAGAAATGGTAAACTAAATTTATAGTTAAATCATTACGTAATTTTGTCCATTAGCATCGACCATCTTCAGATATATTGGAATGTGGTATTTTTAAACTTCAATACCATGTGTACTAAACATTCTTTGTCCATTAACATTTTTTTATCTAAAATGACCAAGGTACATCTCCTGAAGTTATGAAACGGATTTGAATGAGAACACCTTTTATTTTATTTCTTGAATCAAAACAGTAAAACAATTAAGTTACATGACATGTATATCATCTATCAAAATTTTTGTAACTAGAAAACTCAATTGTATTTTTCAGATGAATAAAATATTTACATTTAACATTTAAATCCAAGAAAGAATTTCCAAATTTATTCAATTCAACTACATTGAATAAGACTTGAGAAGACTTTTGCGACATAAAATGAAATAAAATGACAAATTTCCTGTTTCAAAAATGACTATTTAAGAAACATGAACATTATGAAAAGATTAGCTTTAATTAATATTCCTTCTTTACTATTAGGTCATAATTATTAATGTAACCAGAGAATTAAAACATATTGAAGCTAGTCGGGGCTTTTGATGTAAAGAAAAATAATTAAATCCGTAAATTAATTCCCGGCACCGCAATTTTTTATCTTGAATAATAATCACATACACTACGCAAAAATATTCACCTCATTAAAATTCAACTTGGCAAGTTACATAACCAAGCAAAGGAGCTGCGTCTAATTTATTATCGTTTGTTTTAATTCGGAATAATGTAAAACGTAATTGGTTTCCACTAAAAAAAAGACAAAGCTAGCCGTTTTATTCGTTTCCGTAGTAAGCGGAAGTATGCAAATATATAACGTTTATTCTCGAATACAAATCAAACAGTTCCCCGGATCAAACACCGGCGAAACGTTTATTTAATTACAAAATATTTTCACGGACAACTTCGCTTTGTTACAAGAATTAAGAAAAGTCATACAAAGAGCGCTGAGCAGAATTTATGGTGTAGGTGCTGTCGCACATAAATACACCATAAAAATAACTTGCCTACGGTCAAAACGAAGGAGTTGTTCTTTGGGTAAAATAATAATTCGAGGCAATTTATTTAGTTTGTTTATATTTTACTTTTCCAGAGGTGTGATAATAAATATTTCTAACCTTTATCATCTATACAGGGTATCCCATAATTAATTAGACTAGATGTCGCAGCAACATTCGTCCATTAGCATGGCCACAACTTTTTTGTCCACCTTGTATATACAGACCCGAACAAAGATAAAGAAATGGCATTCAATTTCACATAAAAAGGTGTTCTTCTTTGAAGTCAAAAAAGTAGACGCTTTTCGAGTTAAACGTAATTTTTAATCCAAGTGGATGTTTAAGTGTATCTGTTGTAGATACTTTTTGCAAAATAAAACGTAAATGATCCAAAGAATTACTTTTATTAAGACTTTTACAAAGCAATTAAGTAAATGGAAATGTAAACAAAGTATATTAAATAAAAATAAATGGTTGACAAAATGAATATCTGAAGGAGTATTCCAAATTAAATTAATCTACAGCAACAAATTACAATAAATGTTGAAAATGTTCACCAGTTACTACATTGTCTTATCCATTTATTCAAGTTTTGTCTTACTTTAAAAAATGAGTTTTGTTGGGCCCTGATAATGTCAATTCCCTATTCAATTTTTTGCCATCCTAGCGGTTGTTTATTTTATTTTTATAAACAAGCGATTTTAGGTAGCCTCAAAATTAAAAATCTAGGATTTAGATCGGGACTGTGTGCTGACCATATGTGTACACAACCTCTACCAATTCACCTATGAGGATAAACTTCATGTCGATGAATTAATTATGGATAAAACGTATTGCATTCGTGTTTTAATTGCCTTTTATCAACTTAAGAATATTTTAAGCTCGAACTACGTTCTCGCGTTTAAACATTCTTGCGTGGATAAAATGCTACTTAAAATATTTATACAGTATATAACTATTAATATAAAAAAAAATTAAAATATTAAAAATTTTCAGTCTTTGGGACCATTCCTCGGATAATAAACTACGGCTAGATTTCTTTTAATATTTATTAAATGAATAATTTGAATTATTTCAAATTTAGAAGGATAATAACTGAAAAATTCGACTTTGACGCACTGAAAGAAAAATCTTGTTTGACACTAGTAGGAACCTTAAGATTTTCGAAAATATCAAATATGTATGTATTTCCAAAGTTACAATAAATAAAAGGAATATATATATAAATTAATTTAATAGTGATAATGTAGGTAGCTTTCTTAATAATAAACAAAGATAGGGATACCAATTAGAAATGCTTTTCAAGAAATAAATATTTATTGGTGCATTACAACTATTTTAGTAATTTAAATAATTATTTAGAAATAGTTAAGCATTGTCATTAAATAAATGCCTTAAATAAATTTGTAATTGTTAGTTTATCAGTGTTTGTTGCCTCTAATTAATTATTATTGGCCCCAAGTTTCATCCATCTTCAGAGATATTTACAGAAACACCAGACATAATATTCATAATTATTTTAAATACGTATCTCGAAAGGCAGTTGCTTAAACTCTGTTAATTAAGCATTTTTGGTCTAAAATGGTGCCAAGTGAAGTTACGGCATCGACGTATAAAACACCTTCTCGGGCATATTTTTACTAAAAATCTACGCACACGATACACGATAATTCTCTTAGTAAGGTGTAACGTAGGTAAATAACGAAGAGTAGTGCATTTTTATCTTCCTTATTATGTAAACAATTAATATCTGTTGTACCTACTATCACAATGAATGTAATATATCTGTCATTGAACCCATTATATTCAAATTACAAGAAGCATTAATACAACTTAGTTATCACTTTTCAAGATCCTCCAAACTCCAAAGAAACGATAGCAAGGAATACAGAACAACATAAATTTTTAATATTTGTCTATTTGCATTCGGCGAATCATGGAAATAACAGTATTATATTTTTAAATGTATTTATTTATGAACAGCTTCATCATCCCTATCGTGAACATTACCTGCTTCCAAATTTATAACTAGAGGAAGAATATCCTCTCGATTGAATCCAATTTCTCTATTTCACGAACTGTCGGAAACCATATATCGAGGGTTGCTTTTCCAAGAGCCCCTCTTTCCACGTTGCTAAAGATTTTTTAGTAGAACTACCGTTTTTGAAGGAAATACCAACTCTGCCTATTTTTAATTTTGCTATATACAATATTTGGTATTGTTTAAAACATGCAATGTTTCTAGTGTAATTTTTATTATCGTGTTTTGTAGGAACATATTCTATTCGTTTAGGAGGATAATTATTAAACCATGTTAAAGAACAGCAATGTTGGTTTTACAAGTCAATATCAAAGTCAATCGGAAACTATATAATTTATCCTTATTTTTCCTGTGAGCTTAGTAGAAAATTATTTTAATTCCCCTCGAACATCTGTTCAACAAAACATTAAATATTCCTTACTTGAAGGAATTCAAGTACTCCTGTAAGAAACAAATTAGATGGAAAACCTTATTAGTTTATTTAGCTTCCCTGCAATACCTACGATCCGGATCCAAATTGCGGTTATGCAAAAAGCTAGATTGAAGCCGAGAGAAGGCGTCATGCCTCTAATTGGTCTGCAATGACCTAAAAGCGATATTCGAGGGTCTGAATTCAAGGAAATTAAGCGACGGAACATCCTATGGAAATTCTAATATAGAGGCACATTTACGCGTCTAAATCTCCCGACTTATCTTCAATGGAGCGCACGCTATAGATTGGGATCTAATTAATTTGCCTTAAAATGTAGAGAACGCAGTTACATATCATTTCCGGCACTGAAATGTCATACCGAGATGAGGATTTAATTCTTTACCAAACCTCAAATTCATTGAAAATATTGCCTGTAAAACTTTTTTTGTTGTTTTGTTTTGTACGTAAAGCCTATTTTTTTCTCACTAGTGTGTACACTGAAAAAGAAAGCTAGTAATTTTATAAATTTATATAAAGTGGACATAATGTTGCTGCTTTCGTAATTTTCTAAAATTAGACTTATGTACGGTGATATAGTAAACATTAAACCAACGTGCGGTAATAAACAATTACCGCATGCAGTAACGTTACAA
The DNA here is from genome assembly GCF_000390285.2 of Anoplophora glabripennis. Taxonomy (NCBI): domain Eukaryota; kingdom Metazoa; phylum Arthropoda; class Insecta; order Coleoptera; family Cerambycidae; genus Anoplophora; species Anoplophora glabripennis. The sequence continues at coordinate 869,887 of NW_019416739.1, forward strand.
ATATATAACAAAATCCAAAAGAAAAACCCAAATATTTTTTTAGTGAAGAGAAAAATGAAGGAAAATAAAGTCTTAAAATATTTTAATTGAATTGTTATGGTCGAATTAATAATATTCACAATTTTATTATAATGTACAGATTCACCAAACGATGTCTTAGTAGAAGATCGTTAACTCTCCTGCTGCTGTTAATTCGACAATTTGAATTAATTTCTACAAATATAATGTGATTATAATGTGACCGAGAAAATAAATAATAGTAATTTATTGTCTAAGTGTTTTAAATAGCATTTTATCCACTCATGAATGTTTAAACGCGAGAACGTAGTTCGAGCGATTAATATTCTTAAGTGGATAAAAAGGTAATTAAAACACAAATACAATACAATGATTTATCCATAATCACATCACAATCACATTTGTGGAGACGCACGACTTGGTATTTCTTACTAATAATCAATAAAACGTGGTAGGTTTTGTTATACCTACTTGTTGCTATGGTATGTGGTCTATTATCAATTATTTAATAAACCGTTCCATCTATTGGTAAAAATGTAAGAAAGTAATTGTATTCCTGTGGCTGTTTTTTAAGAAGCTCAAGAAGCAATTTTCCATTTATTGCCAGTGAAATCCAGCGAACATTTCGAAAAAGTGTTCGCCGAATTTAACGAACGGAGGGAAAAGCGGACAGCGGAAAGCATGACAGTAAATGAAGAAGTCATGCTTTCGTATTTTTTAAATTTGAAGAAAAAATATGCAATTTCATCTATATATTGAAGGTTTCTATAAAGGTCTACAAAAATATAGATATTGGAAAATATAACAAGCTTACTGCTTATTTGAAGAGTGTATCGAGAGGATACAAAGCAAAAAAGTAGCAGTATTGGAACTTCCGATAAAGAATATTTAATGATTAAGGCAATATCTCTTTGCCTTTTACATGTTGTTAGATATATAGTGAACTTTGAACTATTTTAGGTTGCACTAATAATGTGGGTTTAGCCTAACACAAGACACAATCTTTTTAAGATACATCAATCAAAAATGTATTTCTCAGCCTGTTGGAATCAACAAATTGGCTTCATTCCTAAATTTCGCAAATCCAGAAGCATATACTGGTCATTGTATGAGGCGCACTTCAACAACTTTATTGGCCAATAAATGTGCTGATCTTACAAAATCAAACGGCATGGTGGTTCCTCTGTAGCAGAAAGTTATGTTGAGGAGTCTGTATCTAACAAACTTGATATTGCAAGGAAAATTCAAGCAAAATATAGCTGTTCCTTACAAGAAGAGATATCCGTAACTATGCAAATTCTTCACAAACGTCACCAGATGTTATGCGTTCCGAAAATGATGGCAACCATGCTACAAGGGTTGTTATTAACGGAAATGATGTTAAATGTGATAAAACAAAAAACGAAATGTCTATTACAGTAAATGTAAATGTAAATGTTAATGTTAACCAAATAAATTAAATTTGATGTATTATAGGTATATTATTTTCTCATTATTCTACTAGTGAAATAAAGTTACTTTATTTCACTAGTGGACGGTTCATATGTGTGGTTAAAAGGCCGATTATAAGGTGATTGTGGCTAAAAATAATTATTTAATCTGAATATTATATAAGTTGTTCCAAAAACACCCGAACACATGATAGCTTTTCAAAAAAGTGGGATGTGATTCTTTTTTGAAAAATGTATACCTAGTAGATATAATGTTGATTCGGTTTTTTCAGAGAAACTAGAATTTGAAAACTAATTTATTAATTTTAACTTTTAGCTACGACTGATTGTGAGACAGAAAAATATATATTTCATAAAGCTTTCCTGCATGCAGTTGCATCGTACAATGTTGTTACATTTCAATAGTTTCAAATTATTTAAAACAATGAGTTCGTCCCAATATATTAATTTAGGATTTACTGCTAGTTAAATATTTACTCTATGTAATGCAAATTGTTTTATGATTAAATTATAAACAAATATGCATTCATAATTAATATCGAACTTTACACCTACCTACGGCTAAACTTTTTAACATAATAATTTATATTGTTCACACCTATACATATTGAAAAGCTTATTAAATTGAGATTCGTTCATTTTAGTTGTACATATTTCATTATGTCAGTGTATTAGTAGTTCAGATTAATAAATAATTGCTTCGACATTATAAGAAAAGTTAATATATCTACTTGTTATAGTTACAATTGGGACACACCAAAATGCCGTTTATTAATTTGACTGAAAACTGATAAATATTTAAGAGGTCTACAGTTCTTTTATAGACGTTAAGACTAGGTCTAATCGATCGGTTAGATTGTCAGTTAAACATTATGGAATACTCTTAATTAATTGATTAGTTGACTAAAAAAGTTCTTAATCTGCGTTCAAAATATTGACCCCTAAAGTAAGTAGATACCTAATTTAGTTTTTACACTTACTGTGAAGAAGAATATGAAATACAAATTTTCAAAAAGAAATGACAGCATAAAACTGAATTTTGGGCAATTGTCCAAAACAAAAAAAGATTTTGGCATTTACTGTTAAACAAAATAAAAAATATACGGAGTAAATTTTAATGTATTTTGAGCAGCATAATATATGCATAATATATTACTAATAGTAATTAAAATTAATTATTATTTTTTTGCGGAAAAATTAGACGGAAGAATAAAAAAGTCAAACTTAAATTAAATATGCATGATTTTTTATTTAATTTCTAACAAGTTTACACATTTTTGCCGCATATGCGCTTTCATTGTCTGAAAATACGCTTTTATAATCTCTCCAAAGTCATTTGAACATTGAGCATGTAAATCTTTATTTTTAAATTCTAAATCTATTTCATCAACAACCGGTTCTACTAATTCAATATTGTCTGGCGGTATTTCGTTTTGTTCCGTTTCAAAAGGTCTCCAAAATGCCATGTTGTAATAATATTATTAAACAAAATATCCCTATTATTACTGCCTTTCACAGTTGTAATATGAATGATTAATAGAAGGTGCCTATAATAAATTAGAACTACCTGAATCACAAATTCCACATTGCTGCACTGCACTGCTAGGCAATTTGTCAACAACTAAAATTTATAGCCCAGTCGCCCAGTGCGGCCGTGTTTGTGCGCCGTTTGCCCGCGCGCGCTTTCTTCAACTGGGCGTATACATTTCTACCACCTCGACGTTTAGATCGACCAGACCTGTATATGGGTATGGCTAAATAAATATGGGAATAAGTTTTTCAAATATTTTTTTTTAGTGAAGTTAATCTGATTGGTCTGACAGATCAATATAAAATCATATTTTTGTTCATATTTTACATCAAATTTAGTAAAAGCACATTAAAGTTAGTACAATACAACACATGGTGGTATGGTTCGAAATCGTAGATATTATTATTTATTTATATTGCAATAAAAATAGCATACGTAATCGTTTTAATGGGTTTATAAACCTTACAGAAACGTATAAAGTGTTCAACCTGACTTCCATCTTTCCTTAAATTCAGAACGCAACAATTTAATTGAAATCAGACATGCAAACCATTTGTCTGCTTTAACTGTTCTTCATATCTACGTAGTAGAACCGGTCGATAAAACTTGGTGTGGACAAAACGATTAACAGCTCAGGTCGGTTGATTAAAATCCAACTTCTAAGTTTAATCAGTGAAACTATTTGACTCTCCGGTTACTGGTTTATTAATACTGGAATGGGGCCTCGGCAGCAATTCTATTTTAATTTAAATGTCAAAAGTTTATGCTGTATCTGTTGCTCTGTGGCTAGTGTCGCACGATTTTGATTTATTTAAAGGGGAGAAAAAATCACTGCGCTTTAGAGCTTGACCAAACTTACTTCTGCATTAAATACTACTAAACACTAAATACTTCTGTCTTAGCTAGGAATGCTTGGTCTGTTTGTTCAATAGAGAATCACGAGAAAACTCCAAAAATGTTTTATTTCTTCCAAATAGAATGAATACTTAAACATTTTTTAACCACCGTTTCACACTGGGATTTTTGAAGGTTTTGTTCTCAAAATTCCAGAAGATGGCCAGATTTCAGCCGATATTCATACATTTTTTTGGATTTGGATCATATAGATTGAGTTTTGAGAGGTTAGGTTGCCAAATTTAATTTTTTTGTATTTTCAGATAATAAAACGTTGAAATTATTTTTACACTACGTCACTATATATTTTGTGCTTCTTTTTTCTGTATACGAAAATAAAAATAGTTGCGAAGTACATATTAAATATTTTAAGCACATCTTTATAAAAAGATAAAATGAAAATAAAGGTCCGTTATTTTGAAAAAAAAAAGAGATTGCAATTTGAAAAGGAATTACTGTAATGTCCATTTGCCACACTGGTATCGACGTAAAAGGTATAATTCTTTTTCACCACTGTTAGTTCTCTCCGTAAAAAAAAACAGCGGATTATATAAAACTGAATAATTCCAAACAGGTTGATTAAACGCATTTTTACGCTTTGACTGAAACAGTACACATGAGAAACTCTCATGTTTATATTCGTCACAAAGTTCACTCCGATGAAAGAAAAGATATAAAAACGGGTATTTTTGTTGCATTTAAACGAACTAGGCCCATCGCGGCCGCCTTTGACATCCGAAACGACAAAGTAAACTGAGGAATTTCGATAGCGAGCGACTATAAAAAATATTATAGATGGGATACGATTCTTGCCATTTGTGAAATATATTCTTTGCACGTTCCCGCCCGGCTATACGTAATTATAAATTTAATTTTTCGCTTCGAGGGTTGACTGATATACTGTTAAGTGTCTCAGTTCTTTAGTCCATTTGAAAACGTGTATTTTAATCATATTTTCTTACTGTCGATCATTAAAAACTAACAAAGAACAGGATTAATAAAATATTGAAAGAATAATAGTATTATTAATCCTGCTAAAACTGCCTCTTATTTTTAGTCCTTTTCTTTTTTTTTGGTATACCTATAATTTACATCTAGTAAAAAAAATATTTTCTGAACCTCCAAAACTGATGGATGTAGAGTGTTGTGTTTTGTGGACTACCACAAGAACGAAAATACGTGTGTTCTCTTTAAAAAACATTGCATTATAGCATACTGTCTAGAGCTGTGTTCAAAGATGACATCTTCATCATTATGGAACAATTAAACAGTGTAACAGTCTATTAATTTCAATTAATCCTTAAATTAATCAATATATTACACTAATGCAAAAAATTAAAGGGTCAAAAGAATTTCCAAAATTTTTCCGTGATTTTTGACAAACTGTATTTAGGTGAAAAATAGTAGTATCGGGAATTAAAAAATAGCATTTTGAAGATCTAAGATTCTAGTTTTTAGATCCTTCGATTTTAGAAATAGAGCGACAAAAAAATTTGCAAATTTCCAAAGTCCACCGACTTGAAAACAATTTTTTTTGAGGTTTTCTAACATTTTTACCGCAAATAAATTGATGAATTGATTTCAGAGAAGAAAAAGGGTAGTTTTGAAAAAAACTGTTTTTTAAGTGATTACAGACTGCACAAAAATTAATTAGAAATTTGTCTCAAAAAACGGTATGAATCGGAGTCGAAATCTGGTTTGGGTCATCAACTTTAATTTTAATTTAATTAAAAGTTGATGAACAGAAGCATAGGACGGAAAAGCCAAATCATGCTGGAAACAATTGGATTTTGTTTTCTTCAATGTCCGGAAGGTTTTCCAAAAAAACAAAAAAAAACTTACTACTTGAGGTAAAAATCTGAGAAAACCTAAAAAAAAAATTCCGTTTTAATCATGATTATGAAGTGTTTAAGCTCAAAAAACGTGACCCTTTAATTTTTTTTAAAAGTGTGACTGTTTGAAACAAAGGGTTCTTCTGGGTATATCGAACTGTAAGTAAGTAAGTCATGCATAACATTAATCAATTCGTGAATATTTCAAATTTAGCCGTCAATTTTCTAAGATTACCTTTTTTTCTGTTTTTTTAAATTCGTGTAAATGATGAAGAAAAAAAAATTCCGAAAAGTTGCGGCACCATGTTATAGGAAATTTATTCCAGTTTTCGAAACTGACCTTCAATTCTCTGTACGACCAATTGTCGCCGAGATATCAATGATTGAAGACAAAAGGATACTTTTCCGTTAAAAGTCCGATATTTCAATGAAAAATGGTCGTATCGAAATTAAAAAAAAAGGAATTGAAGGAAGAATGGAAATTAGTCGAAAAAAATGTTTCCAATTCCGTGGATTTGCAAAATGTTTTTCTCGTGCTATTTCTTAGAATTGCATGAAAACTAGAATCTTAGAGCTTCAACATTCCCGTTACGACCATTTTTCACCTAAATACAGTCTGTCAAAAATCACGAAAAAATTTCGGAAATTCTTTTCACCTTTTAATTTTTTGCTTTAGTTTATAACATATTTAAATTTTCAAAATATGTTTCTTGTTGAAAAGGCAATCTCAATGTTATATATATAAGACAAAAACTACTTGAACTGAGAAAGAATTAAGAATTTAACAAATTCATCTTGAACAAAACAATATCTACTAGTTGTTTAGATTGCACACATGTCTACTCTTTTAGATTACTGTGAAGTATTTTTTCCTGCAAAATAGATCTAATCCTGATGACAGCACAGGGTATATAAGGTCCTGAGTCTAAGCTTTTGATCGATACCAGATTCGAAAACCATGAAACCAAGATAATTTGTAATTAATAAAAAGTACCTGAATATCTGCTTCAAGTGTAGAACCAAAAAATCTAAACAGTGTCCCATTATTCTCCGAATATCAGAACGAGAAAAATTGTATACAGAGAGTATGAAATCATGAATAAAAATTTATGACTCTCTGAAATTCGTAATAGATTACATCCTGCCTAAAGGTGCTTTAAAAATGCAAAAATCAAAACTAAACATGAAACTTTTGTAAAAATCAGTTCATTTTATTGCAAAAACTAATACATTTCCTACTAAATGAGAAATTTCTGAACTGGATAACAACACTATTTTACATACAATCCGCCCTTTTTTATAGTCGTTCAATTTATTAAGTATCTTCAGATATGTGTATAAAGGTGTTTTATTTCTTTAAATCACCCAAAAGAGATAAGGATTGCACCGTTTCTATGATACTCGGTAAATGTATTGTTGCTTTGAGTTAGTATGGTGTTGTTTTCATACTTATTTGTAGATGTCCCGTATGCGGAGTGTATTAACCTTTTTGATAACCTACATTTTATAATTCGAGGAACAGATCTGTATTATTCTAAACATTCAAAATACATAAGTTGTGCACATGGTGCATCAGCTTGCTAGAAAATTGATAGTAGAACTGTTTTAGACTTTAACAGGATGTTAGTTTTAAATAACAATAACTGGAGGGCAAATTTCAATTAAAGTTAACGAAATCGTCAATTTAACTAGGAAGTGCAAAGCCCATATATTTATTATGCTAGTTAGTTCGAAGTCTTCCTATGTAAACTAGAAAAAAATATATCCCCCATTGTAAAATAGAAAGACGCGGAACTGGAATGATACAGAACAAGTAAATAATTGTATTAATTTTTTCAAGCACACAAAGTAAAAAAATGGAGTGACTTCGAAACCTCATTATGCTATGCATTTGTATTTTGACGTACTGAATTCAAATCCGTTGTTAGTTTTACTTGAATACCACAGGATTTGAGTAAATCTCTAAAAGTTTCTGTAAATCCAGAAAAATTGTGGAAAAGCCAACTAATGGGCATTAGTTTTGAAAAAACATACTTGCATAAAGCTTTAATGTGCTGAACACTAATTAGTCTCCTTGGTCTTCCGTAATAGAGTTTTCTGAGACAAAAGAATCGCTAGAAAACCTTACAGCGAAATTTGCTCTAAATAGAGAAATTTGTTTTAATGAAATATTCATCGTCAAACATTTTTCGGACTTTGGGAATTCCGTAACTTTCTTTTAATGTGGTTGAGTGTGCGATGGTAATAGTAACGTACTTATTTCCATGGAGTAGTAGTACCGCCTTCAAGCTCTGTTTATTCCATGGATTTCTAAATGTGTTACATTTCAATTCATTCGACAAACCATGAACACCAATGCAGTACGCCACAGAGCAATCGTTTATTGAAGAGCTTTTGGAACTACTTTTTTCGATCTCTGTAATAAGTTCCTGGTTAAATGGATCTGGGCGTTTTGTTTCACCTGCTGATATGTTCGTCCACCCTTCCTTCTGTATCATCTTCTATTTCAGCTTCCCTCGTTTCACTTTCCATTTCAAAATTGTCTCTGCTGAATCCTTTTGGTCCAAAAGTTTATTTCATTGAATTTTTACTTTTTTACATGTGACAGAATATCCAATAAATAAATAAAATCTAAAATTACCAAATTCCCGCCAGTAAAACATATTTTAGATGTCAATTCTCTCTACAGGATTTCTTTAGAATAAATGTAAATTATATTGTTTTTTTCATAAATCAAAGGTATAACGTTTGTTAGTAGAAAAAAGGTTTAATATATTAACTACATTAATGTAATCTAGTATATATTTTAATATAAATGCACTTTAGGCCTGGGACATGCTAACGTTATTTTTTAATTTATTTTATTATTTTAAATTGCTGTAAATTACGTACTTACATAACAGCTGAGGCTATATTAACTCAATACTATTTCATTAAAACATTAGTTATTATTTATATTTCTGTAACTATTTTGTCAATGATTTTGAATCTTAAATTATGACAAATTGGTTTAGGCAATTTTTAGATGTATTTTTTATAATGGGTATATTTTAGATAATCAAACAATAATCAAACTTTTTTTCATAGACGGTTTTAGATGTCAAATAATCTAAATTTAGCTTAATGTATGCTTCTAGCCACAGAAAAAAGTAGAAGTTGTTTATTAACCGCATACCTAATTAAACTTATATTTGTTTAAATAGTTTTTTTTAATAGAAGTGTGTAACATGGATTGTGTAATTACAAGCATGTACTTCTAGATACAGTTTTATCAAATTTCCGTATAGACTCAAAAAATGGTAGATACCAGCCCAATAGTTTTTTATAGGAGTACGTAATGGCGTAATATTTCACTCAGTTGGGGTTCAAATGGGCAAAACATCCTAAAACCGGAACTTAGCGTTCATATTTAGCCGGATATTACGTATCTCCCTACGCAATACGCACTATAAAACACCCTCCCAGTGCAGGTATCGACCGCCCGAATGTGAGCATCATAACAAAACTGCAGGGAAGTTATCAATTTGTAGAGGGGGGAGTATTTTATCGTATCATTGAACAAGCACTTTAGTGGAAGCCAAGACGCCAAAGCCGACAGACGATGATTTATTGAGTTTGCTAATAAAAATCTTGCCCGCTGAAAACCCTCTATCTGAAAATTAGTAGGACCCTCGTCGACAAATTATTTTTCAGTGTCTAGCGAAATCTCCTCTATTAGGCAAAACTGTCGTTACGTTGCCACAAGAGTATTTGAACAGTCTATTTCGTCGTCAATATATTCTGTACTTGTCAATCATTGCTGCTTTGCACTAGAAATAGTTAATTTATACTACAGTCACAATTGATATTGCATAAACCGATTCTTTTCACTATTGACAGCGATATTGAAAACATTATAATTTCATTCATTGTATGAGGTTAGGGTATACATATGTGTCAAAAAATAAGGTGATATTTAAAATTCGCGGGTATTATGAAACCATACAATTATTTTTTATAGGTTGGTAGTACTGTCCTTCATATCTATGCAGAGTTTCAAGCCAATATATTAATTTGCTGCAGAGCTATTCGTGTTTTTGTAACATACGAAGTGAGTTTATCGATTTTCACTGTCTGATTGTGTTGTGCAAAGAATTTGCATTAAATTTTGTTAGCGGAATGAATATTCAGCCGCCGAAACATTGAGGATGTTACAGAATGCCTTTAGTGATTAGGTTATGTCACAAAAAAATGTTTACAATACTTTACAAACTTTAAGGAGGTATACTCAAATGCACAGATGTACTTGAAATTTATATAGCGTGTTACCCAGTACTCCCTCTTTTGAATTTTTTTTTGAATCCAGATTTTGAGATATTGTTGTTGAAAGTTGTTCATTTTAACATAGGTTTATATGGCAAAGATGGACGGTGCGGCTCTTTTTTTGCCAATAACTGAGAAAAAAATGTAGAAATTGTGAAACAAAACTTTTCCTTAGATAGTGCGCAGTATTATCTTATTTTTGATGTAAAACTAATGTAAGTTTTGAACATAGGACAGCTGTATTAATTAGAAACAGAAACCAATAATTGCATTTCTGTCTGACTTGAGGATTAATGTGGCAACGTCGCAATCAGCTGACAGCAAGGAGGGAATACATTTGAAATACTTGATAACAACGAAATTGATTTCAAACATATACATTTTTCCTAAATCCCATGTACGTTTTTGCAATGTTTTTAAAAAGTAGACTAATTAAAAAAGGCTAGGAAGCTGTGATATATTTATTGGAATAAAAAATACAGTTGATAAATCCTTTTAATATATTTAATGATTTATAAAAACATGGTAATCATTACTCAGCAATATTTAGGGTTACATAAAGTTTTCTTTACTTGATTAATATAATTAGTAATACTTGAGATAAAGGCATTTGTACGGAATAACAAAGGAACATTTATATTTCTTACTTTATATCTAAAAAATTAGTTATAGTTGCAAAACTTTTGTAACATTACTAAAATAGAGATTAAAAACACGAACAGTGAGTAATAATGTAATTTCTATCACAGAACCTTCAAAATTGCATCCAACATTTTCTTTGACTTGGACGAGAGATGGGCGCGAGTGTCATTTCATTTCTTTAGAACTAAATTAACCAGTTCACATGATTTACGGATTTTAAATAAAAGATATAAATCTTCGCGAGGATAATACGATATATTTGCTATATATAATAATTATATTGTACATAGTATACAATACATTTTTGAACGGGTACGCATCTTTACCCGAATTTGACGCGCAATATCTCCGATGTCCGAGGTCTGTAGGTTCGCAGTGTATACAACTGCTAGACAATTATTAGCGCTGTTGCCATATCTACATAGTCTTTATGCGTTCATTAAATATAATTTAAAACTACTTAAGTATTATATTTTTACGTTGTTAATTAGTCAATATATATGCTATGTGCATATGAGTAGATTTCTTTGCTATATAGATAATGTTTATCGCAAATAATTTCAATAGAATTTAATTTTTTCAAATTGGCAGCGGACTTTAATCCCATAAGAACAGAATAGGACCGCCCCTGCGCTCCTCACTTCTCTCGGACCCCGATATACCTCCTTAAAGAAGGCAGAGAAAGTGTTAAGGACGAACATCGACGCCAACTGGTGAACAACACGTTAATCAAATCAAAGATCTTGTGCTCGAAAACCGTCGGTTAACAATAAGAGACCTTGTTGATACTGTTGGCATTTCAAAAGGTTCAGTAAATACCATTTTAAAGGATTTGTTGTGCCTTAGACGCGTCAAGTCTCGTTTGGTTCCAAAAACGCTCAACTTTTTGGAAAAAACCGCTTACGCTTACGACCCAGAAACAACCGATCAATCGACTGAATATCATGCAAAAGGAATTTATTGAGTTAAAAATTGTTGACTATAAAACGAGCTTAACAAAAGCGTTAGTATCTTTAAAGGAGTAGAGAAAACCAGAGATTTATAACTAAAGAAATTTGTAAAACCTGTGAAGTACTCTAAGAAACATTTATCCTCCCTACTTTCTATTGAGTCTGGGGAGCATGCATCATGGGAGACGGTTGCAATGCAATGTAATCAGGATTTAGGATACTCTTCGACGATTTATGGGAAATCATGAAAACCGGAGTGGAAAACGGCCTTTCGCAGCCGAAGTTGGTGTGCGGATTAAGTTAATCCGGCAGTCACATTATGTAAATATGTTTTTATCGGAATTAAGACAAAGATGGATCCTTGGAACTCCGTAACAAAACGGAGGGTTTGGGAGAATGAAATGATATTTTACGTAATTATCTCGAAAAAGTGCATTTTGTAAATCTGCTTACATATATTGAAAAATTGTATCTAGTTATGCTCGTCTGCAGATATGAAAAACATTTTTATCAAAAACTAACTGACTAAAATTAAGCAAATATTTCTATTTTCAGTCAAAATTTGTAAAGAACAAACAAGTTTAGACCAATGAATATTATTTCCGAAAGATATATGCGTTGAAATGTTTAATACGAATTGATTTTTTAAAGTTGATATCCTTTAGAGTGAAAAGCAGCAACAGTTAATTAAGATATATTTTACTTAATCGGCCTATTTTGCTCTTGAACTTACGTCCCATTCTGATAAGACTGTCATCATCCAAATGATTTAATTTCAAAATGATTCTCTTGTCTAAAAATAAAATGAATTTTTGAGAGGTTGAAATGTACCTATATCATTCCACAATATCGACTAGGTATACCAAATACATTGGAGAACATTTGAATGATCAACCTGAGCGATGTGTATACACCATCCCAATATTTCAAACTTTTGGAGCATATCTGTCTTGAACTGCGTATGAATCCTTGGTAGTCCAGGGAACGAAGAGGGTAATAGGGTAACACCTCCGAATACTTTCGGATATATCCGATTTTTATGAAAATTTGGAATTAAGCTTATTTGACCCTGTAAATGAAAAGTTATATATTCTTGATATGCGCTCTTTTTTTTTAGGGGACGAAAACCACACCCTATTCTAAAAAACTGAATAAATATAAAAATAGGTGTTATATATACTAAAATCATATCTTAATATATAGAATAGACATTGTTTTATATTGTGGGTTATAATTTACGTTATTTTTATAATGTTTCAACCCTTAAAAACCCTTAATGATAAAAATATAAAATTATGTAATAGTTTCTTTGACCTTAAAATATTTTTATAGCGCATATATCATAGATAGAAACCTTTTTAATAGTTTATGGTATTATAAATAATTTTTTACAATATTTCAACCCTTAAAAAGCTACCCCTAATGACAAAATCACAAAAATATATTTTTTAACAGTTTGAAATGGTTTGAAAGTACAAATAGGATAAATTAAATTCTTTTACCTGTTTATAATGCAATTTATAATTTATGGCATTGTTTTAACCCTTAAAAACCACCCCAATGACAAAATAAAAAAAGTTTTTAAATTATTTAAAATGAATTATAAGTAATGCCTTCTTATACTGTTTATCAGATCACTGGTTTCTTAAAAATCACCATTAATTTTACAATTAGAAACAATTTTATACATTTAAAGTTGATAAGTAGAATTGTTAAAAGATTAATGGAAAAAAGTGAAGGTATTCTATGTATATAGAATGCTCCAAAGTTGTGGATAACGAAAATATTGATATGCTCCGAAATTTGAAGCAGTAAGGTACCACTGTTTTTTTAACTGCAACTTCCTTAATTTTAAACTATTAAGACGATCCATAAACCATTTCACGTAAAATTTCAACAGCTAAAAGTATTGTAAAATTGAATATTTTTCGTATCTTTTTTATTTTTAAAATTATTTTTAAAATTATTTTCAAAAATGTTATTTTTTTTTTTTTAAATATTTTTCAATCAAAACGTAATACACATTTTCAAAGATATGCAATCTAAACCGCTTAAACTTGTATAATATATTGTTGGCACAAAGAAAATGTGAATTGTTGAAAGATTACCTTTAATTTTCTCGAGAAAAATTCATCAGTTTTTCTACTTATTTTTTCCGAAAAAGCGAATTAACAGTTTTGTTTTGATCATAACTCTGTTAATTTTTATGCTAATGACTTAAAGTCAAGTTCATGTTAGAGATTTCTTTAAAGTACTTTAAAAAATGTTCTGTACATTTTTCTTGAATAATATAAATTTTTTTAGTTATTTAGTTTCTGGCGGACATATAATTATCTTCATCCAGCCGTATCTCAACACCTATTGCACCTACTTAAATTTTAAACCACTAAATCTTTTTCTTTTCAATGAGCTACATTTTAATCCAGATGGTTTTTATTCATAGAATGTTTATTTTCGGAGTTATTCCAGAAAATCTACTGAAAAACGTATTTTTTTAATAAAAATTGTACATTTTCAATCATCAATAACTCACAGAAAATTGACTTATCGAAAAATGTTCATAAGTTACTTTTTGATTAAAATTGGTTTCTTTTTAAAATTGAAATCGGTTAATATATAAAAAAGTTATTGCAAAAAAAACGAAAAGTGTCCATTTTTAATTTGTTTATAACTTTCGCATTTATTGTTAAAATTTTGTAAAATCTATGACAAGTTGAGGGTTTTGTTATACTTTAAAAGTGTGCCAAAAGTGGGCGCTGTAGGTGCAATAGTTTTCGCACAATTCAATTTGTTTATAACGGAGGATCCAAAAGTTATGAACTTTAAGCCTCTGTACAGGCGTTAATTTTAAACCAAACATGATTCTGAAAGCGTCAATTGAATCTATTTTCGGTGAGGTAGCATAAATAGCAACAATTTTATTCAAATTGTTTATAAGCCAAGAACGCACGATTTTTTAATGCACAATTTGAGAATGTTAATGTCAAAAAAACGATGACATTTTTTAATAGGTCGCTTAATTACGTCTTTAAGATTACAATGATGCTTTCAGAATCATGTTTGTTTGAAAATTAACGCCTGTACAGAGGCTTAAAGTTCATAACTTTTGGAGCCTCCGTTGTTATAAACAAATTGAATTGTGCGAAAACTATTGCACCTGCAGCGCCCACTTTTGGCACACTTTTAAAGTATGACAAAACCCTCAACTTGTCATAGGTTTTATAACATTTTAACAATAAATGCGATAGTTATAAACAAATTAAAAAATGGTTGTTTTTTGCAACAACTTTTTGTTTATTAACCGATTTTAAATTAGCAAGTCTCATTTTGTAGATACTTTTACTCCCTACATGCTGTCTGATGTGAGTCACTTTTCGCTAAAATTGATGGTTTTCCCTGCAAAGTGAAAAAACTGTTTTCCTCACTTATTTGTTTAAATAGAAAAGTTAGTTATTAAAATTTTTTGACTCACGAGATGAGAGATGTCTTGTATTATGTCCCTTTAGACAATTTTACAATAACATCGCGGATAGGAATTTTTTCAAGTTTCTCTTTTTTTCGCTAATTTTCCTGGTCTATTACAAAACAAAAGCACTGTTAGTTTAAAATTCATCCTATTCATAAGTATTGATTTTTTTTCTATATATAACCGTAGCCACGTATGCAAAGAAATTATTAATCCAGTGAAAAGGAACAGTCAGTTGTTTATTTGATCAAGTATATTCTCTAATATTAAAAATTAATATCCTTTACTAAAATAGACGGAAATATTAAAATTACTAACCAAATAGCAATTCTGTGCCTTGCTCACGTAGCTACGGCCGACCTAGCGTCGAGGTTTGACATAGTTACGACTTTATTCCAACCCATATGTGCACTAATTGGTTAATAAATTTAAATTTAACTCGATATTGGAGTTCGATCCGTGTTGTTCTGTACGGAACACTAATAATATGCTAATAATAACTCTTCTAAATACAATGAGTATGGCACATAATTCACGTAATAGAATTGTTAACGAAAAATACAGGTTTTATCACAAAAAATGGATAAATGTATTTAAAAATCAACAAAAGATATAATAATGTCCCAAAATTCACGCAAGAAGTAATTTTGATAGCAAACACAGGGTTTTAATTAAAAATTGTAAATTTGGTTTTGATTCATAAAGTTTTCGCCAACGCTTCGTTACCGATCTACAGGGTGTTGAAATTCCAAGATTTTTTTAGTTTTTTCTCTATAGCTCCTAGTTTTTGAAATATTTAGCTCAAATTTGGAATATAGGCTACGCTGTAGGGCTTACATTATTGAGCATGCCAAATGGTTGTGATATTCTACAGGGTGATATTTTTTCGGGGGTCATGCCTCATTTTCTTCCCCTGAACTTTTGTGCGGTGCGCCGCTGGTAAATTTTAAAATATAAATTGAATAGTCTGTTTTGTTGAGAAACTTTTTGTTCTCTTATGGGTTTTTCGTATCTGGGACCGTTATCGAGAAAAAAAAATATAAACAATTTTGTGTAATTCGTTAGATGAAATTAATTTTCTTAAAATGGTCCAGTAGGCTCTGGCTCTATTTGGATAATCTCTTGTTTCTATTAATTTTGACAATTCGCATTTGAAAACGTAACTTACGGTCCTGCATAATATGTTTATAAAAAAAAGGTTGTAAACTGTAAGGTGTACAAAGGTTTTAAATACTCGTTATACTCTCATAACAATGCCAAATTTAGGAACACCCTATATATCCTGTGGAGTATATCCTAAGGATGTACCTATATGGTTTATTTAATATACTTTTTATGCTCTTTATTTTCTGTTTTGAATAAAATGTAGAGAGCTATTTCATCGTATTTCAAAAATGTTTCGTTTTATTGATATCTGACACTAAAATATAGCTTTTAATGCTTCGGTAGTAAAACTGGTAATTTACTATCCAGACACATTTTAGTGCTTGTTAACTGTCGATAATATCAAATGTCTAATGGCAATCGGAAAAAATATGTTTTTTGTACTACTGAAAAACAGGCGTAAGTTATACAGGGTGTGCCACAAAAACGCGTCAGCATTGATTTTTACAGTTTTCCTCCTTTATAGTGAAGACTTTTTTCTTTATTTTGATAATATAATTTTTTGGATGTGAGGTTTGTGGCTTAATTTTTTTATTGCAAAAATAGCTAAATCGAGGTTTTTTAAGTTGCTGCCAATTTTCTAAAAATTAATGAAACCTAAGAAACTTCTTGAAAATACTACTCAATTCATCTACAAGATATCTCGAAACCTATTGACCAAATGAGTCGTTACGGAATTATAGACAGTTATATGTCATATTTAGTAATGTTTACACGTTTAAGATTTTATACGTAGTCATATTCTAATTCTATGGGCGAACTTTGAAAGTGTTAAAAAACATTGATTTAAAAAGATCATTTTTTAAACATTTTAAAAAAGCAAGGAGGAGCACCTCAAAGAAAGGAAATAGTCGTACGCAAAAAACACTCCGATACGGTCGAATTCCAGATACCAACCGAATTGCGTATTGCTGGAGAGCTGACAGCTTAGTACCTCGTGTTATCTGCCGTGCCGTTGTCACATTGCTCGATATGAATTTCATCAAATTTTGAATTTATTACAACGCTAATTATTTTTTAGGATTAAGCATCAAGAAGTCCAAAAAAGTGATAAACATTGTATTTTATGGCATTCTATGCACGCAGTTATGGCATTCCTCAATTAATCGAACTTTTGTACATCAAGTTGTAGAATTTAATAATTTTTTTCTCGGAAATGGTTGAGTTTAGGACCCATGTTATATAAGGTTTTTTGTTTATTTTGACTTGATCGTCTGTTAAAATTAAGGCAGTCAAACTTCTAATACCCTGTATACTCACAAAGTTTTGCAAAGTTGCAATCATTCCAAAGTTCCGGATAATTCCAAAGAATTGCCACTAAAGCATTTTCTGAAAGATTCCTCGGGTAAACAATTTTTAGAAAATTAACGACAATTTTAAGAAAAACATGGATTTTAGCCAATTTTTTTTACTTTTTTGTTACGCAAAATTATTCTAGTGCAAGCATGGTCTCAATTCAGATTTCGTTTATAACCAGACAACTATTCTAGGCTGCACATTTTCCTTTGTGGAATTTACGAGCCATATTTATTTTGTAGACAGTAAGAGATAGCCAAATGAAATATCTACTATAAAAAATTATTATCGTCGCTGTCGTTTTATGTTATGCACATATACAGTTTTTTATTACAGCAATGTAACTGGTTCGGCATACTAATATGAATTTATGGGATAAATTTGAGGGGGAAAGAAAATGAAGTGAGTTTGACGATTGATTCAGTCGTATTATGCTAAATTTCCAGTTTCCCGCAAGTGAACTAACAAATTTGAAGTAATGTATGCATAATTCTAGTTTACCGCTGAGCGGTTCCAAGAAATACTCATGTCGGCAAATTAAATGATAAAAGTGGCTATTTGTGTATGAATTATTCATGTTAAATTAAAAATAGCTTTTAAGTAGTACCTACAATTTTTTTCTGCAAATTATTAATAGCAAAGCTTTTTAAAATATTGATTGATTATGATTGTCCGATCACGATTGTTGTGTAATTGGTGCATATTCCTATCAATTTTGTAAAATGAAAATTTTTTGAAAGAAATGTAATAATAATCTATATACACGACGTCCAAGAAATTTTTTTATAGAGTGAGCTGTGATTTTATTTCATATTACAAAAAAATGTATAGGCCTAATTTCCAAATTTTTTATCTAAGTTATACTTTGTTATCGATAAAAGTGAACATTTTCGAGGTAAACTCGTTTAGCGGGATACTTACCTTACATTTTAATAATAACAAACAAATATTTAAAAACAAAGCACTTACAGAAACCTACTGGAAGAAAGTTATTTTAAAATGCAACCGAGAAAGAGTGTAGCTAGCGATCTCTTCAGGATAGTCGAAAAGTTGTAGCATTGTTAGCACCCTCTAAGACTTAGGTACTAGCGTGGATATGGGCCCTCCTTCAAATTTTCTATAAGTAGGTACATAGATGTGATTCCAAAAAATTATTTAACAAAGTTCTTTATGTTTAGACTTTCGAGTGAGACTGACAAAAAGGTCAATAAGAACTGTTATCATTGATACATATCTTTGATGAAAGACAGTTACAATATCACCATTGACTATAGCGATATTAGCAATTAGCAGTTGTAACAATACATTATAAAATTATAGCAAATTTCGTATAATGTTTACAATACATAGATTTTATTACACAGTTTGTTTAAATATGAATTATAAAATCGAGTTAGTTTCAAACTCAAATTACTTTTTGATGTAAAGAAATTTGTAATTTACTATGCCGATTGTTCAAAAGACTGTGATCGGACGTCTACTCAATTTAACTATGTAATTTTTTTCTAGTAAAGAGTTTGGATATTCATACCATAATACAAACATAGCAAAAACAGTGTGCATGTGTTACTGAGCATATCCGAGGCTTTTTACTAAAAAGTTAAATTTTTCAATTAATTTTTTAATTATATATTGATAATTTTTCATAAGACTGCTCAGATTTAGGCAACAATCAATTTTTACGATCTTTATTGATGATTTTATCGGGCCTTCAATTTATGACAAACTTTTTTCAACTATCCTGTATAAGCGGTCTTTAAATACATAACAGCTAGAGCTGTCATAATTGGCCGCGTACCAAAGGCGTGCGGATCATCAGCTTAAAATAAAGTGAACAATACTATACGATTTATGTCATTGTATCCTTGTGAAACACGTAAATCGTTTTACGTATCGTTGCCATCGGTTCCATAATCTGGATGGAATCCCTTATAGATCGCATCATCAGGTATGTTTCTACCCTTGTTTCATCAAAAGTTTCATCAAAAATTAAATAATCTACTTCCAAGCTGGTCCGGCAAACCGACATGGTAATCTCCACTAGAGGTTGCATTTATTCCAGTAGGAATGAAATGTTTTATTATTTACATTATTTACTTTAAATCAAACATATATTGAGTCTTCTGGTTTTCGCCAGTTTTTTATACGTGTGTTGTGCACTGTTTAATACTTGTTACTTTATGTTTATTAATACTTATTTTAAACGTTTTTATACATATACAAGTATGTATATACTGAACTACATTATTGTTTATATTTTTTGAATAAAAGTATTTTTCGTTATTTAACTATTTAACTTTCCTTATGACCACATGCACTTGAAATAACACATGTTCAGTGCCACTTGGTTGGACAAATTTACTACTGATATAGCTGTGTTTTTGACCTAAGTACATAATTTATTACTCACGTCACCTCAGTATAGTGTTGTCTTTGTTATCGTGCGCATGTTGCGTTATTAATTCTTATCCGTTGGTGTTTATGGTGGTGTATTGTAGACAATTTAATTGCTTTTTAATAAATAATGCGTACGCCTATGTCCAGCGGCTCAGTTCTGACAGCCCTTAGAATAGCTAAAGTACCGAAAAGCCTACTCTCTAAATTGATTATAAAATAAGGGAACTAATAACAAAAAGCTTCGTATTCCATTTTACCAATAATACAAAATCAAATAACGCTGAAATAAATGAAATGCACATTTTTTAATCAACCTTTTATGAAACCCCAACTGGTGAATAAAATCGCAGTCCAAACTTTCCAGAAACAATGGCCTGCGCTTTAATAAATGGTTAAGGGTTATATGCCACGTATATTGTTCACAAAGGGGTAAATGGATGGTGCAAAAACGGCTCTTCGCCCTGTTAACCGAGAATTTATGCCTGCGACATCTGGATATCGCATTATCAGGTTCCTTTATTGAATAATCTAATTTAGTTTTGTAACATGTGCATACTATATTTCACGTTTTCGGGACCGGGCAGTTTTTATTCGCGTTTTCTTAAAAATGCGCTGTCTGCAAACAGCTATTACTGGGAAAAGAAATTTAACAACATATTTGGTTGAAAGCGCAGCTGTATAATGGCCTATTAGGAACGTTGCCAATCGAAAGCCAGCGGACTATTAGCGTTATTTACAGTTTTACACTTTAACAATAATAAATTCTTCTGTCGAGAAGCCCGGCATTAAGGATTCTTCAATTGAAATGGAATTAATTGGGATTTAAATGCACTTTAAATTTATTTCTGCAGATTGCTACGAATACAGAATTCTGTTGTTATGATAGAATTCACATAAACCTAATTTTATACTCGTACATAATATCCACAAAAATAATTAAAATGTATGCCATCTATCAACAAGTATTTTCAAGGAAGTAGATTTGAATTTTTAAGTACTTGCAATGAATGAAATGTATATGAAGATAATTTTTTAATAATAAATTAAATTAATAAGCATTTTCAGTAATCAAAAAATTAAAGTGGAGAAACAACGCTTAAAAAAACTAATAATAATCAAAATTTTAAAAACTTATTGGGAACCTCTGGAATAACCTCCGAGTTACATACTACAAAAAAGGGGTACACATTAATTGTGGTCGTAAATAGCATGTCATCCACTTCTTTCTCTCGTTCAATTTTAGGCAATCATCAGTTCCACTTCATTTTTAGTGGTCATTTATTTTTTTTAAGTTTTGATTTTAACTGTTTTTTTTTGTGTGAAAGGACAATGTCAATGTGTATGTGTGTATCAATAAGCGCAAATAAAATATAAATTATGAACAATCACTAAAATAAGAATGAATTAAATACCTTTATATAAATAATGGTAGAGCCAGCGGTTCCAAAAAAGTTTTCATCGTATCAATGTGGTAAGTCAGTAGGTATCAAAAAATTATCCTATTTGCAAAAAATATTTCTACCAATTGAGTCATTCTCAATATACTTTTCAAATATTGCTTCATTTTATTGGTGTACCATTAAAACCATATGTATTGTAATCTAAATCTTTTCATATCCACCTGGGTATTATTTTAATGGCGCCAATTTAAACTATATCTTTTTAGGATTACTCAAAAGTTATTATAATTTGAAATTCATACAAAATATCTATATGAGAGCACCGTTAAAACCGAAGATTTTTAGGGATTCTTGAATTCAATCGATCGTCTATTTAAATATAATTTTAATTATGAAGTGTATATAATTTTATTATTTCCTTCTACGCTTTTATACATTGAACATTTATCTTGCCAGACATGATAGAAGCTAATAAGTCTTTAACGAAGTTTCATCACATTCCAAGTTAATCAGAATTAATGCTATCGAAAAGTTTTACGAGATATTATGTACTCATAGGGGGATGATATCGTTCAATATTTGTCTACGACTGAGTTTTCTGTAGAGTACTTACAGCAGATAGCAAAGAAAGTAATTAACCATTCTTTTGTATGTAACTTTTTTATGGCTTGGTTTTAATGGTTAGTTTGATCATTTCTCGATTGTCTTATTTGTTCGGTTATTTTTTCTGTTGTTGGTCGACACAATTTGGCTGGCCTTCTAATCCAGAAACCAGAATGTACTTTTCCGAAGGATTTTGGTGAGCCGAAAATATTTAAATGGCATTGGGGGTTGAGTAATATTTCTTTTGAAGGCTCTTACAATTATCTTCAGAAAAACAGATGTTAAAAAGGAACTGTGGATCGTTCCCTGCTCGCTCACTCATTATTTCGCAAAATTGCAAACGGCGGTCATAATCATCCTCACGAAGTTCCTGGACTAAATGTATTTTGTATGGATGGAATTTATTATTCTTCAAAATGGTTTGTATGCTAGTTCGATTCGATTTTTTTACAAACTCTAGAACATACTTCCTCCTGACATGTGGATCTTGATGTTGTTCATTAAATAGCTGAGCTGTTCTATTCGCACATTTATTGTTCATAAAGTAAAGCGAAATGATATCTACCCTTTCCCCAATGGAATAAACCATAGTGTTTAATTTTCAAAAACACAATTAAATAAACTACCAACTAACGCTTCCAAATAATACTAAAAGATAATTTGGAATCCACTAATTTTACGTTCATTGTGTGTGTATCATATGTGTGTATAGCATTAATTTCTGTTTTTTTACAATTGTGTTTTTTGTTCACGAATGTGATAACAAATCCCCAAAAAACCAATGTAACGCAAGAAATACTAAATTTATACCATTGGCGTACTTAACTCGAATGACTGACATTTTTACCGTTACTAATTGTTTGTACATAAGTTTCAACTTTAAAATCAAAATCTTAATAAGTATTAGGGGGAATTATAACATTTAAAGTCTGATGTAAAGAAAATTGTAAGAGCTTTCAAAACAAATATTACTCAACCCCCAATGCCATTTAAATAGAAGGGTGATGCTTACCCTTGCTTGGGGGGTGAAAGTGGCGGAGTCAAAAATATCACCAAAGAATGTCCCCCTTTAATCTAAAATCGACGGGTCTGAGCGTTTTTCTACAATCTTGACGCAGTTCCTGAAAATGGCTCTGTTTCGTTTTGGCCACCCTGTATAAGAAATCGAATCTCTTTCAATAATCTCATATATTTGTTTCTCTTTCACCACACATTCAGTTTTCCTAATCCTAGATAGTAAACGCTTGTAACAGCTCCATCAATTACTTTTTATCGTCCAGAGCTTGTGTAGGATTCTTTTTATTTAAGGCTATTGACGGTACTTTATTTATGGAAGCGGTAGTTTCATTGGAAGTACTTAAATACCCGCCCAGTTTTTCGTTTCATAAATCACTGATTCGCCAACAATGTACCAATTAATTCCTTCGGCGCTGGTTTATCTGCTCACACTAGTTTAGAGAGTAACAAATTACCGACTGTCACTAATTCAGGTAATGAATGTACTCAGGTCGCTTGATAAAGTGAAATGATTATTACCGCGGTTTCGGACAATACGCATATAAATTTACCCTTAAACCTATTACGACACCATTAAAGCCTTGTTTATACTAATTTATATATCAAAATTTAATTTGGACCGGTGCCCAATTGAAGCGCGGTCAGGAAATTCGTTTGTTTATCGTTTTCATTAAACGTTGTTGATCTTATGGGGCTGTGCTGTACTTTTGAACGAAAAAAAAAAAACAATTTTGTTATTCTTACCAGATTGCAGTTGCAGTGACAAGTTAGTTTTATATGTATGAAACGAATATTTTGTGTCAACTAAGTCTACGGTCTAAATATTGCCATAAAATAGGTAAAAACGCTGCAAACAAACAACTGTCAGCAGTAATAGTAATCTTTCTAAGTATCCAGACATCGTAAGATAACGAAGACATTATATCAAACTACCCCCATATACGAATTTCAGTATTGCAATTAATGTTTATGGCCTATAATGATCCCTAAAGCCCAGAACATTTGAAGTTTCTATTTTACTGTTGCGGTCACGACACACCTATTACGTCCAGGGGAATATTGCTTGGGTTTTCGCATGAGTAATATTAAGTTTCCACTGTTGACACTAGAATAATTTCGAAATTAAAAATAATGTGGAACCCCGAAGACGGAAAATTGCACCTGAGAGGGTTGGTTCATAGAGAAATTTTGTAAAATGTTGTCATGTTATGAATAATTATTATTCAAAGGTGTTTAAGGATTAATTGGTCAAACAAAAAATTTGAATTCAGATGGTGGAAATAAGAAAAAATAATCACATTTTAAAACCAACTGAGGTTTCCCGCAGTTTATTAACCAGAGCACGGATGCCTGGCCAGAGTATGTACTCGATCCAAATCTCAAAGATTCATATTGTATAAGCGATTACTGTTTTGCATACTTGTATTACACTTAAATAGTTCAATAAAGTTCATGAGTATTTAACAAAACCGCATTTCGAGTAATAATTCTCTTAAAAATCAATAAACCGAGCGCAACGCTCACACACACAACTCTTACGCTGCCATTCTTTTAAAACTTCTAAAGCTAAGCGTACCGGGACTCTAAAGAGGCCATACACTATAAAACCCAAGTGCTTTTAGCCCAATGCCAATAGACAGTGATTTTCAGGCACAACAGTAGCAGAATGTCAGTGATAAACAACCTTAGTGTAACCATATACAGGGTTCATTTGAAAACCCGTTACACAAACACTACTGTTTTACAAATTCTAACAGTTTTTATATTAATACCTCGGATGAAATCCTTATTTCCTTATTCTGTTACTTTTTACTAATAAACGGCAGGGTTTAAAAAATTTTTATCACGTCTTATATTGGTATTACGAGAATTATTACTTTAATTTAACTACCCGCGCTGTTTACTTTGATTCGAAATTCAATTTTCTAAAGTTTTTGTGAAAGAATTTTTGATAAAATGTCTAACAGAGTATATAAACTAAGTCCTGATCGTGTTTGTTGCGTTCGTGGACAATTCATATTTGCAAAACAATGAAGACCTACTCGTATATCGGAATCTCTGAAAACAGCATATCTGCATTATTTTGGATTGTCAGTGAGTCATCGAAACAAAAAGTGGGCGCCACATGTTTTTTATAAAACTTGCACGATAATTCTAATACGGGAGAAAAGTTTATCTGCAATTTGGATCACCAATGTTGTAGAGAGAGCCCTCAAATCACGAAAATGATTGTTACTTCTTTAACTAAACATAAAATTGAATATGCGGACGTTTCATCAGTCACAAAACCGATTTTACTATTGCTAGATTTACTAGATTTCACGTTCAAAGATGATGGTACGTCGCACTTAATTAACCAAAATGAATTAAATGATCTTGTATGAGACTTGCAACTATGTAGATCCAATACACAGATTCTTGCCTCTCGTGGAAATTATTGACATGGTTTGATATTGAAAAAATTGAATTTATTCGATAACAATATAAAAAAATATATAAAAACCCTTGTCAGTACTCTGTACTACTTGCCTAACACCTGTATACGAATTAGGCTTATATTTATATAAAAATACGTTTTACGTTTCAAAAATGAAGTGTTTTCAGACATTTTTTCGTAGGACTGTTGCTTTTTATTTAGTAGACCACCCGAATTCAAATTTTAATTTTCAATTATGTATAGAGTAAAAAAGTGAGTATCTACGTATGATTATAAAATACATAAATCTTGTTTTCTGAAATGAGCTCCGGAATATGCAACACTACATATCCGTTCGTACGTTGCGTTATGATTGATGAGGAGACACTGAATAATTTTACGTTAGAATTTCGTACTTGACAAATAACATCTGGACCTCGCGGTAACAATTTTGTAAATATTTGTTCTGGGCAGGTCATTCCAGGGCAAGTCCTAATTAATCATGTAGCACGCAAATTTGTTGATGCCTCACATTTGACGCCTGAGCGATAAGGATAATTCAGAAATAATATTCAGGAAATGTGAAATAAATGTTCGGATAAACGGTTCTGTTGATGAGTGTAATTAAAAATGATTCAATTTTGTACAAGGAGAGTACTAATACTACGACATTCAACAAAGGGCAGACGTTTTTCTGTTCAAATTTAAAAACATACTCTTATGCACATAAATATTTGCATTTGAATATCTCGTCTTTGAGATACAGTTAAAAAAGGGTATTTCAGTAATACAACATATTTTCGATGTTGAATATGCTGAAAGTGCAGGAACTGAATCTTAAAATTTCTAATTTCAGGATCTGAAAGTCAAAAATTCTTATCATTTTAGAAATCACAGTGGAAAAAAAATTTCATAAATTTGCTTCCTTTTCAAAAGGTACACAGGCTTTTTTGGCAATTCCGTCTATCAGCATTTTTAGTTTAATTCATCCTCTCTAATTTAAGCTATGCATTATTTTTCAAGCTTCATCCCTATACAGGGTGTGAGAAGTTTGACTGCCATTACTTCAGCATAAGATAGAGGAATCATAAATGAACAAAAAAGTTGTATATTGCAGGGGAGTAAAATTAACAGTTTTCAAAATACAGCGAGTATTAATATTGGGGAGTTTCATCACAACGTGACAACAGCGCTTAACCTAATGCTACACAGCTGATGCACCCCACGTGTGCACGCGGCAGACTTGTCCTACGGAATAAGAAAAATGTAAACAACTATTGTGAAACATTTCGTAAATTTCAAGATAATTAATTGTTTTCCAGTTTTTAAATAAATAAAATAAAAACCCGGATTTATACTTATTTGATGAGCCGCGGCAAAAATTCATTCAAATAAGTTTTCGACTGTTTCAACCTCGCTGGCATTCTTCGTGTGTCCCCATATGTAAAAATCCAATGGATTTAGATCAGGTGAACGAGCTGGCCAACGATGGGAACCGTTCCTGCCTAACCAGCGACCACATATTTGCTCTTACGTCCAAATGTATTTCTTTCAGCAATTCTGCAAAAAATTCGAATATGTCCTGTCAATCTGCCTGGAACGATGTTGGAAATTTGATGTCTGTATAATACTGATGTGGATTTTGTTAGTTATGAAAATTATGTGAATAAAAATGCCGTTTCTAGTAAAGCATGCCTCATCTTTATCCAAAATTCTTGAAATAAAAAGGGGGTTGCGGTCAGTTTTAGTTAAAAACCATCCACAAAAATTTAACGAAATCTGCAGGTGACAATTCTCTCGTAGATGATACGCATATACATAACTGCTACCGTAGAGTCCAGTGAGACACTCCGACTTCTCGCGCTTCGACTACTACGCCTGGAGTCTCTTTCAACAATGTATAATTTGTTCTTCCGTATTGACATTCACTTGTCGGTTTAGGTCATGATTTTCAAGACGAGGAATCACACTACCAGTTTCAAGAAGACGTTGTGAATCTTGAACGAATGTTCTTCTGTTAGGGACGTGCCGGTAGGGAAAACGTCGACGGTAAATGCGTCGAGCTCTAATAAAATTGCGGCGAGCCTTCCCATAAATGAATAACATATCGTGATATTCACATATGGTAAACATTTTTAAAAAACAAGGAGAAACACCTCAAAAAAAGGAAATGGTGGTATGCAAAAAACACTCCGACACTGTCGAATTCCAGATACCAACTGAATTGCGTATTGCTGGTTGCTGAACAGCTTTGTACCTCGTGTTAACCGCCACGCCATTGTCACATTGCTCGATACGAATTTTATCGAATTTTAATTTATTGCAACGCTAATTATTTTTTAGAATTAAGCATAAATAAGTGCAAAAAAGTGATAAATATTGTATTTTATGGTATTCTATGCACGCATTATGACAATATTCCTTAATTAATGGAACTTTTATACATCAAGTTGGAGAATTTGACAATTTTTTTCTCGGAAATGGTTGAGTTTAAGAACCATGTCATATAAGGTTTTTTTTGTTTATTTCTGTATGCAGGAAAAGTGTTTTCAGGTTCATGAACATACAAATTTTTAGTAATTTTTCTTACCGCAGGCATTTAACCATTTTTCTCAGCATTACATTTGTTTGCCATAAAGAAATTAGCTATAACTGTTACTTTCACCAGTATTGATCATTCTGTTTTGAAGAATTACCTACCAGTTCGTTCCAAATCATTGTTATCCAAATAACGTAAACGCAGGAAGGAAGACTGATATACCAGATGAAAATCTGACTTTGTAATAAGTAATGGGGCCATTATTTTCCCGGAATATCCGGCGCTATTGATTTTTCCGAGTCCCTCTAAATATTAAAATTAATTCCGCCCAACAGCATTCGACATTTGTCAAAGTAATAGATAGCTGCATGTGGTTGGTTACACGCCACTAATACTTCTAAAATAGCAGTCTTGGGAGCCATCATTTATCGATATCTAAAGAGTCTACATTGTGCCGGGATTCATATGTGCACGTGGCTGCCACGTGAGGCAATTTATTTTCTGACGCGAAAGCGAGGAAATCTTGGATAAATAATGCTAATTGGGGGATGCGGCGTAATACATATTATTTATGTCTCGTGCCTGTTAGGAGAACCTCAGAAAAATGTTTAGGTTACATAGTTGTTTAGATATACAGTACGTTCATGATGAAAGGAACAAATTCGTTAAAACGTAAAAAATATGCATTGAGAAAAAATGTTTCTAATGTATCTCCCAAGCTCATTATTTAATTATTTTTCATATAATTTTTTTTTCTTTTAGAAAAGTAGAAAATGATTAACTCTAATGATATAAGAATTGTTCAAGCTCTCATTTAAATACAACAATTCTGGTAAATACATATTTATACTTATATAAAATATTCAGTGTTGAACAAATTAATTAAATACCATTTACTACACATGAAACAGATAGAATCTATAGATAGATATAATAGAAATGTTACCAATACTTACAAAAATCAGTAGATGGTTATGTTATGTATTTAATTTAAAAGACTATACAATATTTGCTCATATAAACCTTTGCTCAATACAACAACGATGCATATTTTTTTAAGAATGCAGCGTTAGTTAATATAGAGCTAAACTGAATGAAATCATTTAACCTTTCCATTATTATTTATCATAGAACAATTTTCTAACTGAAGATAAAAAATGATACATACATAACAAAATTATATTTTCCCAGATATAGTAAAAGTAGGTTTTAATTTATTCAATTTATTCTATACACGATTAAGTAAGAACTAAACTACATCCACAAATTGTTGCTCCTTCCGAAGGTCTGTTATTCAATAGAGCATGCACAGAGTCTATACACCTCTTGGAAAATTATGTGAACGTATGCATATTATTATGATAATGCAGGCCACCCAAGAGCGTCTTCATGTTCAGTTGCAGTAATGTTAAAGTTAAGACGCTGGTCACTCCATCGAAGCCAAGAAACTAGATCAATTTAGAAAATTATAAGGTGTATGACCTACAACTAAGTTATATCGTGTAAATATGCGGGATATCCCTTAATTCGAAACTTCTACAGTTTTACAGGGTATTTTTTGGTAGAAACGAACAAAAAAATAAATAAACTAAGGATGAATTATGACTCCTTATGCAGATATAGCAGTTTGAAGATGGTCTTTTACACAAACTCGCAAATAAATGGGTAGCGTGGGATCCATTTTTTCATAGTCACCTTGATAAAAAAATGTCCTCTTGGATAATGTAAATTTACATCCTATAGTATGAAAGAGTGATGGTCTTGAAAACTTATGCTAAAATACATAATATTCGAGTTAAATTGTATAAGTATATACCATTATATATATGATCTAGATTAAAACAAAGTACTTGTTTCAATAAACACGTACAAAGCTATTTCTTGTCTAAAAAGCTTTACAAATTTTAATCTTGTCTCATTCGCATTATTGAAAACCAAATTCTAGTTGATTAGAAATAAAGTTACTGTCATTTTCTCCAAAAAATATGTTTTATTAGTTTTGAATTTCATTCTTGAGTAAATAAATATGTCACATGACTTTCAAAAACTCGCAGAAATATATTTAAAAGCAACCTTTCTCGTGAAACCTAAAAGTATTACAGTGGTAAGTTTATGTGGGTGGTACAGTTATGGAAAATAAATTTAAAAAATTCTAAATTAAATTGCGTGCGGCTATAAAATGAAGTTTCCTACTTTAAAAGCATTTAAAAGTTTTAGGTTGGACGTAATTTTTGTCCACGACTGTACTATATTTTCCAATCAAATGAGTGATTCTAATTACTCACACCTGCGACACTGGTTTCTTGGGAGAATTTATTTTATATCGACGTATTATGAACCACCTTTGATTTATCAAAGCCTTTATGCCCTTTATTTAGGGTATATCCGCGCATATCGTATATAGAGGGTGTAAGTGAATAGGGGCCATATTTATACAGTGGCTAACTTTAGAAACACGTATTAATAATTTATTTTTTTAAATTCCGTTGTGAATACTTAATTTTTCCTATAACTTTTTTTTTAGTAATTTTCATACTCTCAACTCATGCACAATCAGGAACTGAATAAGTGACAGAATAAGAAAAAAGAGTGAAAATATACCATATTTCTTTATATTTATGTAGTGTACGTTATGACAGTAGTATAGTTCAGCTAAACTAGGTCAATGTTAGAGGTATTTCACACTGAGATTCACAAATTAAAAAAAAATAGTAACACAAATATTTGAAAATACTTAAAACGATTTTTTAAAAATACTTCATATAAATAAGATTAGTATTTTTATTTATTTTTTATATTCGTTTTTTAAAACAACAAAAATAATTATTTTAATGGATAAATTAGCTTTATTTAAATTAGTTACGTTTCTACATGCCAATATTGACTAATTCGTCTACATTGACATAAAAAAAATATGGTGACTATAAAATAACACGTCGCCGGCGCGTAAAAGCAATCCGTTTTCTCTAAATTATTTTTCATTAATTTCGCTGTATAACAGTTGATTTTTAAAATTATATTCTTAGTAACATATTAGTTAATATTTAATAAATCATGTAAAAATATTTATTTCTTTTAGAAACAATAGTATATTTTTTAATGTTTGACGCTTTGACCACAGTGATAAGAAAAAAATAGCGGCTGTAAAATAATAATAATAATAATAATAATAAGTTATACAAAAGCAATCTGTTTTACTAAATTACGTTCCATTGTAATTTCGCACAATGTACACAAAAATTAAAGTACAGTTTAAAAAACTTTTTATTTGATTTAAAAAAGGGATTTCAGATTCGTAGTCAGAGGAACACCCATGAAAAACTGACCCCCAATTAAAGTTTGTTAAAAGTTGTACAATGTACAAGTGAAGTTGAACAACCCTCATAATGAATATATTTATTTTACGTTATTTTTATTTACGTTAAAAGAGAATAATAATTTACCTTATTTGATGCACAGATGATCAAAACAAGTTTCATTTAAGGAAATCTTACTGAGATGTTTGATTTTTTTTCAAATCCTCCGAATACCATAAAAATACTCGAAGCATAAAAATGTTATGGTATAAAGAAACATTTATCTCTCAGAAGAAATAGGGATTATGCCTAAGGTATACATTCATCCTGAAATATATAACATGTTTGGAAATTCTGATTACTTTCCGCATTGTCAATTTAAAATATGCGGGTGGATTCACCCAGATAAGCGAAATTGAAAGGACTCGGTAAATCACTTCCCTCGTTTCATTCAGCATATATATACCGTATTCTGTGAATATTATTTTAATTAAATTTGTTTCTGAGCTTATGTTTTGTTCCATTTTATGTATATTTGATGACAGACCAAATAGAATAATTACGCTATCCCTAAAGTTCGCAACAAAATATGAAAATATAGTCACGCTCCGAAATGTACTTTATGTTTGCTGTGTAATTTGTGAATAATAAATTTTGTGAAGCTAATACGGTGCAATATTTTACACGATATTTTCAGTTTGATAATTTTATTTTATATATTTTACTACAAATTAGTGTTACATTCTACAACTGTGAAATTCGACAATAATGGATGATACTAGTATACAGGGTGATTTAGTTTGGTATTCGCGGCCCTGTATCTCTTTTATTTTAAAAAATAGCTATAACAAACCCTATATATTTTTAAATTGCCGCTCAAACTCTATCAAATGACATTATTAGATCGTCTCCATGGTAACATATGTCGTGTCCATGGTAACATATGTCAATGTTTTTGTTCAAATAGCATACTATATATTTTTTTAACGATTCTGGAAGATATTTTTTTTCTGCGTTCAGCTATGTAAGGAAGTCTATAGTTTCATTAGAAATATTGCTAGAAAAACAGCAAAAAAGATGAACCCTACTTTTCGTACCTTTATTCTAAAAAATGATAGCCAGCTACGGAAACAAGCTACTGTGTTTTTTAAAGTAACATATTTTATTTTTAATACGATAATAATATAACAATTTAAAACAATACTTATTTCAAATGTTCAAAATGACCTCCATTTGCTTCCAAACACAGAATAGCTCTGTTTATCACTCTCTATAAACACATTCTAGTGTTTCTTCATTTAATCTCCGACATTCTACTCATATTCTGCTTTTAAGGTCGTCAATATCATTTAGGTAAGGCCAAAGAAAGAAATCTATAGGAGTGAGATCCGGAGACCTAGCAGGATATTTAACATCTTCATCGAATGTTCTTCATCTCTTGCCTTTCTGGGTTTAAAAACCCTTCTTTTCTATTGAAAACTTTCATCTGCCGCCAAATTCCTCTAACTTTCCGAAAATTTTATCTGATGGAAGTTGTCTCTGAGGAAAACGATGTTGGTATAAATACCTAGCAGCTTTAGCGTTCTTTCGGCGCTCTCCATAAATTAAAATCATATCTAGTAATTCATGATTACTGTAAGTATTCATGTTATAATAAGTATAGATAGAATAGGTAGGTACAAAATGTCAATTATTTTGACAAACCGTTATTTAGAAACGTCAAAATTCAGTTGTTTCCGCAGCTGGCTATCTTTTTTTGAATAAAGCCACTGAAAGCAGGATTCATCTTTTTTGTTGTTTTTCTAACAATATTTCTAATGAAACTATAGACTTCCATATATAGCTGAACGCAGAAAAAAAATATCTTCCAGAATCGATAAAGAAATATATAGTATGCCATTTGAACAGAAACAGTTGACTATAGCAATTTTGACATACCATGGAGACGATCTAATAATGTCATTTGATAGAGTTTGAGCGGCAATTTAAAAATATATAGGGTTTGTTATAGTTATTTGTTAAAATAAAAGAGATACGGGGCCGCGAATATCAAACTGAATCACCCGGTATATCCAATTACATTATATCAAAATATCATATTATTCTCACCGTTTTAAACAATATAAAAGAATGAATAACAATTTCTTCATAAAATGTCCGATAAAAGTAATTTTTTTGGCCAAAAATAAAGGGGGCCAAAACCGGCATAATTTTGTGATTCTTTTTTTTGTACCCATACTAAATAAGACTATCTTGCGAAGCAGCAAATATTTTTTTTTGATGATTATAGTGTGACTATTTTTTTTTAATTGAACTGACTTAAAATATTAATAAGCAATGTTAACTGTACTTCTAGGTACAAAATCTTTGGAATATAAGCTTTCTATAAATTACACATTTCTGCTTAGTAGTTATTGTGCTACATAAAAGAGATAACAACTGAATTTCCAGTCTTATCGATTTATTCCTCATTCATTTCACAAGCACTCTTATGACACTTTAATTGAGATTAATGCTATTTGTAATTAAGATATAACGCAACTATGAGTATAAGAGCCACATTACTAACAGGAAACTTATGTATTTCTTGGGAATAGTTTTCTGGTATTATTGCTTTCATATCTCGTTTATTACATTCATATTAGTTGAAATCAATGTTTTCTGAGTTTTATGAATTATTTAAGTTGTGCTTTATAAATGTTCTTCTATTTTCTATAAAGGATTTGTTTAGATATAATAAAAATTTTTGGCAATAGTGAACGAGTTTTTTCAATATCGCAAGCATGCCAGAAAGTTTTGGTGTATTTATAAAAACTTTAATAAATAGTATTTCGGAATATGTGAGGAGGATTTTTCCGGATGGCAAATTTTGAGATTACCTTAATTAATTAATTAATTTTAGTTGTGAAAAATCAGAATTTGTTGTCCATAATGAAAAAGTTACTATGTCTTAGTCTCTTCTTAATTTTTTATACCTTTCAATTAAAAACTCGTTTTAACCTTCTCACCTTTTATTCCGATTGACTTTTCATAATAACCTTAAATGAATACTTATCTTCTGCAGAATTCACATTCACATAAGTAGTACATTAGTAAAAATGAGGCTTTTTTCTAATTTTGGTTGAAATAATATAATATAATATTAATATCTCTACTCCTCATTCTAACTACCAGAATTAGCCCAGAAGTCGGAGATTTGTGCGGGAGAGGAGGCGGCATATTATATATAATATATAAGCAGGCCGCATTTGCGCCCAGGAACGACTTATGTTGGTAGGCCCTAACCACCATTCAGTGCAGGAATGAGGGAAACCTGGAAAACCTCATTAATTAGGGGGGTGGTCAAATGCCAACCGGTGTCAATCTCTCACATTGACCCAAGCCAACATTCTTCCACCCTACCATATCTGCACAGAGGGTGCCAATCCTCCGTACAAGCATAGCTAATCTACGGTCTACCAGCCGCGGGATTCGAAACCCGGGCAGATAGCACACATCGATACTGACGCCTTAAACCGTGCGGCTATCGACCGATGCGAAATGAAATAAAGCTTTGCGCCAAAAGAACCAGTCAAGACTTATTTTTTTATTAGTAGTTTTGCCCACATACTTCTATAATATACAAAGCACTGCATATGTTTTTACCTCATTTTGACGTAACGGACAATATGTAGTAAAATATTTGACATAAGTTCATTAACACCCTGTATATTTCATCAATTCTGAAAACAATTTTCTGTCCTATTGCATAATAAGCAGATACTAACTTGGTGTCCATTTGATTATTCAATAAACTTTCATGCTTAAGGACCATTTTTTTTCATCTCCTGATAAATTTATTTGCCTGGTTAATCTACATTTCTCTCACAAAAGACATATTCATAAGAAAGAGACTAGTGTAGATGTAATGTTCATGAAACAGGTGGTCAAATTAGTTATCTCACATTTAACACACAATTTATGATTTGTAACACGCATTTCTTAATTCTATGTATCAGTCAAATTATCGAAAATACCTCGTTTTTGCCAAAATTTAGTTCAGTAAACAAAGTAGTGTAAAAATTAGGAAAAATTCCGTAGAATTGAG
Source organism: Anoplophora glabripennis (assembly GCF_000390285.2). Lineage (NCBI taxonomy): Eukaryota > Metazoa > Arthropoda > Insecta > Coleoptera > Cerambycidae > Anoplophora > Anoplophora glabripennis. Next base: position 905,188 of record NW_019416739.1, read on the forward strand.
TGAACTTCTTTATCTCAGCTGAATGTTAGGGCTTCGTTTTCAAAATGGCGTTCAAAGTTTGCAAAAAACTGTTTTTTTCGCTTAAAAAAACATTTTAGAAAAAAATATTTTAGGCAAAAGCTGTAGAACTTTTTATAACAAAAATTTTGAGCCCGGTGTCAATTGATAAACAAAAATGTACTAATTATTGTAAGAAACTGGCTAAAAATCGCATTTTTTAAAAACTTCTATATCTTTACAAAAAAATATTTTTTACGTAACTTTCAGAATATGTTGTCCTTGGCAGGTAAAATAAGTGCATTTTTGTAAAATTGCTAAATATTTCATAGTTTTTGAGAGAATTGAGTTTCGAAAAAAGGAATTTTTTTTAAGTTTCAATAGATTATACAGTAATGCACTTACGTGACTCATCTTGGACCTAAAAATGTATCTAAGACATGTACTTTCCTGTGCGTGTATGTATTGCAAGATAATTGGAAACATGGGAAAAACCTGCTGAAACTTTAACTTCTTTTTTTGTATACAAAAATGTCGATTTTTTCCTATCGTTGAAATTTTATCGGAATGGCATTATTGTCATTTGATAGCTAACTTTTTTTCACGAATTTAAAAAAAATGTTGTCCATATAATTGGACAACATTTCACATCGGGGTGGGCTTAAATTTCTGATATAAAAAGTTCTACAACTTTTGTCTTAAGGTGGCCATATTCCTGGCCGAGAAATAGTGAAATTTCTGGCGTTTTTAGGTATTGAAATCTTTAAAAGTAAAACGTGTAGAACAAAAGTAAGCACAATAATAAAATCCTTGATGTTTTGTTTATTCATTGTTACCATTTAAATTTACTCAAATAAAATAATAACCAAAAAAAAGCGTTTGTAAAACATGCGTTTGCTGTTATTCTAACCCCACATTTTAAGAATTATTTTCACGTACTTATAAATAAAAATAAACAATTTTATATGTAGGACTAAGTAAGTAAATGTTATAAGAATATTTACATGTGGAATTATATATAAAAAAGTTAGTATTTTCGTAGATTTCAGTACCTAAAACCTTGATGGTTTGATCGTTTTTTGCACCTGTTTTTCGTTTTATTGCGGCGTCTTTGAAAATACTCAGGTGGCACGACATAACATTCCTCTTATTTGATAAGCTTTAGATTATTCAGTTATTAAATGTCTGAAATTATTTGTCTTTGCGGAAAACACTATTTATAGAATATGGGGCCCTTAAACTATTTTTTCTAAAACGTGTCTTTGTTTACTGAACTAAATTTTGGCAAGTAAAAATCTTACTTGTTTGGACTAATGTTCGTATTTAACGGAATTAATACGGTTAAAGCGGTTACTTTAAGGCACTACAGTTTACCAGAAATAGGGCCTATATATGTCAATTACACATAGGCCGTTCGAAACATAATGACCATTGCATCTGGCATTTGCAGTAATTGGAGTGACTGTTGGACCAGATACGTCTAATAGCGCTAATACCGGGCTTACGGGAGGGTGCAGGTCCCCTCGGCCACCCTCTGGACGTGTAAGCTTTATTTGCTAACACTGCATGCCCTAATATTGTCCTTGGGGATTAGGGGGTATTTTATCTAATATACCAGCGGAAACAACCGTAACATAAATAATTTTCGTACGGTACGGATGATAATGCAATGCAGGCCAATAATTACCGGGGACGTAATTGCTTGCAAGCCTACACGCAGTTATGTTTTATGTGTTAATTTACTGATTATACAGGGTGAGTCAGTTTTTTGTAGACAAACTTTAACAGGAGATAGGACACATGTTTTTAAAAAGAAAAGTTCCTATAAACATATGTCGTAGAATGCTTCGTTTCCGAGATACAGGGTGGAATTTTCATTATATAGTCCGGTCAAATTAGACCAAAAAATAAGAGTGAAGGTACATAAATTTACAACAAGCTGAAAGTGAGTAAAATTGTTTAAAACATAATTAAAAATAACATATTAAAATTCCTAATCGTTCCGGTACTTGGAAAAAAATTTATTCGAGGTCAAAGGTCAAAAAAATGGATTTTTCGCGATTTTCAGCTAAACTTAATTTTTTTCATAAAATTACCTCTGACAAAAATTGTAGATCATAAATAAAAAATGTATCAATACTTTTTTTCCTAAGAGCCACCGTTTCTGAGATATAACGATTCAAAAAGTTGTAAAAGTTGTAATCGTCATAATATGCATAAGTACGCCACGTATATACAGGGTGTTAAAAAAAGAGTGTAAAATATTTCAGGAGGTAATAGTATGAACCAAAATAAGCAGAAAAGTCTTAATAAACATGAGTCCGCAAAGTAACGGTTGCGGAGATATGGACCACTATTCGTTTTTCAAACATTTTATTTTATTAGGAATAAACCGACAAAGGAAGCTTTTAACAAACAAAAAACAAAGTTACAGAAGATGTTCAAAGTGCCCTCCGTCCATTTCCAAGCAGGCACGACATCTTCGTCTCAACGATATTCGAACTCTTTCGAAAACACCCTCCTTGGTTTGGATTTCTTGACACTTTTGATTAATCCGTAGCTGCAGCTCTTCCAGGCTATTTACAGGAGTACCATACACTAATGTCTTCAAATATCCCCAAACAAAGAAATCTAGAGGGTTCAGATCAGGCGATCTTGGAGGCCATAAAACAGGTCCGGCCCTTCCTACCCATCTATGTGGAAAAGTTTGGTGTAAATGCTCTCTAACGGCCATGGAAAAATGAGCTGGAGCACCATCATGCTGGAACCACATTTGTTGCCTCTGATTCAAAGGAATGTCTTCCAAAAACTCATACAGTGTGTTCTGCAGAAAGTTGAGGTAAGCAGCGCCTGTTAATCGGTTTGGTAAAACAACAGGACCTAGAAACCTGTCACCTACAATACCCATCCAAATGTTTAATGAAAAACGTGCCTGATGTCCAGATTCTATTAGAGCATGAGGATTTTCGTCGGCCCAAATATGCGTATTGTGAAAATTAAACACTCCATTTCTTGTGAACCCGGCCTCATCAGTAAAAAGAATGTTTGCAAGAAAACGAGGGTCTTCAGCATCATGACGTAGAAACCAGCGGCAAAAAACCAAACGTGCTTGATGATCATTTATTGGATTTAAGGCCTGTACTCGTTGCACATGGTATGGATAAAGCAGTTGCTCGTGAAGGATTCTCCAAACAAGAGGACCACTAATTCCTACCTCGGCTGATATTCTCCGCACACTCGTACCTGGATTCTGCTCTACCAGTGCTAGAATTTCTTCTTCTGCTCTAGGAGTGGATACCGACCTTGGTCTTCCGGATAAATGGCACTGTTTGCTCAAGGAACCGGTATCACGCAATCTTTGGTGAATTCTTCCAAACATGCGTTGTGAAGGAATCTGGCGATTTGGATAAGCGTCAACATAAAGACGTCGCGCTTCGGTGGCGTTCCCATTAGCACGACCATACATGAAATGCATGTCTGTTAATTCTGCGTTAGAGTAACCAGCCATAGCGAAAGAAAACTTGTGCACTGAGAACAACTGTCAAATACGTACTGTTTATTTCACTAAACATCAACCAACTATTATAAGAAAATACACAACGTTTTTGCAAAATAAAAAAGGGACTAAAAAACATAAAACATTCCATATCTCCGCAACCGTTACTTTGCGGACCCATGTTTATTAAGACTTTTCTGCTTATTTTGGTTCATACTATTACCTCCTTAAATATTTTACACTCTTTTTTTAACACCCTGTACATCTCTGAAGCTGTAATATAAGTAAAAATATTTTTCCATCGGTGATTGTAACTTACACTTAAAATATAAAATATACAAAAGTATAACTATGAGAATATCAGGTAAAATGAAACAGTAACTCAACTCCACAAGAAGTTATCACCAACGGAATTCGCTTTCTTCTTTCTATATAATAAGCTCCTAAAAAAAACTACCTGCTTAGATAAGTATCGATATGCATGTTTCGTCAAAAACACTCGAAATAAAAAACAAGTGCAATTAGCTTGTCTTCCTCCAACCTCAGTTGCTGCTCATCAACATCTTTTTCGGGTATATTACCAAGTTCAAGTGTGGCTTGGTTATCAGCTAGACCCAAAAGACTGGGGTTGGAAGTTGGTCGACAATACATTAGAACCAATTCAGACTTTACTCCCACCTGCGCCGGAAAAACTGCTAAACACAATTTTTTGCAACTGTGAAAAGGGATGCAGTGCTAAATGTGGTTGCAAAAAAGTTGGACTGTTTTGTTCTCTGGCATTTACAAATTGTCAAGGCCGGTCGTGTTCTAATGTTGAATCACCAACAGTAAAGGATTCGTTTGATACCAAGGAGGAGACATGCGAAACATCACTATTGACGCAATTTACTTACACCCAGAATGAAGAAGAAGAAGAAGAAGATCAAGAAGAAGAGCAAGAAGAAGTATTTGAAGGTTATGAATCAGACGAATAAATTCCTCTACTTTTTTTTAATTTCCATCGCTTTTATCATTTCCAACCCTTGCTAATATCTGTTATGCAATAGTTTCAATCTAAACAGAATCACAATAGACCTGTGGAATAGGCCTACTGGGGAAACCACGTTAAAAAAAACGCGCTAAGTACACTACCTCATAGGTGGTATGGAAATGTGTGCATATTATGACGATTACAACTTTTACAACTTTTTGAATCGTTATATCTCAGAAACGGTAGCTCTTAGGAAAAAAATATAGATACATTTTTTATGGATAATTTTATGATCTACAATTTTTATCAGAAGTAATTTTATGATAAAACTTACAGTTTTAGCTGAAAATCGCGAAATCCCCATTTTTTTTACCTTTGACCTTGAGTAAATTTTTTTCCCAGTAGCGGAACGATGAGGAATTTTAATATGTTATTTTTAATTATGTTTTGAACAACTTTACTCACTTTCAGCTTGTTGTAAATTTATGTATCTTTGAATGTCTAGATTGACCGGACTAATAACTTATAAACGAATGCTTAGATTTTTTTCATGTTTCGGGGATAATGCCTATTAATTAAGGGTGGGCAATGAAACTATCACTGATCTTGCTAGTGATATTAGTGATGACGAATATATTCCACATCACGTAGTGAAAAAGGCAGTAACAATATCACAAAAAAAGTAAATGTTGTTCGAGATTTGGGCCTGGCAGAGAATGGAGCAGTGTTCCTAATATCATGGCTAAAAAAATACTAAGCAAGCCGAAAAGTGAAAGCTTTTTACTATCAGTATAGTAATAAGAAATATTTTTTTAACAATGAAGAATTTTCCTTAGGTTGACTACACGTCGGGGTAAATCGTCAGGTTGCAAATAGTGTATTAACATAGATGAAAATGGCTTCCATTTATGCTTCTTCAGAATTCTATGAATAGTTCCTATTGATAGACGTGAATTTATTATGCATATCTAATTGACGCCTGTGGATAAGCGGTGAAAAATGCCAATACATTTACTTCATTTTCTTCGTTGTCCACTGCTGTCTTATCTTTATCATGTATCGGGAGAAACTTTCCATTCTCAGAACAATTCTTTAATAGTCTTCTGACCATATCATGACTTGGTCTGTGCTTATTTGGATATCTTTCTGCAAACACGCGACATGTAGTATTTTTACATACATTATCAAACAAAAGGATGATATCATTCGAGAACTGCAAAGTAGGGTGAAAGTGTTGAATGAATATATCTCAGTAGTGTATGAATTGAATGGAAATGTACAACAGACCACTGCAAAAAGTATGGTAAAAAATTCCACAACGGACACGTTTACTGATAACGGTTTACTGACCCGAAATGCCTCAAATTCTTTACAAAAACAAGAGATTGATAAAATTTCCATAAACACGGAAGAAAAAGGTAGTGTCAATAACCCCACTTTGAAAAGTAATAAGGAAAAGAATAAAATTAAACAAAGGAAGGTAAGCAATCATCCTAATGCAGTGGTTGTTACAAACAAAGAGGTTTCTGCTGCAGTACAAGAGGCTCAAACTCAACTCGTGGCCGACAAACTTATAAACATTAATAAAGACATAATGCAGGAAAATTCCAAATGGAAAACTGTAAGAAAACAAAGACGTCGTAACTCTACGTTGGTAGGAAAAAATAGGGAATCAACTACTGTCAAAGGTGTACCGCGGTGGGTGGACATACATGTATACAGGGTGGAACCCGAAACAACGGATACATGCATGACTGAGATGCTTAAACCTCTTATACCAGAAGTTAAATGCGAAGCTATTTCATCAAAATATCCTGGACTATATGCCTCCTTTAAGGTCTCCGTTTATGAAGAAAATTTTAAGACTGCTATGAATCCGGATATCTGGCCTTTTGGAGCGTGTGTCAATAGGTTTTTTCACAAGCGCAAAACAGTGCTGAACCCGGAAAACTAATATATGATCCAAACTTGTTGCTACTGAATATTAATACTTTGACGACAGATAAAGTTAATTATCTGTATGAGAACTTATGTGAGTACCCAAACTTAGATATCGTGTGTATTGTTGAGCCCGGTTTAAAGAGTGACTGTATTTGCTCCATTCATCTGAAAGGCTATAAGTTGATGAACTTTTATTGCAGATCTGTTAAGAAATGTGGTGGTGTTGCCATTTGGGTGAAAAATAATCTTTGTGTTAAAAAAATGAATATAGGTATTGGCTGCATAGAACAGGATTTTGAATACTGTGCAATATCGCTAAACACTAATAAACAAAAATTCATTATTATGAACTGTTACCGATCTCCGGGTGGCAATATTTCTGTATTTTTGGACAAAATAACTGATGTCTTAAACTCAATTCTACAACCCAATGTAAATTTAATAGTATGTGGGGATTTTAATATAGATTTCTATAAAAGTAACGAGTTTGGGGTTTTAAATGATATTATGTCATGTTTCAATCTTAAACCCTTAGTTAAGTGGCCTACTAGAGTGACTAGTACATCGTGCACTATTATAGATAATGTTTTTACTAATTTGACTGGTGATAACTTGTGCTGTGTATTGGATAATTACTTATCTGACCACAGAAGTGTATACGTAGAGCTGGGATTTCAGGAAGATGTATCAAAAGGCTTCTTCTCTGAAAAACGTAATTTTAGTGATAGAAATGTTGCCCAATTTGAAACAGCAATTGCATTAGAGAATTGGGGTAATCTGTATTGTATTAGTGATCTTGACGAAGCTTTTCAATATTTTTACGATATCTATATGTATTATTTTAATATTTATTTCCCTAAAAAAAAAGTTTTTAATCCATTATCTAGAAAACACTGGGTGAACGATGAGATAAAACGATCAAGTTCTAATCTGAAATTTTTATACAATATTAAACAACAGTTTCCTGTAATGAGCGACGTTTATAAGGAGGCTAAAAAAAGTCATGCCAGTATGATTCGTAAAACTAAACAAAAATTTTATCAGGATAGGATTATTAATAGTGATAATCCATGTAGTTCTGCATGGAAGGTGGTTGCCGAAATATCTAATAAAACAAATCATTCGGAAAATTTTAAAATTAGGGTTGATGGGGTTGACACTTTTGATCCTTATACAGTTGCTTCTGCATTTAATAACTATTTTATAAATGCACCGTTAGATATCTTAAATAAAATGAGGACGGTTACTATTGGTGATCCGGCTAGAACCCATAAATTCGTAAACTCCACATTCTTCTTGTTACCGTATGTCGAGGATGAGCTACACAATTTATTAAGAAATAAATTAAAAAACAAAAAAATTTCGGGCCCCGATGAGGTGCCTACATTCCTTTTAAAACGAGTAATATCTATTTTGATTCAGCCACTTACGTACTTAGTAAATTTGTCTTTTCTTACGGGTACTTTTCCAAATATATTAAAAGTTGGAAAGGTGGTCCCAATATATAAGAAAGGTGAGCGTAACGCCATGGAAAACTATAGGCCTGTGTGCATATCGTTCTCTTTTTCAAAGATTTTTGAATATGCTTTTCANTATTGACCATCTAAAATTTCAGCTTCCTATCTTAAAAATTGGAGGAGATAGAACCGATTAAGTGTAGGTATGTTTTTTCAAAAATATTTCAAAAACTATTGAGTTTAAGGATAAAGTAAGGTTATGAAACTTACCTTAAAATTCGATGTAGAATCCAAAAATTAAATAAAAAATAGTACATTCCATTTGAAATAAGCGAGTTGACGTCTACTTCCGGTAAAACCGGAAGTTCCACGGCGACGCCAATATTTTCAATCGATAGAACATTAGGAGAAACCCCCGTACACAAATTTTCAGAATTACAGTACGCGTAGTTTTCCAGAAACGTCTAATTGAAGGTCTATCTGGAACACCCTGTATGCATCTGTAGAAAAAAAAGGTTGGAGAATAACAAAATCACTGCAATTTAAACTTTGGAAGCGAGTTGTTCTCGCTATAAATCCGAGGAAATTTGTTAAAAAGTTGGCGATTTTATAGCACGAAGTAACGAGCAATTTAGGAACAACTGGAACAAACATAAGAGTTAGCAGTTCTTTTTTAGAAAACGAAACGTAAGATCAGCGCGGGTTTAGAACTGGCGATGTGCAATAAGTATCATGATCGTCGGAAATTTTAATTTCAACGTTGAGTGAGTTATTCCTTTTATTAGCAAAGTTTCCGTAGGAAAGCTATTGACGTGTGTGGCCAAGCTAGCGAATCCCGCTTTTTAATTTTATTTCTCGAGTCTTGTATCCGTGCGGAGGAAAGTACTTTAATAAAGTTATAAGGGACGAAAGAAGCCGCAGTTAAGAAAAATTGGTCTAGACGGATGAAAATCTAGATGCCTTGTATTTTTCTTTGGGTCTCTCTTATTTACTCTGAACCGTGCTCTCTGTAATTGTATAAATTAAACATAAATCTTTACAACGAAAGTATGCAACGGAAGACACATACACTTCTTGAATTAATTGTGTTTTATTCGATGTAAAAAAGTTCATTGGGGCAGTACTACAAAATGCCGTTTGTTATTATTTATCCACAATCGTTTTATAATCCACACATATGAACCGTTTAAAGTGATACATTATCTACTACTGGAATAAAGTAACTTTATTTCACATGTAGAATAATGAAAAAATAATAAACCTATAATAAATCAAATTTAATTTATTTACTTTTATCACATTTAAGTTCCTTTCCGTTAATAACATAACATCTGCCGAAGTATGTGAAAAATTTGCACAAGTTATGAATATCTCTTCTTATAAAGAACAAGTATATTTTCCTTGAAATTTCCTTGCAATATCAAGTTTGTTAGATATAGGCTCCTCAACATAATTTTCTGCTACTGAGGAGTTCTTCCATCCACCATGCCATTTGATGGTTGTAAAATCAGCACCTTTATTGGCCAATAAAGTAGTTGAAGTGCGCCTCATACAAAGGCCAGTATACAGGGTGTTAAAAAATGAGTGTAAAATATTTCAGGAGGTAATAGTATGAACCAAAATAAGTAGAAAAGTCTTAATAAACATGGGGCCGCAAAGTAACGGTTGCGGAGATATGGACCACTATTCGTTTTTCAAACATTTTATTTTATTAGGAATAAACCGACAAAGGAAGCTTTTAACAAACAAAAAACAAAATTACAGAAGATGTTCAAAGTGCCCTCCGTCCATCTCCAAGCAGGCACGACATCTTCGTCTCAACGATATTTGAACTCTTTCGAAAACACCTTCCTTGGTTTGGATTTCTTGACACTTTTGATTAATCCATAGCTGCAGCTCTTCCAGGCTATTTACAGAAGTACCATACACTAATGTCTTCAAATATCCCCAAACAAAGAAATCTAGAGGGTTCAGAACAGGCGATCTTGGAGGACATAAAACAGGTCCATCCCTTCCTACCCATCTATATGGAAAAGTTTGGTGTAAATGCTCTCTAACGGCCATGGAAAAATGAGCTGGAGCACTATCATGCTGGAACCACATTTGTTGCCTCTAATTCAAAGGAATGTCTTCCAAAAACTCATACAGTGTGTTCTGCAGAAAGTTGAGGTAAGCAGCGCCTGTTAATCGGTTTGGTAAAACAACAGGTCCTAGAAACCTGTCACCTACAATACCCATCCAAATGTTTAATGAAAAACGTGCCTGATGTCCAGGTTCTATTAGAGCATGAGGATTTTCGTCGGCCCAAATATGCGTATTGTGAAAATTAAACACTCCATTTCTTGTGAACCCGGCCTCATCAGTAACAAGAATGTTTGCAAGAAAACGAGGGTCTTCAGCATCATGACGTGTAGAAACCAGCGGCAAAAAACCAAACGTGCTTGATGATCATTTATTGGATTTAAGGCCTGTACTCGTTGCACATGGTATGGATAAAGCAGTTGCTCGTGAAGGATTCTCCAAACAAGAGGACCACTAATTCCTACCTCGGCTGATATTCTCCGCACACTCGTACCTGGATTCTGCTCTACCAGTGCTAGAATTTCTTCTTCTGCTCTAGGAGTGGATACCGACCTTGGTCTTCCGGATAAATGGCACTGTTTGCTCAAGGAACCGGTATCACGCAATCTTTGGTGAATTCTTCCAAACATGCGTTGTGAAGGAATCTGGCGATTTGGATAAGCGTCAACATAAAGACGTCGCGCTTCGGTGGCGTTCCCATTAGCACGACCATAAATGAAATGCATGTCTGCTAATTCTGCGTCAGAGTAACCAGCCATAGCGAAAGAAAACTTGCTGAGAACAACTTTCAAATACGTACAGTTTATTTCACTAAACATCAACCAACTATTATAAGAAAATACACAACGTTTTTGCAAAATAAAAAAGGGGCTAAAAAACATAAAACATTCCATATCTCCGCAACCGTTACTTTGCGGACCCATGTTTATTGAGACTTTTCTGTTTATTTTGGTTCATACTACTACCTCCTTAAATATTTTACACTCTTTTTTAACAGCCTGTATGCTTCTGGATTTGCGATATTCAGGATTGAAGCAACTATTGAGGGTACCTTCGCCAATGTGTTGATTCCAACAGTCTGAGAAGTACGTTTTTTATTGATATACCTTAAAAAAAATCTGTCTTATGTCAGGCGAATTGAACGCAGAGAAATACAGGGTGGCCAAATGAAAACGAAACAGCCATTTTCAGGTACCGCGTCAAGATTGTAGAAAAACGCTTAGACCCGTTGATTTTAGATTAAAGGGGGACATTCTTTGCAGGTATTTTTGACCCCGTCACTTTCACCCCCAAGCAAGGGTCAATGGCATTAGGGGTTGAGTAATATTTCTTTTGAAAGCTCTTACAATTCTCTTTACAACAGACTTTAAATTTTATAATTCCGCCCAATACTTTGAAAAAAATTTACATTTTCAAATTTAAATTATGTTTAGTTGCTTACTTACAACTTAGTTGATTAAATGTGATGACCGCCCGCTTCCATACAAGAATAAAGATTTTGTTCGAAACGTTCACGCACATTCCGAAGCATTTCCGGAATGATTCGACGGAATTCGTCGACGATTCTTTGACGCAAATCTTCCAACGACGCTGGCTGTGTTTTATAGATTTTACTTTTTAGGTATCCCCACAAAAAGAAATCAAGGGGCGATAAATCAAGTGATCGTGGAGGCCACTCAAAACGTTGGTCCAGATACTGACGGACAATTAACACATAATACGGAGGAACACCGTCCTGTTGAAAAATTAAATGATCTTCATTATACTCGGGAACATTTTCAATAATATCAGTCAAGGCAGGGTCAATAGCGTCTTCTAGTAATTGCAAATACATTTGTCCAGTCAAATTACCAGGTAGAAAAAAAGGCCCCACCAGCAGGTCACAGAAAATTCCAGCCCATACATTTAATTTTTCCGATTACTATACCTCGGCCCTTTTTTGAGGTTTTTTTCAAGACCTATATTAATTGCAGGCGATTTTCACTTTATTTTTTTAGTGGAATATATACAGGATGTTGCCGTTTTAATGAGCAGAACCTCGGTAGCTTATAGAGATGGTCATTTTAAGCAAAATATTCCCAAAGAACATACTCGTCATACCTCTGCGTTTTTGAGGCAGTGTCGAAGTTTTTAAAAAAGTCAATTTTTTCTGTTATCGAGTGAATGAAAGAATATTTTTTCCGTAGGGAAAATATTTGTTCAACTACATCTACAAACGTGCCAATTTTTACACTGATAGATTCCCCAGGGAATGCATATTACTATTTTCTTAAAAATATAATTACACGTAGATGCCTTAATGGCATTATTCCACCATTTTTAGAATCCTCAGATATTTCAAGAAGAAAAAATGAAATTGCATTTTTTTCTTAGATTGCATGGTTTTCTTGTAAAACTGAAATGAATTGATAACATACGCTTCAATTACATATTTATCTCCAATAAAATAAAAACTGTCAGTCAGTCATTGGACAGAAGTCAACAGTTTTTTGTGGAACACTGTAGATAATTCCCACATGGAAGGCGTTTTTCGAATCAGATTTTTAGAGAAAATGGACAGGCAAGAAGAAAGGAGTAAAACAGAAATTTGAATAATGTTGTGAGGAACAGAATCAGGAGGATCCTTCAAATGTTTGATAGGGGCCCATATATGAGTATTCGAAGAGCCTTCAAAATTATTCGCAATCCTATTAGTTTTGTATGAATAACATTTCGAAAAAATCAGCGATGTGCATACCATTTGCAGCCTTTTCAAAGTTTACATGCAAGGTGACCTTTTAGATTTTTGTCATTTCATATTGACTTTTGTAAGACATAGTCCAAATTTTTGAACAAAATATTGTGGACTGATGAAGCTTGCTTCGCAAGAAGAGGAATAGTACATTTTCACAATCTGCAGTTTGGAACCTCGAAAATCCAAATTTCCAGAATATGTTCAGCATTATTGGTCCCTATTTTCTACCTTCCACATCATTTATGGAATTTCTTGAAACAACACATTTAGGTATGTGGGACAATTTTGATCTTAGTGATGGTTAGTGGTGACATGAATCCTCTGATAAACCAAGAAGTTCTAAAAGTATTATTGACGGAATTAATGAAGGAATAAAGTCACAAAATTAGTTCAGCATAATGGTAGGACTACTAATTTGACAGTGCGGACTTAAGAAACATCTAGATAATGTCGGCTTGGCAGAATAATACTGCTTAGGTTCTGCCAACAGAAAGAATATATTGCAGCCAAAGAATTTTGCGAGTATAAAGTGATCCGCGTTATCTACTGTTGGAAAGAGAAAAGCCAGAAGCTGGAGGATACGAGAATGAGCCGTGGAGCTAAAAAATAACTACTCAGATAGAGAAAAGTTAGATAAAGGAGTCTTAGGTTATGAAGATCTACCTATGGATACTTGTAAAAGAAATGATCGGTGTATTCTCTTCATACCATTACAATCTGGCAAAAATATATAATTACCGCCACACATAAATTTTTTAAAGTTTTTATAATCACTATAAATAACTCCAGTTATTACTTAATTATTGCTATAACCTGGTATTAAATTTGAGAAAATTTGGAATAGGAACAAATAAATTTAATCCATATTAATTTCGATTCTACCCATCTATCACAACCGTTATCAAGTTACGCTTTCCCTTTGACGCTGATCATTCTCGCTGAGTCAGCTACTACTTGCATGGCTAATTTTGGCATTATTTTCATATATAACACAATAGGGTTATAAATACATTATTGATGCATAGGGTGGCATTATCGTATTATACTCCCAAATCATTGGAATAGATTTAGGGTGGAACTATATTAAACCATTATTGTTATGCGCTATATAGGGTATTATCGGAAATATAGGAGAGGATTTTATTGTTTATGGTCTCTTAAAATAACATATTTTGGGATTAGCACAAAATATAGTAGTTCAGAAGGCGAGGCCCTTAAGAATATTTTATCTAAATGTTCAATGGTACTATAAAAATATCGCAAAATGGTGAATTATGGCCATAAATTAGATGAAAGCAAAGATAAAGGAGAATTCAATCCAACATTTTGGTATTTACTCTGGGAATTCTTAAGCCTTTTACATTTTCTGTTGAATGGTCTTTAACGGTACAAATTAGGAAGTATACAAAGCACTTGCAGTAACTGGTAATAGTAATAATTAAATTACGAAATAACTGTGTCACATTAGCAAACAGTTTGTATGGGCATACTTAGATATGCAAATAAATTTTGTCCAACACTTGCAGTTTTATAGGTATTTTACAAGTTGATTTTGAGTGACTAAAATCAAATCATTATGTATAAAATTAATAATAAAGTTTAAAACTTACAAAGTTCGATAATTTTCTGAACAGACCTGGTATTTCTATTTAAAAATCTTTATGTAATTTAATTCACCTGAAACATTTAATCATTATGTCTCAATACAGGTGGTAAAGCCAAATATGAAATTCCTTAATTCCTTACATGTCAAATTTCAATTGTTACAAGCAAAACAATATGTAATTCGGACAAAATCGATACATCAATACGAGAACGTAACAAATCTAATTTAACAAATTGAGTTGTCAAGTCAGACATGATAGGAATCACGACTGATCTGATTTCTGTTTAGTTTACAGAAAATATCCAAATATAAATTGATTATGAACTCCGATTGCAGTATTTTTGTTATCAGTATATACGGAATATTTAAATAATTATTAAATTTGTGTAACAACGTATAATAATTATAACAGTATACTCAATTAGCTGCACTACCAGTAAAGTAATTTAGTATATTCATAATATAATTCAAAACATTTTATTTTTTATAATGAATAATAATAATCTAATTAAAATGTCTATCGAAGTTGAAAATAAATAACTATTGAAATAGCTAAATGCTAAGTCAGACTTCAAACAAACTAAGTCTAACTCTTTTTCCTCATCTGACTATTTTAAACATAAATTAAGACGAACATAAAGCAAGTACGTACATTAATAATTATACACTTTTGCATTTTAATGATTGCTTTAATGTACAGGATGTTCCATAAAAAATGTGACAAGGATCGATTACCAATTCCTCTAGAATTAAAATAAGACGGTTTAGGCCAATTTGTATACGTAAAAAATCAATATATCGGGTATAATAAATGGGGTACATGTATAAAAATGGCTAGCAATAAAATTTAAAGAGTTTTATCGGCGTCCCTAAAGGAATTTTCCGATAAAGATAAAAAAATTATAATAATTTGTATGTGTCGAAAAGTTCTGTTATATGTTGATTTGGCCAACAACATATTTTAATTATTTATGTCCTCGAATAATTTTATTATATTAACGGTAAATTTCGTTTTGTTCCGTTTCAAAAGGTCTCCAAAATGTCATGTTGTAATAATATTAGTAAACAAGATATCCCTCTTATTTCTCTCTTTCGCAATTGTAATATGAATGATTAATAGAAGGTGCCTTTAATAACTTAAAATTACCTGAATCACACCAAATTCCGCATTGCTGCACTGCACTACTAGGCAAAACATTTGTCTGTGATACTGGTATTAAAACAGCTGTAGAAGCTCACGTGGAAGACTCCTTTTACGTGGAATCTCCGAATACCTGCTTATGATTTCAATAATTATATTATTTGCGTATTTCTTATTTCTGGTAAGAACTGTTTTTTATTAATCCCGTTTTAGACCATTGCGGCACCTGCAAATTTACTCTACGTCAAACTGTTCTTTATTTTCGTAACGTCCGACGTAAAAAGTTATACGAGCTGTGTATCAGATGCACGAATCACGAACTGGTGCTTGTAATCACGCATCTAACGTCCGTCAAATGGTGATGGGTGGACGTGATTTGCTGTAAAAGCTCTACCTCAAGCCTCGCTTGTCGTAAGAATTCATCACCTACCTATTACTCCTATACAATTTAAATATGCAGTTGCTCGAATCGAATAAAGAAAAATACAATTAATTTGTCTATTACACATTAATTAAATAATTTGCTGTCTAGATCATTTCATTGTTCTTATTTAGTACCTATATAGGATGTATACGTTTTAGTGATCCAGACTTGGCTTTAAAATTAATATTCCAGACTTAGCTTTAAAATGAATATTAGAGCGAACACAAAATATTAGAACACCCTGTAACTTTTTAATAAATGAATTTAGTTTCACGAAACTTCAGAAAATTACGTATATTTGATGTATTATTTATATGTACGACATAAGCTTCTTTGATCATATATCTTATTAAAATACGACCTGAGACAGAATTAATAAGTAATCCCTACAAAAGGTTTTGACTAAATAATCCCGAAGACAACACACAAGGCTTAACTGGGGAATAATTTATTGTCCCTACCACCAAATAAACGTTAGTGTTATGACAAACTGAAACATAAAATCGGAACAAATTTAGTCGCGTCATAAAATATAATTCGGTAAGCAGAAATAGTACATATGGGGAAACAAAATTCCCGAACGCGCTATAAAACATATTGGTTGTAAAATGTATATTTAGTAAAAATAATAAAAACAGTCATTGTAGTCTTGGCTCTTGCCGGCAATTTTATGAATGTGTTGTCTTGTGCATTTGTTGTGTTTTTGTTTGATACATGTCTAAGCACTCAGACTGCCGGAATAGGTTTTGGCTTTTGGTGAAGCTCTAAAATCTTCTATAAAATTTTACGATTCACAAAAATAACTTCGTTGCACTTATCCATTACCTTCAGTCTTCCAGCACACGTAATTGTGTGATGTTCTGGTGCCATTCCAGATATTACTTCAAAATATGAAATAAAATTTGTTGTAGCTCAGGTACAGTGAGAATAATTCCGATCGTCCCCGAATACGGATTTGTTACTTATACAGGGTGTTTTTAAATGAAGTAGCAAAAATGGTACCAGTGAATGTAGAGCCAAAAATAAGAGGATTGAAGTAAAAATACCTTATATGAAAGTTGCACCCTTGAGGCGATATACCCTCTTAAAAGAGGGGATTGAAATTCACATTTTATTTTTTTTCTTTAACATGGGGAATGCTAGAGACACGAAACTTGGTATGTGTATCCTGTTAATAAAGAGACAACTTTTCAATATTTTTTTGATCATGGCGTATTTTATAAAGGAGTGAAACTGTCAACCCCATTGCAATATTTTATTAGAAATTTTTTATATGGGGCAAATTATTTATTTAAAAATATTTATTGGGAGACCGATTTATTGCGCAACTTTTATACCTCTTGTAATTTTTCGATAAAACCGATAGTTTTCTAGTAAAAAATTAGATGCGTCATCGTTCACTAAAGAGGTAATTGCGAAAATTTGTAAAAATAAAGTAGACGGATGTCATAACAAATAATTTGTTATTTATCATATTAATAAACTGACACTTTCTGTCAGTAAGCTGGTAATTTAATAATAATGAAGAATAATTTGCTATTAATTAATGAAACACGTTTGATAACTTATGGCTATGGGACATGTATTAGGGAAAGTTATTTATCTGAAATAAAATTTAATACAAACGAAAAACAAGAAATGCAAAATTAAATTTATAGAATATTCTCGAGATAATTTCCATTTTGCTGCAAGCATAACCTAATACGTCTGTTGATGTTATAACGCACTCGCACAAACAGTTCTTGGTTATTGCGAAAGTCATCTGCTGCCTGAAATATTCTTCAGCGTAGTTCTTCTAAGGAGGCAACAGGAGTGGCATAAACAATACTTTTTATGTGTCCCTACAAACAGAAATCCATAGGCGTTAGGTCAGGTGACCAATCCAGTGATTCGCGTAATTTAAATTTAACCATTCTCTAACAGCAAGTGTACTATGTATAGGCGCCCAATCGTGCATATACCACATCACCTGACTTCAAGTAATGTTGGAAGATTTATTTTCAGTCAAAAATCTAAAATACTCGGCCGCTCCAAGCCTATGTGGAAGAATAATGAACGAATAATGTTGAGCAATAAAGCTATTATTATTGTTAAATAAAAGGACCTACTAGAGTATTTCCTACAATTCCCATCCAACTGTTTAAACTGAAATTATGTTGACATCTTGAAACAAATATTTCATGAGTATTTTCATGAACATTATGGAGGTTTACTGCACCTACTCTAGGAAAATTTGCTTCATCGGTGAAAAGTACATTTATTAGGAAATTTAAGTTACGCCTGGAAATATTAAAGTACCATAGACAAAAATCCACGCAGTTAGGTAAATCAGGGTCATTCAATTCTTGCACGGGTTAATGGTGAAAAGGTATAAAAGATTTTCATGAGCTGCATTCCACACAAGACTGTGAGAAACTTGCAGTTGCCTGGACACCTGTCTTGTGCTTGTACCACAGTCTTGTTATAGATGTTCCAGTATAGCTTCCTCAGTTTCAACAGTTCGGACATTATGCCTTCTTCTAGCACCCTCACGATTGGGCTGAATTTTACCAGTTTCGCGAAGCCTTTTTTCCACGGAGGCCAATGCAAGAAAATTATGCAGAGGCCTTCTTGGAATTCTATTTCAACAAATATCGTACGGACTGTAGCTATGCAATATAAATTCACTAATCTAAGTCACTGGTAATAGATCCTGGTAAATCTAATAAACGGAATGCCTCAATTTCGCTTTGTTGTTTGAGTTTTACCTTTTAATTACTTCTTCTGAAGTATTCCGAGAGCAATTCCTAAACCTTTAGAGCGCTCCATTTACGAACCTCCGCTTCGGGGCTATGCAATTTTCCTTCTAATCGCGCGTTGTAGGATATACACTCCACTTTGGATAGAAGCTCGCGTCTTATCAATAGTAAAATATAAATCCCCAGGCGCGCACAAACTTGCAAAGTAACACCTTGATGAAGACGAGAGCTAAGCGTCTGCTGCAACAATATTGCATAAATTATACAGGACGGCCTAACGGAATTAAGCAAAACAAACACAAAAGTTATAAGCAATGTACCTCGTAAGCCTGTACATTACAAAGATAATTAAAAAAGTGATTTTTCTATTTGGTTTAGCAATATTATGTTTATGGTTAATATTCGATACGAGTCACATCTGAATATACGGTATGGTAAATTTCTTCCTTTCTTCCTATCCAACATATTTCTATACAGTGACATACAGTACTTCCCAGTGTCAGCGTACAAAATTTATCAGGGGGTAGACCAAAATAAGGTAAAAATTCTTATGAAATATTTTTCTGAGACGCACTCTACTGAATTACAGGATGTTTAGAAAAAAATAATAAGAACTTTCCGCAATAATTCAAAAACCCTTTCAGGGATTTAAGTAATTTTTGGGTAAAGTGTACATCTATTAAAAGTCATTAAAATTACATGGTGCTTATTTCGATCTGACGCCAGGGGCGGCCTAGGCCAACTTGTCCTCAGGGTTATGTCTTCATAGCTTTTGCATATCCTAGTTTTATGTAATTTGATTACGTTTTTCTGAATCTGCAATCGATTTTGAAAAAAAGTGGACTCTTGGTTCATAGCTCAAAAATCAACCGTTTTCGGAGTAAATTAGGTCTAAAGCATCGACTGCATTAGTTCGCAGAAAATTGCATGTAAGGATTTTACATATTTCTTGTTATCTATTAGGTACCTATCCTATCTAAAGAATATTTAGTGGGAACATCTTTCAACAGAATTGATGGTGCAGTAATTAAAATGAAATAAAAGTAGTTGTGTCGTATGCCTTCTGGAAAGAAGACAAACGGGTCTTACAAGTAACCCTAGCCTTCCTCTAGCGACTCCGTGTAGCAATTACGGGACGGATTAGTCTATTTCATTTAAAATCTTTTTAATAGCTTGGAAAATCCGCCGCAAAACCAGCTAATTGATATCGTTTTCTTTTTAAATTATTATCGGTTTAACAATTTAATTTAATTCTACTTTGGAATCTCTACGCTCTTCTCGTGATTTCGGGCGTTATTAAAAATATGGGTTTCTACGCTGACGCCTCCCAGACGCAACAGATGACTGTCACATGGCCCCGAATCTAAGCGAACTTGTTAAAAATATTGGTAAATTTCTCCGAAGGACGACGCTACCTACTTGAAAGCCCTCAACTTTCGATAATTTGTGTTGACTGAAATATTTTACTTTTGACCCATCCGTCCCGGCTTTTGTTACAGTTTTTTGGCGGGGAACCCCCTTAAGACAAAAAAATTTCTAAATTCAATGGCTTTCTAGCTAACTAATAATTTAAAAAAAAATCAAATGTGCGACCAAATTTTTCTGGTTTCAAAGACAAGGAGGCCCACGAAAAAGCGTCTTAAGGGGGTTTCTTGCCAAATAGCGTAGCACTGTGAGATTCCACATGTCATAAAACTCCTGAGTATCAAATTTAGTTATTCTCGTATAACATGGTTTTGAGGTATAAGAAAGAGTTCTTAGTTGCAGATTTCAGGGGGCTGTAACTCCGCAAGAGGGGCCAATTGGCAAAAAGAAAAAATACCGGTCCCCTAAATTTGTCTTAAGAATCTATGGCCAAATTTTGTTGCATGAATTTCGGAACACCCTGTATAAATCCGAGAGATTGCCCACACCCCTGGGACACCCTGTATTACTTACACTCTGTATATTTCCGTCTGGATTTCATAAAACTGGTAAAACGATTGAAAATACGTTTTGTTCAAGCCGTCCCTTTTTGTTGCAGTTCTCAGGGATGAATTCAAAGTTATGCCCTCTGATACGCGAGTAGCGGCGGGGGAAACGGCTCTCCTACAATGCGGAGCACCTCGGGGCCATCCTGAGCCTAATTTGATATGGAAGAAGGACGGGAAGGAGATGGATATCGACGGAAGAAGAATACGCATTGTAGATAGCGGGAATTTGATGATTTCTGATGTGCGACAGCATGATGAAGGTCGCTATCAGTGCGTTGCTCATAATTTGGTTGGGTCTAGGGAAACGCCACCTGCCACTCTCACCGTTCACGGTAAGTGAGCTGAATCTAAAAAGCTTCTTCCTCGAATAAGGATAAAATCCAAGCCTTGAAATCTTTTGAAAGCGTTTATTTATAAAACGGTTGGTTGCTATCTGAAGTTAACTGTTTAGTAGCTTATAAATTTTTGTTGTAGGTATTAATTTTGAATTTCCGTCATTAATAAGTATATGGTGATCGATTTAACTGGAGAAATGAGTTTTTCTGGGAAACGGCTGAGAAAAATAAATTATTTTAGAAACTATTGCATTTCTGATTATTTTACTTGAAGGTAGGGTCAAAGTACAGAAATTACCTTTACGACGCTAGGCGTCGCGGCGCTTCAATTATTTTTTTCCAGCAACGTACGTTTTTTAATATGCCACGATGAAAATCTCTTAATTTTAAATATTTTTCCTATACTATAACATTTTTTCATGTTCGCATTCTTTAAAAAGTTGTTAATAAGACATTAAAAACCTATTAAATGACACTCTGTTGTAATTCTCCAATACAACTAAACAGTGAAAAACAATTGCCAAATTTTTTATCTGTTGTGATAATTTTTGTCACACATTTCTAATAGCTGTTTTACATTGACAATTTATTGATGAATAAATTGACGAAGTTCTTCATAAATTAATTCAGGAATTTATTGATAAACAGTGTGGTTTTACATTGCTACAGACTTTATCAAGTTTTTTGACGCATGAATCGGTTCTACCAACGAATCAAAGAAGCAAATAAATTTCGAAAATGTCACATTTCCACTCATAATTGTAGTGATACAACGCGGTTGTACTGTTAAGTAACAAATCGGTAAAAATAATTTAAATATAAATAAATAGTACGACGCCACACAATTATTTACATATTCCAATAGCATAACCTCATTATTAATCTAAGGGTGGAAATCTGTTGGGTTGGTACTTCCGAACTTGATGAATAAATTCTTGAAGTTATTTGACAGCAGATTTGGTACATTACATTAGTCCAATTTCTTGATGAAACGACTTCATGAATTAATTGTTCAATAAAAATATTGGTAAACAGTGTGGTTTTACACTGCTACAGACTTTGTCAAGTTTTTTGACGTATGAATCAGTTCTACAATGAATCAAAGAAGCAAATAAATTTCAAAAATATCACCTTTCCATCCATAACGCAGCAGTTGTTCAAAACTATTTAAATTTGCACTTTGAAAATAAGTAGATAGGTGCTAATGGCCCTTCAATTTGCTCCGAGAGCCCCAGATTTAACCCCTCTTGATTTCTTCTTGTGGGGTCGTGTATAAAACTAAAACAAACAGTATTGATCATTTGAGGCAGAAAATCACTGCTGCTTGTGTTGAAATACGTGGCAATGTTTAAAAAAAGTAACGTCTAGTTAACCAAAAAAACGTTACAAATTGTGTTTAAATTTTAATGGTGCTCACATTGAACACCTATTAAAACATTAAGTATTGTGTTTATTTATTTTTATGTTTATTTATTCCAGTTGATATTTCTTTTCTACAATACATATTTCTTTATATTGTTGTGGCCTCTCTTATATGATAGGTGGGTTTGTAATTCTAACAAATGAAGGTAATTGTTGTATATACAGTTGTGTTATTAAATTGTTTATAGTGAATACGTTTTTTATTGTAAATAGAACCATAGTTATTGATATATTGAACCAGCAAAAGCTTTGAAAAAAATCTATATCGCTGACTACGTCGTTGCAATAATAATTATGAGATAGAGAAATTCACTAAAGAATTGACTTTTTAAATAATGGGAACATAAAGAAATGTTATATAGGAGAAATATTCATAATTAAGGGATATTTATCGTGACATATTAAAAAATATATGTAGCTGGAAAAAATTGTTTGAAGCGCCGCGACGCCTAGCGTCGTAAAGATAATTACTGTATTTAAGCCATACCTTCAAATAAAAATTATCAGGAATGCAATAGTTTCTAAAATAATTTATTTTTCTCGGCCGTTTCCCAGAAAAAAATAATTTCTTCGGTTAAATCGATCACCCTGTACTGTCTAATATACGGGGTGTTACTTAAGTGCCTCGATAAACTTTAACTCGATTTTTTTAATGATTTTAAGCCAAATAAGTTATATGAATATGGGTCCACAAATCAATAGTATTCGAGATAGAAGGACACGAAATATAAAAAAAATCACCCTTTCTAAAATATTTCTGATATTTAATGATGAATGATGAAGCTTAGATTATAAATACGCACCAGTGGCGGAGAGATAGGCAGTCGGCCGTACTAAAAATTCCATAAATTCGTCACCAAATGATATTTTAAGAATTTAATTACCTTGTAGTGTTTCTAAGAGAAAACATATCTTTTATTTTATTCGAAAACCGAACCGTGTTCGAATTTATTACTTTTTTAATTATCATAATACCAAATACTCGTGAAAATACAAAATGACTGAGACTACTCTTTTCTTAAAAAAGGTTCTTTATATCTTTTTGCTAGATAAATGTTATGATTCACGAAAAGGGGCTAACCCCTTCCCCCATGTCTACGGCACTGGCAGTTGAAATGTAAAACTACTAATTTCTTATCAATACAATTTTTCGGAAACGATAAAAATTGTGATAATTAATTTTTACTTTCCTTACTTTCTTTTATGCTACACTTTTTGTTGCAGCGTATGACCCCTGTTTTATTAATTAATGGTGCTCCTCATATAAAGCCGATGTATTTTTTATTTGAGCATTCCTTCTTTGCATTTACTCAGTTAAGCATGTGCGTCTGTTTATAATTAGTCGAGGATTTGTCACCTTCTGTTTAGTTCAACAAATATGTGGTTTTGATGTATGTAATGATCGCTCTCATTCTCCATTATCTGTTAGTGTCAGTTTTAATTATGCAAGTAAAAATATACTGCACGTTATACCTGGAAAGAAGATTTAATACCCTTAGGATCTGAATAGAGTTAGTTAAATTTAATTTTAAAGAAACGACAATATATTTTTAAAAGCTACAATAAAAATGATTGTGTGAATGGTTTGTAGAGCGTATGGAAAAAAAATAAATATCACTATCGGTTATAAAAACATCGTTTAGACATGTGCATCATACTCGGTTTAAAGAAAAAAATCCTAAACCTTGATTAACTTAAAATGTTTTCTTTAAATGGCTGGTATTTCTATCATCTATTTATTTAAATATCTCTTAAAATCTTTGACTTGGACTGATAAAACTTGGAGAAATCAAATGATTTAACTGATCAATATGGGAAAAAATTGGTGAAAATTCGAAATATTTGGAATTATTCAATTTTCGTGGCTGAACACATACATAGGTATTGAATTCTCGAAACCGAGAGAGTTGCACTAACCAAATTTGGACAGGCACATAGCTAATGCAATGCGAAACATCGCCTCACTATTAAAAATGTTGGCACCCCCGTTTTTGGTCGTGAAAATTTGAAATATTGCGAATTATTCAATTTCCGTGACTAAAAATATACATAGGTATTGAATTCTCGAAACCAAAAGAGTTGCACTAACCAAATTTGGACTGGCACATAGCTAATACAATGCGGAACATCGCCTTACTATTAAAAATGTAGTCACCCCCTTTCTTGATGGTGAAAATTCGAAATATTTGGAATTATTCAATTTTCGTGACTGAAAACATACTTAAGTATTGAATTCTCGAAACTAAAAGAGTTGCACTAACCAAATTTGGACTGGCGCATAGCTAATACAATGCGGAACATCGCCTTACTATTAAAAATGGTGTCACCCCCTTTCTTGATGGTGAAAATTCGAAATATTTGGAATTATTCAATTTTCGTGACTGAAAACACATAGGTATTGAATTCTCGAAACCGAGTGAGTTGTATTAAC
The DNA here is from genome assembly GCF_000390285.2 of Anoplophora glabripennis. Taxonomy (NCBI): domain Eukaryota; kingdom Metazoa; phylum Arthropoda; class Insecta; order Coleoptera; family Cerambycidae; genus Anoplophora; species Anoplophora glabripennis. The sequence goes on from NW_019416739.1 coordinate 929,935, forward strand.
CAAATTTGGACAGGACATAGCGAATATATAAGTTGATACACAAATCTGTGAACGGAAATGCTAGGAGATGCCGTTAGTGACAACTAGAAAATTTTGATACCACAGAAATTTTAGATATTGAATGAGTCACTATCCTTTCTCATATTCATCAAAGGCTGGTGAACTTGAGATCGAACCCAACAAATTTTTGCCCATAATTAGTTAAATTGTGTTTCAATAATCTGTTAAATGTTTTAAGATATATTTAAATAAAGGTGATAATGTTTCAGTGCTGGAAAAGGAAGCATTCTACGACATATGTTTTTATACACATTTTTTTCTTATTTTAGAATGTTTTAAGGTCAGGGAAAAATGATTATTAACAAAAATATTTACAGAACGATTCTGCCCATAAATATAATAGTTTAAGTTCCTACGAAACTTTTTGGAAATTATAAATATTAAAATTGTTTTTTTTTCAATACTACTACTAATAAAAAAACTTATTAATATTCTAAAGTACTAGAGTGCTTAAATAGTACTTATTGAAGAGATAGTTGATCATAACTTTTTTGTAAGGAGTTTAAAAAAAATTAGCAGTCTGTGCCTAAAATCCATAAAAAATTTTTGCAAAAAGGTTGTCAAGTGAATAAACTTAACGTTTCCGAGAAAAATCACATTTGGGACAATATGTTTCATAAAAATTTCTGTACCTATATTATTATTTTTAAATTTCAATATTTTTAATTGATTTTTGTTACTACTACTAAATATACCAAATTTGAAAGTTATTCAGAAACTAGTAACAATGATGTATTTATCACCATCAGAAACTTACTTGTACAAGATTTCATGGCAACACATTGTTGTTTGAAAAAGATATGGCTGAATCTAGTTTTAAAAAATCTTTTTAACACTGAGTAGGAAGGAAACGTTTTATTTTTTTGTTCTGTCACTTCCTAAGTTCGTTTCTACATTACTCTGAAGCAATAAAATTACTGGCATAACAAACACAATTGCACTCTCAATCAGACTGATTTATTTGCGTATTTTCATAATTACAACTAAATATACAATAATTTTTCACCAAATAATTTTATTTACTCAAATAAATTTTGCCTGAAAGACGATTTACTTGATTTATGGTATGTTAAACGGATATATTTCCAAACTAAGTCTATTCTTAATTAAAAATCCTATATTTTTCTGTGTAGAAATCATTACTATCTATTAAACATATACCACAGCATTTATGCTGTAATTTTCTATCAAGTATCATTTTCTATCAAGTATAATTATCATCTAAAAGTACAACAAACTAGTTCATATGTGCAAAGGGATATCGTGGACTACTAGCTACTATAGGTGGCTCCTGACTGCACTAAAACAAAGTACGCTTTTAGCGACGACCCATCAAAAGCATTTTGATGACATGCAGATGTCACAATTTTTAACAACTCATAATATTTTTTCATTGCTTTCCCGTTAGACATCTGAACGAGTACAGTTTCAGTTAGTAGAACTGTGTTTATTTTTGTCTCCTGAAATTCACGATCCAGTGGCTATGAACAAAAGTCCTCCTATGCTCAGTGTAACTTTAAATAAATATGAAACGTTTACATAGAATCTATTACATTTCCACATAAACATGTCGATATAGTTCATGCACGAACGGATGTTACATATTGTACGGTATATTAATAATAAACACTTTTAGTTGGCCGTAAATTTAAATATTTCAATTGCTATGGTAATATATGTGCATCAGTAATGCAGCCACCTAAATAAAGACCTCGATGAAAACTCGTGGATACATCTTCCAAAAAAAATCGATAAAAAACGAAACGGGACAAATGTCTCCAATACAATACCGTTAGAAATAGGTATAGGGAACTTAACACAGTTTGAAAGAGTGTTAATTTCCTAACTTCCAAAGTAAAAATATGCTGGGTGTTCCATTTAAAATAACCAGGTTGTTGCTGTTTAAAGTTGAGAGAAATATTCAGCAGTTTTTTGAACACTCTGTACAATAAATACTAAGTGACGACAAAAATATAATAATTTATAACTTCAAGGATCTAAAATACACGCTCCAAAGCTGCTTCCTTAAAATTATTTTTTATTGCAAACATTAAATTTCTATTTTCATTAAAATTGAAATATCTCACAAACTAATAGCCCACGGGTCCACGTACAAAGAAAAAAATGATTACCAGCAAGCTGCAGCTTAAGTTTGTCGAGTCTCCCAAGATTTGACTATGAGGAAAACTCAACAGTGGTAAGTTTTCTCGTGATTTTCAGGGAAACATGTCAATGGAAACATGGAATGTTATGACCAGAACTTTTTTGTAAGTTTAAATGAAAAATATATTTTTTAAACCCCCCAAAAAATTTGTCCGACAAAAATGTTGGTATTTTGAGTTTGTCCCCCACCCCAATATGTCGATTTGGTGACATCATGGTTGGTGACAACCAACAAGTTGATTTTTCTGGGAGGGTTTGGTAATAAGATTTGAAATGAAAGTATCTTATTGTCCGACAAAATTCTTGAGAAGTTTTTGCAGTCCGACGCCCCGAAGATGTCAACATAACAACAACATAATCGGTGATAACCAGCTGTCGGACAAAAGCGTCATTATTTAAAAAAATGTAATATTAATCTGAGAATTTAATTGTCCGACAAAATTATCGGTTTTTTTTTGCTTGTCCGACAAAATTAAACTATAAAATTTTGCGGTTTCAATACTTACGCATGATGCAGAAGAAAAATTTATATTTAATAAAAAAAAAATATGAATAAAAAAAATTTTGTTTAAATTTCTCAAATTTCAAAATAAATATGGCTAATTTAAATTTATTTTTTTTATACAATTACAAAAAATTGTATATAGGGTGGTCCCGAGCTAATAGGTCAAAATTGATGGGTAGATTCTCGAAGCAAAAATATTGCGATTTAGCCGAACTTATACCTTAGTCCAAAAGTTGATAGTTAAAGAGATACAGGGGTTAAATGTAAAATGTTTCAGTTTTTTTTTCATTTATTCCTTAACAAATGCACATATCCTCACAAAATTTTGAGGTTTGGAGTTCTTTAAGTAGAGGAATTGAAATGTGTTCACATTTTGGTTAAAGTTCATAGTTTTATACTTTAATATAATATGTTTTATTTTTATGTTTATGTTTTATTTTTTACCCAAAAACTACACTTTATAAAACTAGCTGTCTCGCACCGTTTTCGAGATATTTGGCTTTGAAACTTCCAATGCTGTTGAATTAAATTACAATGAAGTACCTACCTATTTGGACGAAAATCAAATAATTGACATATTCCACTTGTCTTATTGCTGTCATTTGTATGCTACTGTCCATTAAGTATTATTCGTACCTAAAATTATATCTTAATTTAAATTGTATATACATAAATGTGAGATGGAATGCCGAGACTTCCGTTTTTGGGGTTACATGAAATCAGTTTTTATGGAGAAACTATAAACACCTGTTAAAAACTTTGGCAGCAGGTTTTAAATGCTGCAAAGTAAATTCGCATTAAGGATTTATACTTTACAACAAGACAATCTTTTAATAAACGCGTTAATAAATCTATAACATTTTTAAAATTGGTTTAAAATTGGTTTAATTGGTTTTTCAAGAACAAAACTATGTGTAAACTGTTTGTCAAAACAAGATTGTAAATTTTAATTTAAAAAAACACAAGCAGAAATTCATTGTACAGTTACCATTTTTTATAAAATAGTTACAATAGTTTATAAAATAAAATGTACATATAATTTTTTGAACAAAGAAATAATTTTGATGAAGATTAAGTAAATTAGTTAGACATAATTATTTACGAATTTCAATTTCTGTTGCTCCTGTTAACAAGATAATTTTCTTATTTATTCTTTTTCATTTTTTCATTAAAAAATTATTTATTTTATAGGGGAATGAACATTAGGTACCAAAAAAATAGTTATTTTTCCCATTTTTAAGGCAAATTTTCCAATCTTTTTGGCGGACAAGTATATTATTGTGTTATACATTTCAATTATTAGAGAAAAAAATCGAAACCAGATTGCTGGTTATCACCAACCATGTTGTCGTTAAGTCGACATCTTCGGAACGTCGGACGGCAAAAACTTCTCAAGAATTTTGTCGGACAATAAGATACTTTCATTTCAAATCTTATTACCAAACCCTCCCAGAAAAATCAGCTTGCTAGTTGTCACCAACCATAATGTCACCAAATCGACATATTTGGGGTGGGGGACAAACTCAAAATACCAAACTTTTTGTCGGAAAAATTGTTTTGGGGGGTTTAAAAAATATATATCTTTCACCTAAACTTAAAAAAAAGTGCTGGTCATAACATTCCATGATTATACCAGATTGACATGTTTTCCTGAAAATCACGGGAAAACTTACCACTGTTGAATTTTCCTCATAGTCAAATCTTGGGAGACTCGTCAAACTTAAGCTGCATGAAAAGTTACAGCTTGCTGGTAATCATATTTTTCTTTGTACGTGGGCCCGTGGACTATAAGCCCTAGGTATGCAGAACCTTTAATAAAGTTCACTTATTTTTTTATGGTGCTTTTAAAAATGCAGTAAAATACAGGATGTTCCATTTACAAATACATAACTTTGATATGGTACGCTTTTCCTGGACAATTTCAAAATATTTTTAAAATGTAGCCCTAATCAACCTACACGTACCCACCAAAGCAGGTTTGTATAACATTTGCCGTTTGGTCCCTAGCGACCGAAGCGTTACTGGTGGCCCACCCTGTATGTGTAGTACCTACTGAGGATTTTAAATTTAAAGGTATTCTAAAATCAAAAGCTTATATACTTTTACATGCCATTATTTATGTGCACTTGGATTAGTTCGATCATTGTCGTTTATTCGTCCCAACCTAACAAATGGCGATCGACCGAAAAAGGTCATAAATTAAGTAAATCCTTTATTTTTATGGTTCATTTTACAGACTCGTTTATTTTATTTAGGATATATAAAATGTGACAGTTACAAGCCAAACAACATATCTTAACTTATGGCGAACATTAATGGAGCGTGTTTATAGAGAAAATGGGAAAAGTTTTACAGCAATTAAGTCGAGTAACAAATCTGCCAGACCAGAAAATATCATTAAAAAAAAGTCGTCACGTCACTATATATCGCGTATTTCAATAACTTGTTGACGTTTAGAAAATTAATCTGTCTAGAATGTCACTTTTGGATCTTACTTATACCTGTCATACGTGAAAGAATAAAAAAATATACAGTGTGTTCTTGATGAAAGGAACAAATTTGTTTAAAGGAAAATTCAGGTAATTATTTTGAGGAAAAACGGTCGGACACGTTGATTAGTATTTTTAGTTGCGGATTTTTTGAAGTGTCTCAAGAAGAACATATGCAGTCATCGTTGATTTTTGAAGAAGTCACGATTCTCGGAAGCAATCCACGCTTCACCAATTCATCCAAATCGTCATAAATTTTGTTTGCTTATCAGTTTTTGCAACAAGCGATTGATGTGATCCGTAGTCCGTAGGCATTTCTGTAGGAGAATATGGCGGATGATGAAGTAGTTCCCATTCCTTATTGGCGATAGATTCGACGACACGACGCTCAACGTGTGGACACGCTTTATCGTGATAGAAGACGATATGGTTCTTTTTGCGTGAGCTTTTTATCTAGATTGCAGCATGGAGGCGATCGAGCTGAGCCAGATAGACATCGCTGTAGATTTTAAATTGTCGCTTGCCGTTTTTGACCGAAATACGTCACTGTTGATGCTCGTCTGGAAAAAGTAAAAATTAAGCAAAAAAAAATCACGAACCATTGTCAATCCACCAGAAGCAGATACCGTTTGAGATGATTTTCCACTGGATGATTCCGCTTCTATCCCACCAAATACACCCCATTGTCTTGCAGTGGACATCTTTTGGTATTCCTTTACCTTTTTCCTTTGATATGTTTGAAGAACAATCACGATTCATCTCCAATGATAATATTTTTCAAAAACGGCGCTTGCTCATTTCTCTGCAGCAATTCGGTAAAAATTCGGACACGATCTGCTTTATTGTTGTCGGAAAATTCGTGGGAGACCCATCCAATCAATTTCCACAGCTTTCCGAGCTTTTAGAGATGACGGACGATCGTGGAATGGTCGATGTTTTGGTATCAAGTTTTGTCCTATTCCACGGCTGCCAGAAGGGCTTGATTGTTGAAATAAGATGGTCGTCCTCTTCCTGGATCATCAATGAGACTTGAGTCGTTGAATTGGAAACGATGAAACCAAATATACACTGTCTTACGTCTGCTCTCTTCACCAAAAAGTTCATTGAGATCGCGAAACAACTGCGCTGCTGTCCAACCGCTTTCGAAGAAGATTCCTCACACGCATTTTTATCAACTAAACAGTAAAAAATGATATTATAAAAACAAATTATAGCAAAACATCAATAAGATAAAACAAATAAGCGCACAAAAAGTGTCGATAATTATGCCGCAACCGAATAATTATTAATCTCATGATTATACGCTAATTCTTATTGTAATTATCTGACTACTTACTAGATATACAGGGTGATTCAGAACTTATCCAAAAAAAAAATTCTGGATGTACAGGGGACCCTTACAAATACAATTTTGTAAAGAAAAAATCAAAAAGGTCAGTTCGAAATTGATTTAAAAATACACTTCTGCACGGCACTGGAAACTGGTTCACTGTAAGACCTGACCTCGCACAATGCGACCGGTATGGCGGCGTGATAGAAACGGACAAAAACTTTCGCAAGGAAAGAAATATGTAAATAGAATTTTATCGCACCTATTTTATATCGGCAAATTCAAATGCGTTTGCCTTTATTAATTATTAATAAAATTAATTTGTGTTTTTAAATAATAAAATCATTTGACATACCCGATGCTGCAACAGCAATTGTTCAAAATTTTATCCACTCACGTGTAAACACATTTGGGTCCGTCTTACTCACTTTCTACGAACTAACACAAATGATGTCTTGCTTCACCATAACACAAATGCTTCACCATAATACAAATGTTGTCTTACTTTACCATAAATTAAAACGATATCCATCAACTCTGAGTTGCTATACACGCAAGCCATTTTTGGCACTAACTACTAAAAAACTGATGTAAATACCACAGATAACAGGTAAAAACTACCGCAACGACAGATTTCAGTATTAGGAGTCACATGGCTCTCCACGCGTATTGCGAATGACGCTAGAGACTACAGTTGTCCAGCTATGTAGTGGTTTAATGTGCTATAACTTCAATAATTTTTTTCTCAGAAACTATAAGGATTTTACAAAAAATTTTTTTTTACTATATTGACTCCATTTCTCATGCCGCATCTATTCCCAAATTTTTTTGGATAAGTTGTGAATCACCCTGTATAGTAGAACAAACAGAAGCTAATATCGAAAATTGTTATGTCAGAATTTGACATATACCTAATGTTTTATCAATGCTAAACAAAAAAATAATAGTCATTTATCATACATCAATTGTATTTATTTCCAGTAAAACCAATATTCAACAAAGAACCCCAAGACGTCGTGGCATTGTCTGGCCAGAAAGTAGTATTCGAATGTTCCGTCGATGGAGATCCGACACCGAATGTTTTATGGAGGAGAGAAGATGGAAAAATGCCAATCGGTCGCGCAAGGATACTGGACGATAAATCATTACTGATAGATAATGTCCAAACTTCGGATGAGGGGCTTTATATTTGTGATGCAGAAAATTTGGTCGGAAGCATTTCCGCTAGAGCTTCTCTAGTCGTTAACTGTAAGTATTTTTTGAAATTTAGTCGGGAATTTGAATGAAATTCTATATATTTTTTTATGTATTCATAAAGATTTTGAATAAAATCACACATTAAATCAGTGGTTGTTTGACATCACACTAGGTAATGTACGGTTGCCAAGTAAAGTTACATTAAGCATGTAATTTTACACTTTTCCTGTAATCCGTCCAAAATTACAAATGTATCATAACCAGCCATAATTTTACTAAGAAATGATTTTTTAACATGTGTTATTATTAACTCTAGAATTTTTTACTCTGTTTTGAAAGTGTCAAGGTAATTTAAAATCAAAATATCTAAGGAAATTATTCGACTTCATTTCATAAAAATTTTTAGGAAAAAAATTAATTTGAATTAGTTCAATGCCTTCAAAACAGAGTAAAAAGTTAGATCAGAAAGAAAGAAAAATCATTGTAATACTACGTAACATTTTTACAAATATATAATGTGCTTTTTTCGTATTTATATTTTTCCAAAGTGCAAGGTGGAGTGTACATGGTTGAAGGAAAAATATCATTAAATAAATTTAGAAGCATTTATTAATGCAGTAAATGACATATATTCCGTAGAGTAAACTGAGATAAGTAATCCTGACGTCTATGTGTAAAAGTTAGACAAAGTTCAATATTTATGTTTCTTGAACCTTTTAATAAGATTTACATAATTTAATGCAAAGTGTTATTTCTTACTTATCTCAATATTTATTTATAACAACATTATTTAGGTATATAAAACACTAAGCTGCATGACTACGCCACAAACGAATTTAATTAAACATGTGGTCTGCTAGACCGCCATCAAAGTTCTCTACTCTCATACACCGTAACACTACACTGGGTGATTACGTAATTTATCTAACTGTTTAAGCCAAAACAGGTCAGTTAAATTCACAAATTCACACTATTTTTGCATTAAAAAACACATAAAATATTAGAAATACTGTTCAAAATCTAACGTAAAAGGTAACAATATATCCAATAAAACGAAAATATAATTAGAAATGTGTAAATCTCGCAACGTATTGTGTATGTTTAGCTCATTTTCATTTTTTGTGTATAAAAACCATTGGAAATATATAAAAATCCATGTAAATTTCTGCAAAGTTTAACGGTGTACGGAAAAAGAACGAAATAAGTACCTACTTGACGTGTCGATTTTTCGCGGGGATTAGTTTAAAATTTTATTGCTAATGTCAGCGTTGCCAACGTGATAGAATAGCTCAATACATTGATGTACTGACAGCAACACATTCGTCCTATTTTAAACATTGAGAGGTATCGATTGACATTTCATTTGAAGGATTTTAAATTACATACTCAACGAAGCAAAAAAATTGAACTGACACATCTTGGGTTATATTCAAAACAAATTTTTAATATAATAACTGTACCTAATTTATAAAAAGTGAATTGTTATGAAGATAATTGAACTTCAATTGGAGTCTTTTTTGGCATTGTGTACATGCTTTATTAAAAACCTCAATAAAACGTTAGAAATCAGACATATTTTACTTTATTAGTAAAAAATGATTGGAGAATATTTAAAAAAGCCATTCTTTTGCAATAAATCAATAAAGCATGAACTGAAAAAATTCACACAAAGAAATTATCTTGAAAATTTATCTAAACTATTGTTTTAAAATATGAAAATTCATCAATTACGTTCTAACTATTTTGACAATCATTGTGAAAGTGTTATTTCGTAGGTTTTTTCCATTTTGTAACAATGTTGTAGGAAAGTGCATTTCATGATAATATTTTCGCGCGTTATTCAAATAAATAATAAATCATTTAAATCACATTTATGTGTCTCAAAAACTACCCACTTAAATTTCTATCTATTTTAATTTTCCCCATGCAATAAGCCTGTAGTTATATTTTCACAAACATTGATAAAACATTTTCTCTTACAAAAATATACAGATGATGCATGTAGTTATTTCCCAAATATCATTAATTTCAGTGAAGAGTTTAGTGTTCCGAATCTGCAAATATAACAAAGTGACAACGGTATATCACATTCCTATGTTTGTTATTATTCACGTTATGTGGATAACTTAATCGTAATACCAATTAGTACATAAATTATTGGTTGGTATTATTGATTTGCATTGTCGGATGAGATTAATGTAAATCATATTACATAAATAAAGCTGAGAGTTGTGTGGGCATTAACAGGATTGTATTCAATTCAATAATTGACTAACAATACATTTATTTTCATATGTAGATACTTAAATAATGCTATATTATGCTTATGATATATGCTTCTAATGGTATTATCTTTTTAAACAGTAATGGATAACATTGTTAGATCCGGAAATTTAATTTTTCCCTGAGTTTTAGTCTTCAGATGATCATATCAGCGTGCTAGGTAGGGCCCCTTTTTGCTGTTTAGCACAGATTTTTAAGTCGGAGATTACAAAGGGTAGCAAGTATACAAATATTTCTACTACATCAGTAATTGAAAATTTTGCCATAATTTCAATTACAATAAATTTTAAAATAATGTATGTATATACACAAGGCAGCAAGCGCTAGCAAATTTCGAATCTGTCAAAATGTTGATTTTTGTTTTACGTCAAGAAAAACTAGATTTTATTAATTTTTTAAATAAATTATTGAGTTTCTTTAATTTTTGGGTTATTCTTTAAATAAAATACTAGTGTTACATATTGGCGTGTTCGTAATTTTATCCTCTATCTGTCAATGTCAAGATCCAATATGGCGCCCATAAGAAAACAAAAATGAACTCAAACTAGTGGCCGTTTCGACGAAAATGGATTCCTCGTATCTTCTTAGCCCCCAGTACCACATTTCAGCTCCTTCTGTTGTGAAATAAGGACGCTAGATGGCATTTTCTAAAATCGCCATATTCAGTTTTTTCATAACATTTCAGAAACAGCTGCAGATATCTTTGATGTGTTTGGTTTATTTTAATGATCCTGAGAAGGCGCAACTTTTTTCTAATTTGAGTCACCCTGTATATCTTACGGTTTCCCAGATGTCAATGGTGAGCCATGAAAAACGGACCAGCTTTTTCTTTAATGGAAAACCCTGTAGTTATTCCATATTACAATTCTACTAGAAATTCTGAGCAAAATTCATATAACACATCATGTACCTAAATTAACCGTTTTCGAGATATCGCGTGCGCTAGTGTGCGCACTTTAAAATTTTTTTATAAAAATTATCTTTGATTAACTAAACCCTAAGGCAATGTGCTGACATATATCCCTCTATTATTACTTCATCGAAACCATGTAGACCGTGACCAAGAAATTATATGTCAATATTATCTTCCATTTTAATAATCACCTATAATGAAAAATGTGGGATCACTAATTTTTTCAAGGCAGCAGCTCCAATTCTTTTGATTACTGTAATAAAATTTTAACTTTCTCTACAGTAACTTATCAAAACATGTATTTATTTGTCCACTAAAGTAACACTTATACCCTTTTATTTTTTACCAAAAATTTGTAAATAATAAAATTACGTACCTACATATTACTTGAGGACATATGTAAATACACGAGTAAATACACCTATCAATATTTAGGTTAATGACACGGTCAGGCAAATTATATGTGAGTAAATAAATTTCGCGCGTAACCTAGGGCGATCTATTGACATATTCTGTTATTTAAATTAAACAGGGAACAAGAGGAAATATCAGTAACTAGGTATATTACTTTTTACCAGGGAATATTGTAACATATATGGATTAGTTTTTCATTGCAATGGTTCTATAATTGCTGAGTACTGCAGTAAAAATGATTTTTTTCCGTAGCAAATTGTCTAAACAACAAATATGTACACGGGGTGTCCATTTTTCGAGCTGTATTATGACGATCTTGGTTATCTTAAATACCGATCAAATTCGGACAGTTACGAGATTTTCTGACACGTATAGCCAAAGAGAAATTTGACCTACCTTTTTTCATTTTTAAATTATGTATTTTCGTTTTTACTTTTTTAATCGAAAACCATGTCGGATTCGGATTCATGTATCAAAAACCTTTTGAGAAATACCTATAGTATAATGTCTGGTTTAAAACATTATCAGTCTGTGTTATTCTTTTGTATTTGCAGAGCCCTTAGGATGTTTAAAAAATGTTCACTTCCAACACCTAAACCCTATCAGTTTTCAGTAAATGGTAACCCTTGCAACAGACGATAGAAAAAATTATTTTAAGAAGAGCTTTATATGAATGTGGGTCGTAGTTCGTTTCATTTTTGAGATACGTGTTGAAATTTGAAAAAATTATCAATTTTTTTAAAATATCTCTAAAACGTTCGATGTACACTGATTTATAGGCCACTGATTTATGTAAGTGGAAGTAAAACCCCGCTATATTGTTGGTATCTATCCAATACAGGCATCTCTCTTATTTTAAGAGATACAGGAATGGTTAAAGAGCAGAAATGTTCAGAATTTTGTGCAGGGCATCTGTTTTTAAACTTAGAAAATTGCGAATAGTCCTGAAGATATTCAAAGAAAATTTTCTGTTATTTCTCTTCTTAGTCGTATTTCATTTGTTTCCCAAAATTTTGGGACAAAAATACGTAGTCTGATATAAAATGATATGAGGAATCGATTTTTGCTGTCAATACTAAAGTAAAAAAGTTTGCTGGGTATCAGGTATAGTTTAATTGATGCAGTCAGTTGAATATGTATTAAAACGCCTAGCAATAAAATTTAAGGTTTCATAGGCGTCCCTAAAAAAGTTTTCTGTTAAAAGTAAAAAATAATAATAATTTGTAGGTATATAATGTGTAGAAAATTTCTATTATATGTCCATTTGTCCAACATTTTTTCTTGATATAAGTAACAAAGTGTCTGCCGAATTACGTCTCTCGTCATGTCATCGATGTTTTTAAATTTTTGTTCTTCTTTTCTTCTTCCTTTTTTAAACAATCGTAAATATTTAAAATGAGATGCTGACATTGAACATGTAAATCTTTATTTCTAAGTTCTAAATCTGTTTCATCAACAACCGGTTCTAATAATTCAATATTGTCTGGCGATATTTCATTTTGTTTCGCTTCAAAAGGTCTCCAAAATGCCATGTTTTAATAATATTTAGTAGTAAACAAAATATTCTTCTTATTTCTGCCTTTCATAGTTGTAATATAAATGATTAATTGAAAGTGCTTATAATAAATTAAAATTACCGGAATCGTATCAAATTCCGCATTGCTGCACTGCACTGCTAGGCAATATGTCAACAACTGAAATTTATGGTCCAGTCGCTCAGTGCGGCTGTTTGTACGCTGTTCATATGAAAGTTTTTGCTTAATATTAATTTTTCCATCATCTGTTAAAAAGAAAAACCTACTGTTATATACTGAACATCCTGTATAACTGAAAATCTTATTAATTCCAGCACCGCCGACATTCATCGAACGTCCACGCGATCAAAAGGTCAGCTTAAACGGCGTTGTCGAGTTCCACTGTTCAGCGACTGGTAATCCTCCACCTTCCGTGTTCTGGAGCAAAGAAGGATCGCAGATACTTATGTTCTCTGACAACTCGAATGGACATATGCACGTTAACGCCCACGGAACGTTGCGGATTCAGGGGGTTCAGAGGGAAGACGCTGGGTTCCTAGTATGCAACGCTCTTAGTGTGGCCGGATCGAACAGCGTTCGCGCCTTTCTGCAGGTATGTTGATAAAAACCGCTTGACATACAGAGTACTTAATGAGCCCATTCAGTCATATTTAATTTATAATTTGTTTTTATATTTTTTATAAACATTTATTTAAAAAACAAATGAAAAATTATGTCAAATAAGAACTTGAGATAATACAGGGTGTTAAAAAAGAGTGTAAAATATTTCAGGACGTAATAGTATGAACCAAAATAAGTAGAAAAGTCTTAATAAACATGGGTCCGCAAAGTAACGGTTGCGGAGATATGGACCACTATTCGTTTTTCTAACATTTTATTTTATTAGGAATAAACCGACAAAGGAAGCTTTTAACAAACAAAAAACAAAGTTACAGAAGATGTTCAAAGTGTCCTCCGTCCATTTCCAAGCAGGCACGACATCTTCGTCTCAACGATATTCGAACTCTTTCGAAAACACCCTCCTTGGTTTGGATTTCTTGACACTTTTGATTAATCCGTAGCTGCAGCTCTTCCAGGCTATTTACAGGAGTACCATACACTAATGTCTTCAAATATCCCCAAACAAAGGAATCTAGAGGGTTCAGATCAGGCGATCTTGGAGGCCATAAAACAGGTCGGGCCCTTCCTACCCATCAATGTGGAAAAGTTTGGTGTAAATGCTCTCTAACGGCCATAGAAAAATGAGCTGGAGCACCATCATGCTGGAACCACATTTGTTGCCTCTGATTCAAAGGAATGTCTTCCAAAAACTCATACAGTGTGTTCTGCAGAAAGTTGAGGTAAGCTGCGCCTGTTCATCGGTTTGGTAAAACAACAGGACCTAGAAACCTGTCACCTACAATACCCATCCAAATGTTTAATGAAAAATGTGCCTGATGTCCAGATTCTATTAGAGCATGGGGATTTTCGTCGGCCCAAATATGCGTATTGTGAAAATTAAACACCCCATTTCTTGTGAACCCGGCCTCATCAGTAAAAAGAATGTTTGCAAGAAAACGAGGGTCTTCAGCATCATGACGTAGAAACCAGCGGCAAAAAACAAACGTGCTTGATGATCATTTATTGAATTTAAGGCCTGTACTCGTTGCACATGGTATGGATAAAGCAGTTGCTCGTGAAGGATTCTCCAAACAAGAGGACCACTAATTCCTACCTCGGCTGATATTCTCCGCACACTCGTACCTGGATTCTGCTCTACCAGTGCTAGAATTTCTTCTTCTGCTCTAGGAGTGGATACCGACCTTGGTCTTCCGGATAAATGGCACTGTTTGCTCAAGGAACCGGTATCACGCAATCTTTGGTGAATTCTTCCAAACATGCGCTGTGAAGGAATCTGGCGATTTGGATAAGCGTCAACATAAAGACGTCGCGCTTCGGTGGCGTTCGCATTAGCACGACCATACATGAAATGCATGTCTGTTAATTCTGCGTTAGAGAAAGAAAACTTGTGCACTGAGAACAACTGTCAAATACGTACTGTTTATTTCACTAAACATCAACCAACTATTATAAGAAAATGCACAACGTTTCTGCAAAATAAAAAAAGGGGCTAAAAAACATAAAACATTCCATATCTCCGCAACCGTTACTTTGCGGACCCATGTTTATTGAGACCTTTCTGCTTATTTTGGTTCATACTATTACTGTATACTTATATATGTAAGTATAACGAAAAATTGTTAGAAAAATGATTATCCTTGTCTTTGACATATCATATCGCTTAATAAAACATCTTATGCAACTATATCTCGTATGAAACTTTAATTTTTGTCAAGATCTTGTTCAGAACTTCACCATAAGCGTCCGTTTATTATTCATGGGTCTCGGTATTAGCCCCAGATAGTTCTGATTGAGATAAAGAAAGCTTTCGGTTTAACTGGAAATATATTTACAACACACCCCACAAAAAGTTGTTTCAGTGATGCGATCGTAAACAAACTTTTTTACGGGCAGACTTTAGCCTCTAGATTTTATCAGAATCGAAATAACTTAATTTACACAAACATTGTTAAACAACTTAAGTTCCTCTTTTATGGCTTTTATGCTTGTTAGTTTTATGGTGGAGTTAAACAGTTATTTCCTACACGCTCCCAGGATAGATCGTATCTGCAAAGAGCGATAAAGGGGAATAGGGGATTAATAACAAAAAAGTTGATTATAGTAATCATGGAGGCTGTGTCGGACGAACAATTTAAGTTACAGCTTCAGCAAAGATAAAATCCACGGTCGTACTGAAGTGTTGTAAAGAAAAGTACGTAACATGCAGTACAAGTGCTCAGAGTGTTCTTCAGTATAAACTTACTTAGTTTGGTCTACACCAATATATTATCTACTATACCGATCAAATCAAGATAATTTTAATAAAACAAATGCCCAGACATAATCCATTACAACAGACATACATACTGCCTTACTTCGGAAGAAGTCCGTATGTGCACATATTATGACAATTTAGACAAAATTGGAACGAGATATTAGGCATACTTGATTTGATTGTAATTCATTTACTAATTAAGGTAATAACTTGATTTTTTCGGTATAGGCAAATGAAAAACAAATATTTTTAATTAGCCCAGTTACTGTAGCTGAAAATATAGTAATAATCCGAATTTTTTATTTTTGCATCGATTTTCCTCAAAATTTAGAATTAAGCTCATCTTACCCCCCACTTACCCCCCACCAAAACTTATATATGCGCTAGGTGGGCATTTTGTTCTTAAGGGGTGAAAACCACCCCTTATTGGAAAAAATACAAATTTAAGCATTTTGTGTAATCAATTTTTTTTTATTTTATGAAGCTTAATGTATCCCAAATTTTCAACAAGGAAAAGCCTTTAAAAACCACCCCTTTGGATGAATATAATACAAAATTTTTTTTTTCAACTTGAAACGTTTTAATCATGCATTTTTATCAAATTAAAATTGATTTCTTGATTGAAAAATCTTTTTTATCGTTTGCAAATTTTCAACCCTTGAAAAATACCTCTTTCGAAAATAAAATGGAAAAATATTATTGAAATAGTAGAAACATTTTAAATGTGCATTCGTATTAAATAAACATTTATTCCCTTCTTATATATCCCTTACATTCATTTATATTTATATATATTTTCCTAAAATTATCACCTATACACGTGTTTATTTTTTTGATGATAACTTTCTTATTTTTTAAGATTTTTAATCGCACAAAGGCTCATTTTGTAGGGAATTATAAGGGTTACGTGAACTGTTGAGTTGATCTTTTTTTAAGCTCTTCATTTTTAAGTTTGAATGGTTTAAAGGGCTCGAAATGGGTGGTTTTCTCATTCATAGAATAAATTAAAATGTCGATATCTCGATTAATATTAATTTTAGAGGAATAAAAAACAAAACAAAGTCTTCAGCAAAAATAAAGCAACATTTTTTTACTCTTGTATTTTTTTCGTACATCCTTTAATTTTTAAGTTACAGCGTATAAAAATCGATTTTTTTTCAAAAATTTGAAAAATTAACATTTTCAAACATTAATTTTTTTTTCGAAATCATGCTTTGTAAGTGAGCCAAAGACCCAGAAGATATTCTTAGAACATAAATGAAGAAATCTGTATATGGATTGCATTTAATTTTAATTCTGTCGCCAAAGGCACTGATTTGTTTATTAATTTTTTCTTAAAAAAAATGAGACTATCATGTTATTTCGATCATATTTCCGTTAATTTTGATTCTAAAGACTTTTAAAACAGCTCATTTTAAAGGTTTTTCAAAGTACTTTAAAAAAGGTTCAAATAGTGTTTTTCCTAATATTTATGGTTTTGGCGTTATTTGGTCCCAATTTAGTTTTTAGCTAACATATAATAATGTTTTAAAATTCATAACTCTGTTTATATTACAATTAGAGAAAAACAAAATAATGCCATTAGATTTGTTTTTTTATTACCTTTCTTTTTGTTCATTACAACTTTTTCGTTAAATCCAATGGTTTCAGAGTTATTTGCAAAAAACTGTCCGAAAACAAGCACTTTTTCAGTAAAAAATCAACATTTTCAGTGACGAATTACTCGGAAAGTATTAGATTATCCAAAAAACTATATATAACATTTGCTACTTTTAAATTGGACTCCTCTATCGATTCCTGTGGTTATTTTGGGCGTAAAAATTTCCACCCCCAAGAAGGGGTGGGAACCACCCCCAGGGCAAAAGCACAATTCGGCACTATATAAGTTTTATTCCTTGAGGCATTTCAAAATTCATTCAAAATTTCACGTCAATTGGTTCAGTTATAAAGAATTCGGAGGTAAAAACCCTGAGTAACTTGACTAAATGTATTTCAAGAATGTTAGAAAACATTGCGATTTCAATAAAAACAGTGTCACATATGTTGTTTTGTTTTAATAAATTTAAGGTTTTGCTTGGTAAAAATACCGTATGTGCAATATGTGCTACATTTTCAACATAAATTAATAGAAGAACCAGAACATGTACATCGTATACATGATATTTTGGATGTTGTTACATGACTTTTTACATTTTTTAATATATTGTGTTGCAAATAATGTTTACTTGTTGTTTAATTAAAAACAACGCTTGTGAACACATACGAATTTAATTTGTTAAAAACATCGTATTTCAATGCTTCTGCTAGAGAGAAAGCCGTATGTAGTCATATGCTCCATAATTTTTTTCATGCGGGACTCGGTATTCGAGATACAGGGTGTTAAAGTTTACAAAAAAATACATATTTTCTGCTATATCCTCATAATGCGCTGACGAAATTGGATGAAATTTACTACA
Organism: Anoplophora glabripennis; assembly: GCF_000390285.2. Lineage (NCBI taxonomy): Eukaryota > Metazoa > Arthropoda > Insecta > Coleoptera > Cerambycidae > Anoplophora > Anoplophora glabripennis. Next base: position 948,155 of record NW_019416739.1, read on the forward strand.
GCGTATTCACTTAATCAGACATTTTATTGAATTTAATATTAACCTTGAGGCTTTAACCAGTGGTGTGTTTTCAGTTGGTTTTACTCGAAAATCAGGCTTTTTTCGAAAAACATAAGAGAGTAGTAATTTGCAGAAAATTGAAAGATGAATCCGAAAATGTCATGGTTGTTACCGTAGAGCAGTGCCGTACTATTTTATTTAGAAAAATATGCCACTGATGCCCTGTATATTCACCACTGGAACATGTAAATTTTAGGAAAAGCCCTTAGATTAAGTACAATATTTACATAAATACATATGCCCACTTTCAAATTATTTCAGTGACTAGTTTTTAAATTATTTAAAAAAATTAAAACCCCCCTTAAAATTCACCAAAGAATACGAGGTTTCATTTTTGATCACCATTTGTGAATCGCCCTGTATAAATTACAGTTTTGGTTATTCACCAAAAGGCTATGTCCCATTTTCTCCGAATATCCCATTTTGGTCTACTAATCTCCGTATATTAACATTTTTCTGTTTTTAAACATGGTATTAGCATGAAATACAAAATGAATTGTACCCTATGTTATTTTTGATCATCAAGAATCAAGTTTTATCAATCAAGGATAATTGTATTTAGGGGTGGTTTACCCTACTTTGGGGGTGTTTTCTACCTGATGTGACAATTAGAAGTTATTCGCACCAAGTATGATAATAAATAATAATAAAAAATTGTTTTTATTTTTTTTTCACATTTATAATTTTTGTATATTTGGGGGATGATTTTACCCCTTGAGAGGGATGATTATTTTTGAAAATGATTGATAATGTTGGGAGTACTTGTGTATAAATTATTCTAATGAATGTATTTCGAAACATAATTTTTTTCATGCATTATAATTATTTTATGTACTTTGAAGCCGATGGTTGAACTTAGGGCTGGTTTTATCCTCATTTAGGTGTATTTTTCTTCGGATCTAGTGATTCTGGGTTATTAACGGTTCAATTATCACATATAAAAGAAAAAGAAAAAAAATTGTAATTTATTAATTTATTTAATATATTTTTTGCATTTTTAGGCGTTTAGGGGACGATTTCACCCCTTTAGGGATATTATGGGTTGATTTTCAATCCGGTGCAGACCGTATCAAATACGAAAATAGATATTTTCACGTTCGTAATATTATTTTGATAACAACATAGAAATATTTGGGATTTTACAACTGTTGACGATTCTTAATTTGTAAAATTTTCGAAAAACTGAAAGTGACGCTCATTTTCATTTTTCATTACGAGTATTTGGATATTTTTAGAATTTTCCCTGTCGCCTCTGTCAGTCTCAAAAACAGACGGAAAAAATGGCTTTTTTGCGGTCACTCTTTACAGATACAAGAAAGTTTTTGAAATCAACATACATACCTATTATCAAATAATGTATTAAACAATTTTATGTTTCAAATCGTACACATTTACGAATATAACGTTTTGTCACTAAAAATAAATATTGTTTATTAAAAATGTCACAAACAACTGCTTTTTTAGACAAGGCAAAAATCTCGCATTCGTGGGAGAAATTTTCCGACTCGATTTTTTTGCATATTCAGATTCGTGAGATGTTCCTTAACATGAATAAAGATGAGGCCGGCCGGAAATCTGGTGTCCATTTGTTTAAACGAACTTTTTTTAAACAAATTGTAAAAATTGTTTTTTGGCACATTATAAACAAAAAAGTTCCTATGCACTATGCCTCTAAAATTGATAGTTTTAAAGTTATAAACAATTTAAGTCGAAAAATGCGAAAATGACGATCTTCAACGGCCGATTTCCGGGTTAAAAATTGTTATTTTTGATGTTGCCAGGTACCTAAATTAAAGTTTAAACATCCCCTACAAGATGCTGAAGAGTTTTTAGGACTCGCATTATTCGAAAGCCTTGTTTTTTTAATTATTAATAAAGCGCTATGAGCCGGGCGCGCGCCTCTCTCATACGCGGATTCGCTATTTCGTCCAGCGGCTTCAGCTTATGTTCTTTGAATTTAGCATTCTAAGTACTATTACTACTCATAAAATAATATAAAAATTGATTATTTAAATATCATAATTCATAATAATTTTATTTAATTAATTCAAAATTGTACGAATAGAGTGCAGGAAAAAAATAAAACGGCAATAGTATCAAATACATTTGATTTTTATTAAAGAACATTTATTTAATACTGCATATTATTATTATCACACATTTATTCAATCATAAGAATTCTCACACTGTTCTATGTTACAACCACATAAAGGTACACGAGTGACATAGTTTTTCCTACAAGAACAAGCTTTAGTCTTACAGTTTTTTGTACGTTTACATTGTTTAACTTTGTCTTTGGCTAATGGATCTTTGGTAATATGTATTTACGTATTAGAGACGCGCGCGCGGCTCATAGCGCATTATTCACAATTAAAAAAAAATAATGAGAGTCCCAAAAACTCTTCAGCATCTTGTAGGGGGATGTTTAAACTTTAATTTTGGTACCCGGCAACATCAAAAATAAGAATTTTGAACCCGGAAATCGGCCGTCGAAGATCCTCATTTTCGCATTTTTAGCAACTTAAATTGTTTATAACTTTAAAACTATCAATTTTAGAAGCATAGTGCATAGGAACTTTTTTGTTTATAATGTGCCAAAGACAAAAAAAAACAATTTTTACAATTTGTTTAAAAAAAGTTTGTTTAAACAAATGGGCACGAGATTTCCGGCCGACATCATCTTGATTCATGTTAGAGAATATCTCACGAATCTGAATATGCAAAAAAATCCACAAATGCGAGGTTTTCGCCTTGTCTATATTCCTTCCACCTAGTTTAGATATTGTTTTCCCTCAAGTGCAGACAGACAACGACTATCGTTAGCTAAATTCATAACTTATGACCCCGATATACATCAAAATTTCCTGTAGATAATGCCAAGCGGATTCTGTAAGGGCAATTAACATAAGTGACGATAATAGGCACTGCGCTCCCAGACAGAGCGAGTGATGAATGATAATTTGATAATTTATAGGTAACCTCAGTTGCGGATTTACCGCCGCCCATAATTCAAATTGGACCAGCCAATCAGACCTTGCCATTACACAGCGTGGTAACGCTGCACTGCAAAGCTTCCAGTCCGGAAGGGGATCCGCCGCAGATCCGATGGCTGAAGGATGGCAGGACGTTGCAGAGAGACATTTTACCAAGCAGATATACCTTAAGTTCCAGCGGGACTCTAGATATAGATGGTAAGGAAATGTGTTTCGGTTTTTGTTAGAAAATAAAGTTTACATTACACTTTGGATTGTATCGATATGTACCATTCACACGATACGGCAGTTTGGCAAATATTTGGCAATATCATGTGAAACCGGCTTTACTAATATAAGTTTATTTTATTGGAAACAAATACGTGAACGACTCCAAATAGAGTTTAATTTGCGTCTCATCGCCCTCTTCACGTAACTTCCTTATATTGAAACAGCCTGTATCAATCAATTACAATTTATTAGTTATATTGCATATAAAATCCTACAACACTCTTTTACAGTGGCGGTTTTACCATAAGAGCTGCGGAGCTGCAGAACACATAAAATTTTATGTATTTAATCATATTAAATATCAACAAAATATTTAAAGAATCCAAATGTACTCGCGCTAAAATAATTCTAGGAGCTTATATTATTATTTATTGCGACGCGAGCTACGCTCCTTAATATATGCAACCTCATATACACAATGTGCGGACAGCGAACAATTATATGCCTCCTTTGTTTTTATTGGCTGATCAGGCACGTGACCCAGTACACGGAGATAGGGGCTTTTGCGGCTGCAATAGTGACAGCCACTGCGCTGCAGTCTGTAGTAAATGCAGTAATATTTCGTACGTGGTATGTGGTGGTTTATTTCTGCGAGCGGCACGTGTGAATATTTTCGTTTAGGCGTCTACGGATGTTATAGTTATTAAAATGAATAGCGTTTCGTTTAAAAAAAAACTTTATTTGGTTCTCTGCCTTATGAGGATAAACTAAAAATAAAAGAAGTAAAAGTTATAAAAAAACAATAATGTATACACAAAAGCAGAGTGGGTGTGCGGGTGTGATTTAAAATATTCACTGTTTTGTTTTCCGTGCTTACTTTTCGGTGGGGATAAAGCATGGACAATATACAGTGTGAAAGATTTAAGTCATTAAGCCTTTAGGTAAAATAAATATAAGAAGTCAGTTAGATTCTGCATATTGGGATAATATACGGAAACATATGAACAGGTAATGAAAAATCGTCATGTATTATCTAAAATTATAGATTGCATAAAATTTTGCGGAGCTTTCGAATTAGCACTTCTCGGACACGACGAGACAGAAAATTCGGACAAACCTGATGTGTTTCGTGGACTCGTAAATTTTAGTGTAGATCTTGACGACATTTTAAAAGAACATCTAGCCACATTGGTATGACCGGGATTTTCTGTGATTGTACCGGGAATTAGCTGTATGGTCCTGGATTTCGGATTTGCACGTATAACTCCCGGAATATAATATAATGTACATATATATAAAAAAAGATAAAGAAAAAATCATAACACGCCGAGGAAAATTAAAATTCGTTGAATCGTTGGTAAATTTCACAAACGGTTTTTTTTAATAAACAATATTCAATAATTTAATAAAATATATTTAGTTTATTCCAATTTATTATACCATCAGTAGGTAATTCGTAAATGGATATTTCAAAAAGGTATCAATTTCAAAAATCATTCTTGTGAAAATCTGTATTTTTTTTATAAATTCATTGTTCCTTGAAATTCAGAAGTGCCAGGAAAACGCGTGACCTTGAAAATTTTAAAATTTTTCGCCTGCGGCGCCGTTTAGAGACTCCGGGCACTTAATATCCCGGAATTCAATTCAACAAATGTAACAACCCTAAGCAGAACACATTCAATCAATGTTCACGCGCCACCACTGCTCTTTTACATATTTGAAGCCTTTCAATCGACAAGATTCTTGTCTTGGTTTTATTAGATGTATTCCGATGAACTTCGAAATAATATTAATTTCTTTGCATCTGTTCTTATCACACAGTTCTATTATCTTATTTGTAATAATTTTCCTTACTATTTCCAATTTAATTTAGTTTTATTTAGATTAAACTTAACAGCCATACAATATTGAGTCTAGTAAATATAATTCATGATATCGTCTTTCCTACTCATTAGGAAACTTTTTCTATAAATGGTAACTAAAAACTAATTTGTACAGAATAAAAGATATCATCATTATCATATATCTTGTTTCTGGTAAGCAGGGTTAATTTTGAATCACTACAGGGTGAATCAGAACCTATCCAAAAAAAATCTGGATGTACAGGAGACCCTTACAAATACAATTTTGTAAAGAAAAAATCAAAAAGGGCAGTTCGAAAATGATTTAAAAATACACTTCTGCACGTCACTGGAAAGTGGTCCACTGTAAAACCTGACCTCGCACAATGTTACCGGTATGGCGGCGTGATAAAAACGAACAAAAACTTTCGCAAGGAAAGAAATATGTAAATAGAATTTTATCGCACCTATTTTATATCGGCAAATTCAACTGCTTTTGCCTTTATTAATTAATAGAATTGATTTGTGTTTTTAAACAATAAAATCATTTGACATACCCGATGTTACAACAACAATTGTTCAAAATTTTATCCACCAACGTGTAAACATATTTGAATCCATCTTACTCAGTTTCTACGAACTAACACAAATATTGTCTTGTTTTACCATAGCACAAATGCTTCGCCATAATATAAATGTTGTCTTGCTTCACCATACATTAAAACGATATCCATTAACTCCGAGTTGCTATACACGCAAACCATTTTTGACACTAACTACTAAAAAACTGTTGTAAACACCACAGATAACAGGTTAACACTATCGCAACGACGATTGCAGAATCGGATTTCAGTATTCGGAGTCGCTGAGGTCAAGTGACTCTCCACGCGTATTGCGAATGACGCTAGAGACAGTTGTCCAGCTATGTAGTGGTTGAATGTACCGTAACTTTTCTTTTTTTCTCGGAAACTATAATGATTTTACAAAAAAAATTTGTACGATATTGACTCCATTTCTCATGCCGCATCTATTCCCAAATTTTATTGGATAAGTTGTGAATCACCCTGTATAGTCTCTTTTGACACTTTTCAATTTTAACCATCTTAAGTGACTCACATTATCCCCCTCTTGTCTTGCTAATGCTATGAAGATAGGATATAAACTCCTTAATAAAAAAGGGTCCTTATCAACGCCCTCTCGATAAGGTTGAAAGTGTTCACCTCCACACCTATGGAACATGTGTTAAGTTTCAAACATGTAGGTCACAACTGCCACTGGATCAAAAAATAGTGGTTTTAAAACAGAAACAGAGTTACTAATTCCCATTTTTTAAAGGTTATGAGCATAATTTTAATTTATTGATTGAAATTAATGGTATTTACGAAAAGTATATCATAATAAATGGTAGGTATTAAATTTACATATATAATTACTAGCACGTTTTAATTCTCTAAAAAAAATTAAAAGGGAAACTATAAACTTTAATAACAAACATATTGTATCGTTATCCGATAACTTGGAAGCTTACAAATAATGCTAACTTAATCCCAAACATTTGTTGTAAATTTTAAAATTTGCTCATATTTTGATACATGTAACTGAAATATTGTAAGGATTTATCTCCGGATTCATCAAATTTGCTACCAGTACCAGAAGAAAATAAATGATAAAGAAGATGAAAGAATTTTATAGATAGTGTTCTTGAAAATTACGCTGAGTGCCAGTAAACTTTTGTATCAACCAACTATTTTGATATTTATAGGAGCACTAAAAGGCATATACCAAGACGAACGGAATTATTACAGGTATAAAGGCGTTACGATAGCCGTGGATTTGCGTCTAAAAACAGTTAGACATTTTTGCTCAAGCTTGCGCAGTATTTATTCAAATGTTTTCCAATCACTGACTACTGAAGTCAGTTTGAAGTATCGAATACCGCTTCCTAGATGAATGTCTGGTCAAAATACGAATTGATCTAACCATTGCCATTAGATTCTGATTCAGCTGGTCAAAGTACTATAAAAATACTAATCTGGTGACCCAACAAACTTATAAGGTAGGTTTCAGCTCATATTTTTCTGTTATATAGAACGTACGCAAAAGACCTAATATAAGGAACACGCATGCGAGGAACAAAGTGGAGTGACTCTCTCCAGAGTCTTGTTAGCCGAGGTAGATCTGTTTATCCAGTTGTGAGTTTGAGTACTTGTTCTTATGTATGAGTTTGAAGACACTGCACTAATCGAGAGGCGTGTGTGAGATTATTTTGAAGACAATACTAAAGCAAATGGTTATTATTAAATATTTCTGAAATAATTGATATCAAGTTAAGTTTCGAAAATTGCACCAACGAACAGAAAAATTTATAATAATTATTATAATTGTCTAAAATATGATGATGCTCTCTAAAATACAAGTTGTTTTCTAGTAATTAATTTACGCTTTCTGAAATATAACAATTGATTTCTAAAATCGAAATGGCAAAATTTGAAATGTAATTAACATTCCCTTAAATAACATTGACTGAAAAAATTAAGCTACTCTTATTATTGATTGAATTTTTGGAAATAGCTTGTACATATATAGTTTATATACTAATTCATTGTAAAATTTCATTTTATTATATTTATATAATTCTGTTATTTAATTGGATTATGACCGCATTATGTTCATTTCATTCACAGGAACCACTTTAAGCAAACTAATGTGTGTGCAATGTGTATATTTATTTAACTGTCATGTCAAAGTACATATCTACATACATATTGGAAACAATTACAAGGTGTTTGCAGATTTGGAAATTACATATTTTTTAAGGATAAACATATCCTCGAATTAAAGTGTTAAATGTATCATTAATATTGTTTATTATGGTTCTATTAAAATAAGCTGCAAACAGAAATAGTTTCTCTTGAGAATAAAATTGTACCCGGAGAAATTTTATCGTTTTTTATTTATTAACCAGTAGCAAAAGTCTAGATGTAAAGAATGATCTTGTAGCAGCGCATGGATTTTTTCACATGAAATGGATTCTGTTGATCTTCTGTCAACAAATCGATAGGAAGTAATGAAACACTATCTGCTAACAATAATAAGACTCAGTACAGCTTTACTGACAATAGAATAATAGAAAAGAATGATACGGCAAAAGTCTATATAAATATTGGGTTTATTTATATTGCCGTACGAAATAATCTACAGGTTGATACTTTTATAGAACCACAACTTCTCTTTCATATTCTTTCTTATTTCGCAATTCTTTTGGTATCTTTAACTGTTTAACTGGTATTCCTAAAAATATGACTAGAAGTGTATGGCCACAACAGCGTGATGCGACGTACTACTAGAACCTGAGTTGATGTGTCATTGTAAAGAATCTTGTTGGCTATTTCATTTTTGTTACTTAAATTGTCAACAACATAACTTTCTGCAGTTGCGGCTGATTTCCACCCAGCATGTCTATTGATTGATTTCTAGTTTCACCTGTGCACTCTTATTAGAAATCATAGAAAAGGTATTCTTGTCGACTGGTTGGTGTCAAAAAATAAAACCTAATCTTTATTTCATGAACCATAAAGAACTGTTAAAGCAGATAAAATGTTATACACCACGCACCAGTTAATTTACCAGTCCCGGACTCACAAAATCGTCCTCGACTGGTAAATAATACTTACCTCCTTTATGATGTAAATAACTATTCTCAAATAACAGACAAATTCTCATGACGTTTCTATTATGTCCATTAATGAATATAAGCATATTCAATAGACTGTTTAGGGTCCAAAATATACATACTAGTCGAGGCAATGAAGCACTCAACCTCGGAATTTTTTGCACTAAGACGGATCGGAATGCGGTTTTTTACATTCGCTTCCAAAAATTTTTTGTAAAAAATGTATCTATTTTGTATACAAACCGGAAATTGCATTGCTGCAGCCAAAAATGCATTCAAAAAATACATTTTTTGAGACGGCTTTTAGAAGGTTTAATAACTTTGTAAATAAGAGTCAGAACTGGCCCAAATCGGGTTCCCGGAGGTTTTCGAGGTCGCTCATCACGATTATGATGTTTAAATTGACCCACAGCCGATCTGGAGCTCAGGAACGCCGATGAACGTCATCTCCGTGGGACTCGCCCAAAATTCACGCGGGGAAGGAGAGAAACTCGGCGCCCGGGGGTTTTTTGGGTCGCTGAATTCAAATATGGCATCGGCAAACACCTGGTGCACCGGAACCTGGACGTGGACGTCATCTCCGAGAGTTTTCCTGACAAGATTGCCAAAAACAACCCGAAAATCATTGTGGGGGCGTTTTTTGGGGCGCTGAATCCAAATTTCACATCGAAAACGACCCCCTGAACACTTGCTGCACCGGAACCTGGACGCGGACCTCATCTCCGAGGGTTTTCCTCATATAATCGAAAAAGACTATCCGAAAATCGTTATGGGTTTTTTCTTGGGGCACTGAATCCGAATTTCACGTCGAAAACGACCCCCCGAACACCTGGTGCACCGGAACCTGGCCCTGAACGTCGTCTCCGAGGGTTTTTCACACACGGTCGGAAAAGACAATCCGAAAATCGTTATGGGTTCTTTTTTGACGTTCCGGTGCACCAGGTGCCCGAAGGTACGTTTTCGGGGTGAAATTTGGATTCAGCGCCCCAAAAAAACCCCATTACGATTTTCGGTTTGTCTTTTCCGACCGTGTCTGGAAAGCCCTCGGAGACGACGTTCAGAGCCAGGTTCTAGTGCACCAGGTGTTTGGAGGGTCGTTATCGACGTGAAATTCGGATTCAGCGCCCCAAAAAAAAATCCATAACGATTTTCGGTTCGTCTTTTCCGATAGTGTGAGGAAAACCCTCGGAGATGAGGTCCGCGTCCAGGTTCCGGTGCACCAGGTGTTCAAGGGGTCGTTTTCGACGTGAAATTTGGATTCAGCGCCCCTAAAAACGCCCCCACAATGATTTTAGTTATTAAGTCTTCCAAAAGCCGTCTCAAAATATGCAAATTTTGAATGCATTTTTGGCTGCAGCAATGCAATTTCCGGTTTGTATAAGATACAAAGTAGATACATTATTTACAAAAAATTTTTGGAAGCGAATGCAAAAAACCGCATTCCGATCCGTCTTAATGCAAAAAATTACAAACTTTTGGCCTTTTTAGTGCTTCATTGCCTCGACTATACAGTGAAAATCCGTTAATGGAATATGATCAATAGAAGTCCGTTTAAAGACGTTCGATGGTCATCTTTAAAACATTCTCTTTACATATAACTAAACGTTCTTGGAAAAGTCGCACAGCGCTACAAAAAAGTGGTATTAGCCGTACTCCACACTAGTGTATCCTATAAGTACTTTAAATTTATATTTTTATATTATAAAAAAGTAAAACTTTTTCAAGCAACATTTCTTTTTCCAGATTTACGTCTAGACGATTCAGGCTTGTATACCTGCTCGGCAGTATCTGAAAGCGGAGAGAGTTCCTGGTCTGCGTCCCTTAACGTCGTGGAGGGATCCTCGACGTCCCTCCACCGAAGCCCTGATCCGTCCACTTTTCCAAAAGCACCCAATGCACCCCGCGTATTAAACGCCACAGAATCCAGCATCAGCCTTTCATGGGATAGCGACGAAGACGAAGAAAATGGATTGGTGGGGTACACTGTAGAGTACTGGAGTCCTGATCTACAAACAGGATGGGTGATTGCAGCTCATCGGGTCCAAACGCCCTACATGGTGGTTCACGAACTAAAACCGGACAGTTCCTACGTTTTTATTGTGAGGGCGGAGAATGCTCACGGTCTGTCATCTGCTAGTGTGGTGTCGGGCACTGCTCGTACTTTAGCTAATTCACGATCACTTCCCGGCTCGGAACTTGACACAGCGCGGACAATTCTGAGCACCAAACTTATGGAGTTAAAAGATGCTAAACCGCAATCCTCTAGTTCAGTTAAGCTGGTGTGGACCTTAACAGACAACGATTACGTTGAAGGCTTTTACATAAGGTTTAGAGAATTGTCTGGTGGATCACACAACTACAACATACTGACGGTTTTAGATGTCGACTCGAAAAGCTATACGGTGATAAACCTCAAAAAATTTACGAAATACGAGTTCTTTATATCGCCATTTTACAAGTCCGTGGAAGGGCAACCCTCTAACTCCAGAATTACCCAAACCTTGGAAGACGTTCCCTCTGCACCACCAGAAACCGTGACGGCTGGGGTCTTTAACGACACTGCTGGATGGGTAAGATGGTCTCCCCCTCCACCACAGCACTGTAATGGAGTCATCATTGGGTACAAGATTCAAATTAAAGGTAACGTCATCCGAACCATGACGATGAATGCTACTACAACTTCAATATTAATAAGCAACCTGACATCTGGCGGCCTGTACAACGCGAGGGTGGCAGCTTTGACTGTAGCGGGACAAGGACCTTACTCGAATAGTGTTCCTTTGTTGACAGCTCCAAGAGCGCAAAGTCCTAGAACTTTAGGACCCTTGGTACCACTAGTACGACAAACTTGGTTCGTGATTCTCTTGGCCGTTTTGGTGCTTCTGCTCCTTGCCGGAACTGGAGGTCTGCTCTATATGAAGAGAAGGCAATCCTTGAGCAAACAATTGGGACACTTAAACGTACCAGTTGTGAACGCCTCTCAGTTGAACGCTAAAGAAAGTCTTTGGATCGACAGAGGATGGAAAGCTACAGACTGTGATAAAGACTCATCTATACCATTGTCCCAACCTGCGGACTACGCCGAAGTCGACACCAAAAGTTTGTCCACTTTTTATAACTGTAAAAAGTTGGAAAGTCCCACTCCCTACGCGACCACGATGCTTTTACCTCCTCCGAATTGGTCTGAAATAATCCCCCCGCCGCCAGATCACCCCCCACCAGATTGCCCTCGAGAAAATCCCCCAGCCCCACCACCTAGAGGTGGGGGTAGCAGTTGCAGCAGTGGCGGGTACGGATGCTACGCGGTGCACATTCCCCCTCAATGCAATAAAGTCATTCAATATCCCAGAGCTCGATCTTGCAACAACTGCGACGCTCACTGTTCTCTTGCAAGTGGAAGTTCTGGACACAGGTCTAATAGAGGACATTGCAATAATATTCCCCACAGTTGTGATAAACCGTGGTTCAGTCAGCACAACTGGGAAGATGGTGATGCTGATTGTGAGACTGACATACATTCCTGCACGAGTAGTCACGACACTACCTGTTCCTGTAGTGAGTCCTCCTGCCTTTACGCGGAAGCTGGTCCATCGAATAATCCTAGGCCTATACCTCATTGTCAACAGATGAGTAAACATGTGAAGTAATTTTAGTTGACGTAAATTTTTAGTGATTTGGAAACAGAGTTACATATCTGTGGATTAACTACAAGTGCATTGTTAAGAGAAATGTACTTGCATATCATAAGGCCTAAGCCTTCGAATGAATTGATTTCCTAGTCCTAGTTATTAGTTACCAGTAAGGAAAATTTCTGCCTCCTTGTTCCAGTATATTACTAGGCAACAGGAGGCGTTTCTATATTTATTTTCAACCGAGTTCTGTGTCCCTAACTTTGCTTTTTTGTTAGACGTATTTGCTTGAAAACTGTAAGCAACATCAGAGAAAGAAACTAGGTTATGATACGACACGTATTGTATTTAATGGTGTAGAATTGTGAAAGTGTGTACCTAACTAATTTAGAAAGTTCATTTTTTTGTTGAAAATGACTGTAATAGTATACTCTCGAAATTATTCCATTTCAATATCACATTTTATTTTTGTATAAAAAAATGAATGTAACAGTAGAAACGATACTTACCTTACTGCAACTGAACAATCATATTATACGTAAATAGTTATTCCAGTTGTTTTATGAGGTTCTAGATGTGGTTGTTAATTTGAAGCGATTTGTTGTAATCACTGCCTAAGTAGGCCAGTCATTATAGCTTTTTTTCGGAAAAAAAATACTATTAGAATTTTTTTGCGGAATATTGTTCAGAAACGTGTTATAAACAAAATATCAAAAAATCAACTCGAGACTAGTTGGGAAACTTTGTTAAAACAATGGTCAAAGTTATGGAAAAGTGGTTTTTTGACTCGCGTAAAATAAATTTCGATAATTTGTTTATGCGCAAGAGCTGAAAAATGGTCGAAAATGGCGGTTTTCTCCAATTGCTAATAATCAATGCAATTTTCAGCGCAGACGCTTATAATTCAGGATTTTTTAGGCTTTTTGCACCCTTAGTAAGTGGAAAAATTTCAGCCCGAAAGCTTCATTATTTTGGCGTTGGCGGAATTTGTTATCTAAGAAGATGCTATTTGCAATTGATTTTTCCCAAGTTCAAAGGCGTTGTAGAGTTTCGATCATTAGTTGTTTTTGTACCTAAATAGTTGTACTGAGGATTTAATTTTTCAAATTTAATTTGTTCAAAAATGACTGAAAAAATGTTAATATTTATTAAATTGTTAAGATAGGTAATTATTATAAAACGAAATACTAACGTCTATAGTTTAGTTAGTACTATTTTTCTTCGAATTTAAAAAAAAAAATCGTTGTTCTAAGTTGATTAGAAGCTGAGACAATTTTTTTTTATTTAATCGCAGTGTCCTTAATTATTAAGAGCCGAAATTTGGAAAGAGTATACATTAAGAGCTATATTTTCATGTCCTACATTAACATTAAGGTGAATTCAACTATTTAATTGCAAAAAAGAAGATAGCGGCGATGCGTTCTATTACTCGATCTAGCGAACGAGTGGGAAGAGCGAGGCTAAATAAAAAATTAAATCTCGGGTTGAAATAATGTTAATACCATAGCTTCAATGTTCATGAATTTTCGCTCTACCACAAATTAAAAAAAGAATCATCTCGATAGGTTCATTATTAACCGAGATATGGCCAGCTCCATCGATTTGAAGTCGCTCGATCATTTTCCTGCGCGCTACCAGGCGCATGCTCCGCCTCGCTCTCCCCACGCGTTCGCTAGACCGAGTAATAGAACGCATCGCCGCTATCTCCTTTTTTGCAATTAAATAGTTGAATTCACCTTAATGTTAATGTAGGACAAGAAAATATAGCTCTTAATGTATACTCTCGCCAAATTTCGGCTCTTAATATTAATAATTAAGGTCACTGCGATTAAATAAAAAAAAATATCTCAGCTTCTAATCAACTTAGAACAACGATTTTTTTTTAAATTCGAAGAATAATAGTACTAACTATACTATAGAGCAGGGGTCGGCAAGTAATTTTAGGTGGGGTCCGGATACTTTTGAAAATTTTTAACGAGGTCCAGAAAAAAAATTCATATTTCTTATTTTTTTATTTTAATTTGGACTCAAATTTAATCTGCTTACTAATTAAGAAATCAAAACACTCACACAATTGTAAAATACAAGAAAAAATGATAAGATTGGCACTTAAACGTAAATAACATTTTTAAAATAATTTATTTGAGTAATTTATACTTTCAAAAAATTTTTGGCGGTCCAGTATTTTACCTTCCGCAGTCCGGACCTGGACCGCGGTCCGCCAGTTGCCGACCCTTGCTATAGAGGTTACTATTTGATTTTATAATAATTACATATCTTAACAATTTAATAAATTTTTTCAAAGTAATTTTTAAACAAATTAACTTTGAAAAATTAAATTCTGAGTAAATGCATATGTTAATATAACTATTTAGGTACAAAAGCAACTAATCATCGAAACTATACAACGCCTTTGAGCTTGGGAAAAATAAATTGAAAATAGCATCTTCTGAGATGACAAATTCCGCCAACGGCAAACCATTGAAGCTTTCGGGTTGAAATTTTTACCTCTTATTAAGGGTGTAAAAAGCCTCAAAAATCCTGAATTACAAGTGTCTTCGATAAAAATTGCAATAATTATTAGCAATTGAAAAAAACGGCCATTTTCGACCATTTTTGAGCTCTTGGGCATAAACAAATTATCGGAATTTAATCGGACTTGTCTCATTTTATAGGCTTATTTATTACCTACCTTTTTCGTATGAACTTTTTTTCGCCATGAATAACAGTTTTTTTACGCGAGTCAAAAAACCACTTTTCCATAACTTTGACCATTGTTTAAACAAAGTTTCCCAACTAGCCTCGAGTTGATTTTCTAATATTTTGTTTATATCACGTTTCCGAACAATATTCCGCAGAGAAACTTCTAATAGTATTTTTTCCCCGAAATAGACTGTTTCATATCTACATATAATGACTGGACTAAAGCATATGTTCTGTAATGTATAAACAATAATAACAGCCGCACAAAAAAAGTTCTGTACCAGACATGAGTATACATAGATTTTGTGTATTTTTTTTATTCTGAATTCAAATTTGCAGCTCAATAACCGATTTACTAGGTCATTTTTTCTAGTAAAACGCTAAAACATCCCTAAAATAGGCTGAAATAGTGAGGATAAGATAAAGCTTTATAATGAAATTCAACAATTTGTAAATATTTTGAGAAAATGTTTTAAAATAATATTTTGAGTAGTGGAGAGAAGTGTTTACATGTAAACTACTTCCTCACCCACCCCTATAAGTGGGTTAATTTCACGTCTTAAATCAAATAACGAATGTTCGTGCAAAGCAATGTAAAAGTTATAGCCTCGCATTTTGCAGTATCAAATATAGGTTGTTAGACAACATACCAAAAAATACCTATAATATAACTTTTCCCTCAAAGGGTTTGAAACCACCTACAGACCAGATCCCCACTTACTTACTCCTTTAAATCACACATTTTTCTGTTCAATATTTTTGTCTCAATTTTGTTACCGCGAGTTTTTGGGGTCGCTGATTACGAATCTGAAGTCTGAATACGAAAATTCCTAAATGGCGGATCGAATGAGACGTAAAAACGGAAACGCATTCAAAATTTGAAGATTATGGCTGAAACTTGTTACTTCGTGATTTTCAAAGTCGCTTATCACGAATATAAAGTTTTTAACTCGGATATTCTTAAATCCAAAATGGCGCACTCATCATGACATCATAGAAATTGGTATTTACCACCTAAGGAATTGCTTTTCTGTGGTAAATACCAATTTCTATGGCTTTTCAATGCGCCATAATGGATCCGCCATTTTGGATTTAAAAATTTCTGAATTAAATCCTTCTATTCGTGATTACCCACATTAAAAACTACCGAATTGTTGTTTGAGCCATTATCTTCAAATTTTGCTTGCTTTTCCAATTTTTACATCCGCCTTATTGTATGCGCCATCTTTTGTTAAGGAATTTTCTGATTCAGACTTCAGATTCGTAATCAGAGATCCCAAAAACTCGCGATCAAAAAATTCAGGCAAAAATATTGTGTA
The DNA here is from genome assembly GCF_000390285.2 of Anoplophora glabripennis. Lineage (NCBI taxonomy): Eukaryota > Metazoa > Arthropoda > Insecta > Coleoptera > Cerambycidae > Anoplophora > Anoplophora glabripennis. Next base: position 964,583 of record NW_019416739.1, read on the forward strand.
ACTTAAAGGAGTAAATGGGATCCTGGTCTGTGTGGTTTCCAACCTTTTAGGGGATAAGTTATAATACATATTTTTGATATGTTATCTATTAACCTACATTTATATATTTATGGTAGTATAAAATACAAGGTTATGGTTTTTACACATTTATTTCATCTTAAGGTTCGTACTCAGTGAGCGAACGAAGTCCGAACGAACAACGAACTCCGAACAATGAAGATTCTGGGTTCGCTCGGTCGCTGTTTATCGATTTCGACATAAGAACGAACTCGAAACGAATTACCATTATTTTTAAAGTTTGCTTGGCATTTACTTCGTCCTGTTTTTACTTCACAAATGTCTGAAGAAATTATTGCGGCATCTTGTTGCATAATTATTGCGGGATTAATGAAAACAAATAAGAAACAGAAAAGAAAACGAAGATATTGGATGTCAAAGATTTACCAAAGTCGACATCGATATAGAGGATTGGACCTTTTAACGGACTTGAGGAGTGATTTAGGACAGTTCAATAATTTTTGCAGAATGTCCTCTTCGGACTTTTTACTGCAAAAAATTGTAAAAAGTTACAAATTTTCGAAAAGCAATTCCACCCAAGGAAAGACTGGCACTTACTCTACTATATTCTTTATTTCACTCTACTTTGGGAATATTTTAGCATTTTACTAGAAAATGACCTTGTAAATCGGTTTTTAGGATGCGGATTCGGATTCAGCACGTGGTACAGAACTTTTTTTGTGGGGCTGTGTAGTCATTGCTAATTAATGAAACGTACATTGTTTTCTACTTTTTTGTCACTTGTCACTTTTAGACCCAGTACGTACGAGCGTGTTTTTCATCATCACACCACAGAGGATTTTTGCCACTTCGTTGGAAGACGTTGTTTTATCTTGAAGTGCTCTTACGATAAGTTCTTTTATCGTGTTAATAACGGCGTGATGATAAATTTAATCGAAAATTTAATCAGTTAAAACTTATTTCATGATGAAATTCATACTTTTATTGTAAACATACATTCTCTAAAAGCAGAATGAAAACTAACGTTCGTGCGTGCTTTGTCTTAAAACTGTATGTATAAGTTGTTTTCTCCATTCAACTTCTGTACAAACTTCTGTATAATTACCTTTTTTGTAGATGTTCTCGTGCCAAAAAAATGAATTTGAAAGATATTTGGTACTTAATCCGCATTTTATTCAACACAATTGCTTTACAGTTAAGGAGTTTTTACTAGATTGCCGAATAGTTTTATTTGTATGTATGGTTTTATTTCTAATATAGTAGCTTACTAGAACGCATCCCGAAGGTACTGAGGAAATTATATATTTGCTACAACAAATACAACTATTTATTTATTTACAGTTCGGAAATAACTATTAAACAAAAAACTTTCAGGAAACGTTCTATGCAGCTACTGCATTGGTAAATCTTACGAGCCTAGGCATATTTGTCCTACTTATATAAACTTAGACTGAAACGACTGAAATCCTACTCCTTTAGCAATACCTTTCAGCAGTAAGTAGGTTTTTTATATAATGTGATTTATTAATGAAACTATTTAAATTGTAAATACATATGTAAAACTTTGTACATAGTTTGTTATACCCGACATGATATTGACTACGGTTTTGTAGAAAGTATATTATGTAAAAATTGATGTAGATATTTATTATTTCTGCCCTGTTATTTATATTGAATAAACAGTACTTATTTAAATCTTTCTTGTATACTTGTTCTACCAACACAACCCACGTTTGAATTTTTAATATTTTCCAGTTAGGATAAAAATGCAACCACTTTCAAATTATTAAGAGAATGATTCAAAATTAAAATTAACTTGACGTGAAATTTACCCCGTAAAATGTGTCATTACTTCAAAATTTATTACCAGAAAGAAAACAGATACCTTTGTCGTCTGTCTTATATGTATAAAATTCTATCCAATGTATCGTTTTTAAAATAATGGGCAGTGATTCATATATAGCACAGCATATCAATTATAAAAAATAAGCTCACGGTGAACATTTACCACTTTAAAAAGCTTATAGACTCACCTGTCATCCTCTCCACAATTGTTCAGTGCCATCCTTTCGAACGAAGATGGCCCACCAACACCTACTTATATATACCTGATACGCACGACCTGGATATCACACTTTATCACATACAATACACTGAACTATACACACTATACAATATATACTATACACAGATACACAGATACATAGTACCTATATACATACATACATACATACATACATACATACATACATACATACATAGTACATAGTAACTATACACAGTATACACTACTGCCTACTATCACTACACTATAATAGTCACACATTAACAGTTATTGTACAATACACTACACTATGCACATATACATTACTAGTTACTAGCTCTATTACTATCACTGTCATCACTAGAACTGTCGTCTTCTTCACTAGAGCTGTTGTCATCTCCAAGCGATATTATCAGTGGATCAACCAATAGCTACATCAACTGGCGTGTCGAGACCCCACATGCGTTATTCCTCTTTATGGACATACATAATGCATTTATTTCATGTTTTTGCTGTATCCAGAACCAGATTAATCTCTTCGTGCAAGAATATCCTTCACTTTAATTGTTGTATTCTTTCGTGCTACTCCATTTTTTATCTAGGTCTAAATTAACTCAATGGGATTTAGTTCACAGTGGTAGGATGGCAAGCGAAGTACTGTAATCCCAAGAGCTGCAGCCATTTCATCCACTACATACTTAATGTATTAAGCATTGTTTCGTCGAATTCGATCTTTTTCGTTTTTAACCAGACTATAATTACCGCCTTTCTCCATGCTGATGTTGGCAACTTCTCTAATCTACACTACGACTATGCAGTATTCACTGCAATTACAGCACCCGGTTCCGTATATTGCAAAACAGATTCAATCCATTTTTCAAATACTTTGCTATCCGTATCCTCATGATAGTCTCCTGTTCGTCGTGATTCAAAGACAAGTAAACTCTGTTCCACAAATTCTGCTGTACTGCCAATATACGTTATTATTAGGCGTCTCTCTTTTGCAGAAGGTAACTCAGTGAAAAATCTTTCCAGAAATGCCTGCCATTTGCTTTGGATATTACCATCTTGCCACACTTTTGTCACCGTATAACCTTCATTTTTTCCGTGTAATATATTCAAGACCTCCTCGACGGAGATCGAGGAAGAAATTTTAGAAATTGTCGAAAACCGTGCAATAACAAAATAAAAGACATAATCAGTACCAGTATTAAACAAACAATTTATGTTTTTACAACGGAGTGGTCGAAAATGACAGTAAATCAGGTCTGTATTAGGTATAGTTTTTAAATTTCAATTTTTTAAAATAATTGTTAATAATTGCTTTATTTGACCACTTTCATATAAACGATTTTTGGTAAATTTTTTTTATGAGTTCTAACAACTAACCCAGACAGCACCATATATTCTGAGAATATTCTCTAAACCTTCTAAAAAGATTATATATATTCTGAATAAACCTAGAATATTCATAGAATATTAATATGCTTATAAAATATTCGTAGAAGATCCCTTTTTAAATATACAATGATATACTCCATAGATATGCTAATAATAATACCTCAGGAATATTCTTCAACTAATATTCCTAATACATTCTCAATAATATATACGTAGTTTAAAGAAACTGTAATTTTTATTTAATAGGCAATAAAACTGAATACCTTTTCTAATTTAACAATTTGGAGGAACTATTTATATCGAATTTGCGCTTATTCCAATTTTATGTAAAAAGTTGAAAATTAATCAAAATATTATGTTGTTAATGTTGGTAGTACCTGTCGTATGTTTTGTATTTGTAGTTGCCAGTTGGTAATTCATTGCAGTTGGTTAGAAAATGGTTAGCAACGTTAGGTTAACATGTTCTTGTCCATCAATACAATATATTATAATTTGTACCGAGTTCAATTTAATCAATTTACAATAATAAGTGCTGCATAAACAATGAATTATTATTATTAAAGAACCTATTTTGTATTTTGCACAAAGTAGGTTTAATGCTTTGTGGTGTTTGGTATGCTTAAGATTGATTAGAATTAAAAACGTGACAAAATGGCAGAAAGATGAAAGGAGACCTGGAGACCATATAAACTACAAAGTAAGTTTCCTTTAAGGCTATACTATTATTTGTTTAAATTAACGAAATGACAAGAAAACGAAATAAAATGTGGTATGTATTGGCAGTTTCATAGAGATTAATGAAGTTACAACAAAACTACCTTCATAAAATTCATTGGAGAAGAACTCATCTAGTGGAAGTGTCAGTAAGCCTAAATCTTTGCAAAATTCCGGCCTAGAACTATCTCTTATAAAACCCAGAAATACATTATAGTCCTAGTAACACTGAGATTGATACGTTATTTGCTGAGATCTTAGTCAATCTCTCAGGTATATAGAACTGGCTTTAGTTATAAAATGAGTTTGGGCCAATCACTTCTTGTTTTCATTTTTTACACTTCTAACGTTTGTGGTGGAGAAAATAGGAATGCATTTTCTACTAAAAGTTAAAGAAGTACGTTCAATTGAAAATAGTAATGATATCAAAAATTTAAAACCAAAGTGGAACCGTTTTATCTAAAAAGGTTCTTATGAATATTATTAGTTCAAATTTTTTTCACATATTGACATACAGTCCAGCAAAAAGAAAATGCAAAAATATATATTTTTGTTTCAGAATTGGTAACCGAGAAGAAATAGACTGAGAGAGATGTCAGGAATGTTATTAGTGAAAAAAATATAATAAAATAAATAGTTAACGAATTTATTATTAAGAGTAGTTATTATCCTCGCCCCATATTTTATATTTTTAGCCATGAATATTAGTCTAATTAAATGGGTCTTTAAATCGCAATTTTGATCAACTTGTGTGAATTTTTTATATAAGTTAGTTTAAGGTATATAATAACAATTAAATGATAGTAATTTTTTTTTCAAATAAAAAATTCAGGCAAGTTGACCAAAATTACGATTTCAAGACCCATATAATTGGACTATATTCACAGTAAAGTTTAAAACATAGGTTCATAGAACATTACTAACATGTTCAGAGAACATACCCAGAAATATTCATGTAATATCTATCATATTCAATTTCACGTCTATAATATCTTCTAGGTACATTCTTATAATAATCTGACTAATTAAATATTGTACCAAGTATATTCGTTTAAGAATATTCTGATTTTAGATATTCTATACAGGGTGGTCCGAATTTTATGCAGGAAACTTCGAGGGCATATAGATCTCTTTAAAATAATAGGTGTTTGCCTTATAAACATAGGTCGTGAACGGCCTCGTTTTAGAGATACAGGGTGTTGAAGTTGTTAAAAAAATTTGATTTTTTGTTTATATCTCCGGAATCTATTATCCGATCTTAATAAAATTTGGTACAGATAATGTATGACAGTAGGCCTTACATTTTCTAAAATATGAGCTCTAAAGGTTCAACCAGTGGTGTACAACTGGACAGGGTCACCCTTTTTTTATAAAAAAAAAACTACGCCATTGTATTTTTCTGCAAGTTATTGTAACGGATTTATATTCTAATGCACTAAATACGTAAAAAAGGTAACTTGAAATTTTTCCCTAAGATTCACCGTTCTCAAGTTATTCATACAAATACAAACCCCTTGTGGCAGACACTTCAAACCATAATATTACAAGAATATTTATGTTTATACTTAAAAGGAAGTGCAATTTGTAAGCAGATCAACAAAATTATTTCCACATCACCTGTGAGGTAGTGTTCCTAGTGTATTTTAGTTTCTCCTGGAGGCTTAATCCACTATCTTTACAAATAAGGACAATTTAAATGAAAATAATAATAAAAATACATTTACCAAGCAACGACAATTAAACAAGAAATGAAATTAACGTTACGTATTTGCAGCAATTGTTCAAAATGCGAACCATCCACATCGATACATTTCTGACAATTTCTATTAATGATTAATGGAATTACCTAACTAATATCATGTGGTGGTTTTCTTTTAATTCATTACACCCCTCTTCTATTCGCTGCAGTAGTTGTGGTGGAGTAGAGTAAACTTTACTTTTCAGATAGGTAACCCCAAACGTAGAAGTCCAGGGGGTTTAGATCTGGCGATTTGGCTGGCCAAGAGACTGGATTCTCTGCACCATTATGGTTGACATTGGCATTTGGTCTTCAACCTATCCATCGCCCCATATAATTTTTAAGCCATTATTGTATTATTCTCCTAAAATGCGCAGGAGCACCATCCATTTGTATCCAGCTATTTTGTGGTATATTTAATGGAACATCCTCTAATAATTCAAATAGATGGTTTTCTAGAAAGTTTAGAAATGCTGGGAATTTAGATGGGGTGACAAGAAATAAAGTCCGAATTATTCCGAGCCAGAAAATTCGTTGAAAAGATCTTATCCGAATTTCACGAGGATTTTCTTGTGACCAAATATTGTGAAAATTCACTACCCCTCGCCTTGTGAACGTAGCCTCATCGGTCCAAAGTATTTCTAGTAAGAATTCTGGATTATGTTGTGACTTTAAAACAACCACTAACAAAAATTCAGGTGTGTCTACATCTCCCGGAAGTAAATTTTGCACAGGTTGTAAATAGTACGGATTTCTACCATCCTTATGTAGAACTTTTCAAATTTTCGATTTACTCACCCCAATGTTCTTAAAATTTCATTTCTGTGTCTTTCATTGAGCCGTCGTGATTTTCCAAATATCGTTTTAATCCAAAAGATGAAAGCGACGAGTGTAAAGAATTTTGTTGATGTGCTTACAAATTGCACTTACTTTTAAGCATAAACATAAATATTCTTGTAATATTATGGTTAGAAGTATCCGCCACAAGGAGATTGTATTCGTATGAATAACTTGAGAACGGTGAACTTTAGGGAAAAAATTCACGTTACCTTTTTTACGTATTTTGTACATTAGAATATAAATCCGTTACAATAGATTGTAAAAAATACAGTGGCGTAGGTTTTTTTTATAAAAAAAGGGTGACCCTGTCCAGTTGTACACCACTGGTAGATCCTTTAGAGCTCATATTTTAGAGAATGCAAGGCCTACTGTCATCCATTATCTGTACCAAATTTTGTTCAGATCGGTTAATAGATTCCGGAGATATAAACAAAAAATTAATTTTTTTTAACAACTTCAACACCCTGTATCTCTAAAACGAGGCCGTTCCAGACCTATGTTTATAAGGCAAACACCTATTATTTTAAAGAGATCTATCAGCCCTGGAAGTTTCCTGCATAAAATTCGGACCACCCTGTATATATTCCTTGAATATTTGTGAATATCTACAGAATATTTCAAAATGTATATTCTAAGTTTATCTCAGATATTCCAATATGATGATTCTATGAATATTCTCAAAAGTATAAATATATTTAAAACAGATTCTAGGAATAATCAAATGTTGTAAATCGAATATACTTGGATTATTCTGGGAATATATATTGCTGTCTGGGAAATGACTCAACTTTGAGAACACCCAGTATAAGCAACGCCAAAATTAGTTAAAAATTCTTATTTGTCGAGTCAAAATATTTTTTTGTTCACTCTGACATTTTCAAAATTATTAAGAAATTTTAAAATAAAATTCGAACATTGAACGTTCTGTATCTTTGAAACCAGCAACATTTGTAAAAGGCATATTTGGCTCAATCGAATTATTGTGGCCACCAGTATCTTCAGATTCGAGATTTTCCAACCTTACGCAGACACCCCTATTTTTTACTGGGTGCGTCTTGATCTCGATTAGTTAGTGAACTTTATTGTCGTACCTCGTACGTATCGCTTTAATGATTGAACTAGCAACGCGTCGGCCATATTCCACAGTATATTTAGAATTTTTTAGTTCCGTAATTAGACATGTGAACCAAGGATGACCTCCGCACGAACGGGGGGCTCTAATTACGCGGGTCAAATACGGCGTGTTCTTCCACGCCCCCATACCTGTGTGAGAACTCGATTCTCTGCACCTTACCGGCCCCCGGAGGACAAGAGTTTGTCTCTAAAAGAAAAATAAACATCCTTGCATACTGTGATTGTTTGCGATTTATAAAAGCATCTTATGTAGGTGATCCGTAATTATTATGTTACTGGTTCTTTGGCTGCTCAAAATGTCTGAAGAGCCGGCCGTAGAAGGGAAGATCGTTAGACCTGAGCAATTGCCAACGAAATCTATGGCGATCCGTACTATATTACTTGTTTTATACAGGGTGCGGTGTGTATTATTTATAAAAATTAAACTGCAGCTTCCTAACGATATTTCTAATAGAAAAGTCTTATACGAAAAATTCTACGTACCTCGTACCTTAACGTTCAATTATGGATCAAAATATTTTCTCTGGAACGGTTCTGTCCGTGTGCTGTACGATGAGTTACATCCTCTAGACCAGCCGCGTAAAAAATCGTCGTTGAAAGATAGAAAGATACTTCTCAATTTTTGGGGAATTTCTCAATGCAAAACTACAAACTAAGATAATTAGATATATAAAAATACTGATATTTTCTTATTATAATAATTAATAGTAATTACTGTCTTAAATGCATTGTTGTTACTGCAAGAGTTCGTAAACAAAACCACATCCGTAAGCATCTGTAGTTGCCAACTGCGTGCACTGAACAAACCCATTAAAATATGGAACAAATAAATGAAATAAAACTTACCATTTCTACAGAAAATGTTGAAATTGATCCCAATTAGCGGGGATACAGGCATGGTACCGACGCACCCAATTTTGGCGAATATTTTCCCAAATTCAAGGTATTCCCCTAAATGTATCAGCAACTTCAAGTATACAGTTTCGCAATTCTTCCATCGTATCAATTGGAGTATTGTAAACCAATGACTTCAAGTGACTCCAAAGTTAAAAGTCCATTAGAATTAGATCGGGTGACCGAGGCGGCCACGGCACAGAACCAAAGCGTCCATTCCATCGCTGAGGAAACAGTTCATTCAAAAGTGTCGTTACTTCTCGAGTACTGTGTGGAGGAGCCCCATCTTGAAGATAAAACATGCGTGCTCGAACTTGTAATGTCACATCGTCCAATAATTCAAGCAGCCGGTTCTCCAAAAAGTCAGCATATGTTGGTCCATTTAGTCGTCCTTCAAAGAAATAGGGACCCACAAGTACATCGCCTATTATGCCAACCCAAACATTTACCGAGAACCGATGTTGAAATTGAGTTCCTAATCGCGTGAGGATTTTTATCGGCCCATATGTGCATATTATGGAAATTCACTTCTCCGGCTGCACCATACACTAACACCATATCGACACGTTCGGAAATAGTAAATGTATTGTTTTCTCGGTTCATTGTAAAACTGGTTTGTGCACAAACTAAAAAATTAAGCAAATTAAGAAATAAGAACCCCGTTTTTAATGCAATCGGCACGCTATTCTTATTTTTTACTTCTTTATAAAAATTACACTGTCACTATCGTGGAATTACAAAATAAATACTTTTGTCTGGAATCTTTCACTTTTTAAGACTGATGGCTCGATGGACGATGTTTAATATTTAATAATTAAGTGAATAATGAATTGAATACTGCACAATATACTGCAACTGACTGCACACATTTTTTGACAATGTAACCTAACCTTCTTTTTGTATATATTATTAGATTATGCCGACTTAAATTATAAGGTTGCATCTTGGGTCGCATAAAAACATTTCCAAAGTTTTTAATAAATAACACAGGATGGGCCTTCATTTTTCTTGAATAAATGAACTTGATTTAAAAAAAAGATAGAACTTTTTCGTATAAGAGTTTTCTATTACAAATATCATCAGGAAGCTGCACTCTGTATAATGGAGCGAAACATTTTCAATATTCACGAGTCTTCATATTAGCATGGTCTCGAAAATAATTCATAAAATATATTTTTTTAAATAACCGTTAATTTTTATCATTCCCTTAGCGATTCTATGTAGTATGTAGTAGTATGTAGTATCTAACAGAATGTAAGGCTTCATTTGATGAGAATTATAAGAAAACTTTTACAACTTATTTGAATAAACTTTATTTTTACTTTATTTAACATTTAATATATTCTGAAAAAACTAAAAAATGGAATCTTACCCTGAGCCATAAGAATGTATAGAACATATATAAAGCAACGATTCATTATCGTTTCAATATGACGTATGTATGTTTGAAACATCGTTTACATTTATACTGTACGTATGATGTAAAAACAAAATGTTATAAATAAATCCAAAATTATTTTTTACCTACACAGTTTCCAAATAGTTTTCTAGATTAATGTTCCGGAAAAATGGATAAAGAATAAAAAAAATACTGTTAGAATTATGTCAACCAGCAGCGGCGGAGTGTTGAAGCCATGAGTGATTTCAGATTGCATTTTTAAGGAACAAGATTTCCTGTTTATTTGACAACGAGCCATTTTCGAGGAATTATATTTTAATTTGAAATAAAGTTGCTACACAGTTGGCTTTAACTTTGAAACTTCTTTGTCACATAAAACATTAATGACCACTTTCTGTTAGAAATTCAATTTTAAATATTGTTTAAAGTATGGAAAGTAGATACAAGTATATCGTCTTTTTTTTGTTGGAGGAATATTCACCACAAAATTTAAAATAACCCCTTTAAATATTTTTTCAAAATTTCATAGAGCTATAGTGTTACAGAAAATTGTCGTTTTTTCGAAATTTCGATTATATGTATAACCTAAATTGAAAATACACTTTTTAGATACACTGTTAAATCATTCATAAGTTTTGTTTGAACATTTGTTTGTTATTACCATAGCAACGCCACTATAAAGGACGCCATCTTGAACTTTTTAAACTGTCATAACTTCTAAATACCTTTATTGATTTCAAGAAACGACGGTTCATTTTAAAAAACTATTAATAACATTTATATTTATGATATGGGAATAAAAATATTATTTTCCTGCGCAAAGGTAGATAACGGTTAGGTATTAGAAAAGTTTTGTATATGTCTCCGCTTATTAAAAAAAATAAATGCAAATATATAGGTTTTTTTCATAGCTTGATAGATCATTTACTAAGGAAAGCAAGTACACAAACCGGAGGTCGATATCTGTTTTCGTTTTCAAGTTATTGCTAAAATAGTGAAGTTATGCTAGAACATCCTCTTTTATTTAGTTCTCTAAATAACAATGACATAGTCCAAGCCATGCCATGCCCTATGAAAACAGACAAATGAATAATTATGTCAAATGAAATGTGACACCTCTTGCTACGTGCAGAATTAGTTTTGTTTATGTTGCTCTCAGCCTGAGAGCATTTTTGAAACGTAAGAATGACGGCTATACACCTAAAAAGTCAAACGTTTTTTAAAAGAGAAAGAGTCTCAGACATTGCAGGAGCATGCCGTTCTGATGAGTTATGCAAACTTACTTTGAACGACGTCAATTTCAAAATTTCGATGACGTTATTGTAGTTACAATTCCATATTCTAAAAATGATATGTCACGTACGTTTACAATTACTTCTCGTCTGGGTTCTGTTTCTCACCTAGAAATTCTCAAGAAATATCTCAAGATTAGATTAGAAATTAAAACTGAAATTTCACGCTATTTTATGCGCTATCAAGCAGGTAGATGTTACAACCAACCAGTCGGCAATAATACCCTTTCTATGATTCGTAATAAGATTGCACAGTTTTTGAAACTAGAACATCCTGAAACATATACAGGCCATTCATTCCGAAGAACATCGGCAACGTTACTGGCTAATACAGAAGTTGATGTATTAGCGATCAAGAGACATGGTGGGTGGAAATCCGCCACAATTGCAGAAAGTTATGTAGCTGACAGTTTAAGTAACAAAAATAAAATAGCTAACAGGTTTCTTTATTATGACACTTCAACTCCAGATTCTAGTAGTACGTCGCCTCATGTTGAAATGGAGCGGTCAAATCATTTTGAGAAAAATGTGATAATTAATAAACGCGAGGGGAATAATTATCCAGATTTTATAAATGTTACTAAATGTACAATTACTATAAATATTCATTCAGAATAATTAATAAAATATAATTGCAGGCAAGTAGTAGGAATTCATCAGTTTGGTCAAGTGCCTCAAATTGTCGCAAAATTTTTAAATTTGTCATATTCAGTTAAATACACAGGACATTGTATGCTGTATAAAAATTTTCGAAAAAAATAACGTAGGCATTCTGAAATTGGATATTACAGATATGTTGTTTCACATTCTTTCAATGATAATGAAGAACAGAAACACATCAAGCTCTGAGTGCTAAACATTCAGCTATTACCATTTGTGCGGGGGTGAGCGACATATTATTATTTCGTTTACCTTTATTATTTACTTATGTTATGTTACAAGCTAACTGTGCAAGAGATCATTCCACCGTTAATTTACCGATTGAATTAATCGGTAATAAAAAACAAGTTTAACTATCTGTTTATATACGACTGACTAGATATTATTAAATGGTAAATGTGGGTGGTTGCGTCATTCAATTTTTTTTATACGAGTAGTTCATTTATTACGGGAGATAAATTTTAATATGTCAGTATCATCTGTAAAACATAGTATCAACCAGTAAAATTAGTACCCTAACACGAGAATAAATATTATTTAGTGATCATAAAACTGGTAATGAGTCTTACGTAAATGTCCATTAAAACGAAAATAGGAAAATTTGATATATATTTACGAGTAACTGCTTCTGGAGATGTATAAGATATTTGTGGCTTTAAACTCCAGTCGAATTGGATCATAAAACAGAAATTGAAACCAACGAACATGGAATAGAGTTCAAATGCTGTGCTGAAACCGGAGCAGTGCCACCAACTGGAGAACGAGAGTCGCAGCCTTGTATTTTCCGGAGCCAATCAGTGCATAGGTCCGTGACCAAAACTTAGTGCGAAGAAAACAAGGTAAAAGAAACGGATTGTTCTTTTAAAAACTGTTCCATTTATTTATGTGAACTTCCATTTCTTGTCATTTATTTATAAGTACTGAAGAAATTGTAGCAGGCTACGCAGGTAGTTGTAAGGGATTTTATGTTGAAAAGAAAATCATTTTAATTAAACAGAATTGTTTGGAAGATCAAGTTGCGAATTTTAATTATTATCTCTTTAATTTGGCATAATCAAAATTAAATATTATAAAATAAAGTCAAAACTAAAGTCAATTGAAGTATAAATCAGGTCAGTGCCTCTTCGTTGAACCGCCCCTGTGGACAAGGAGATTTCATGGTAGAGAAAATACAGGACAGATTGTACCTTCACTGTTAGTTTTTTTTTGAGAATAGTTGTCTTAGCTGAGAGAAGTTCAAAATCTCGAAACTTTCTCTGAGTCTGGCTGGCGCTCACATACAGGGTGTGGCGTGTACAATCTATAAAAATTACTACAGCTTCCTAATGATATTTGTAATAGAAAAGTCATATACGAAAAAGTTCTATTTTTTTTTTTCGTAAATTAAAATTCAATTATGGATCACAATATTTTCCTAGAACGGTCCTGTCCGTGTGCTGTACGATGAGTTATGTGCTGTAGACCAGCCGCGTAAACAAATCGTCGTTGAAAGATAAAAAGATACTTCTCAATTTTTGGGGAATTTTTCAATGCAAAAGTACAAACTAAGAAAAATAGATATTTAAAAAAACTGATATTTTCTTATTAAATTAATAGTAATTACTATCTTAATTGCATTGTTGTTACTGCAAGAGTTCGCAAACAAAACCACATCCGTAAGCATCTGTAGATGCCAACTACGCGCACTAAACAAACTCCATTAAAATATGGAACAAAAAGAAATAAAACTTACCATTTCCAGAGAAAATGTTGAAATTGGTCCCCATTAGCGCGGATACAGGCATGGCACCGACGCACCCAATTTTGGCGAACATTTTCCCAAATTCCAGGTATTCCCCTAATTGTGTCAGCAGCTTTAAGTATACGGTTTCGCAATTCTTCCACCGTAACAATTGAAGTATTGTAAACCAATGACTTCAAGTGACTCCATAAATAAAAGTCCATTGGAGTTAGATTGGATGACCGAGGTGGCCATGGCACAAGACCAAAGCGTCCAATCCATCGCTGAGGAAACATTTTATTCAAAAGTGTCGTTACTTCTCGAGTAATGTGTGTAGAAGCCCCATCTTGAAAATAAAACAAGCGTGCCCGAACCTGTAATACCACATCGTCCAACAATTCAGGCAACCGGTTCTCCAAAAAGTCAGCATATGTTGGTCCATTCAGTCGTCCTTCAAAGAAATAGACACCCACAAGTACATCGCCTATTATGCCAGCCCAAACATTAACCGAGAACCGATGTTGAAAATTAATTTCCCTAATTGCGTGAGGATTTTTATCGGCCCATATGTGCATATAATGGAAATTCACTTTATCACGGGTAAATGTAGCCTCATCTGTTACACAGACATAAACAGGAAAGTCTACTTTATTGGAACATTGCCGTAAAAACTATCTGCAAAAACGCATTCGTTGATCACAATCTGGGGGTAAAATCTGTTGAACTGGCTGCAGATGATAGGGGTGCAACACCTGGCACCTTAAGATGCGATGTACGGTACGATATGAGGTTTCTACTTGCTGTGCGAGTCGTCGAGTACTAATTGTGGGGTCTTTGTCAAGATTTTCCAACACTGCATCTTCAACATTAAGGTTCACTTGCTGACCACGTCCTTCTCCTTGAGGATAACACTTCCCGTATCTCGCAGTCGCTGAACACACTGTAGGATTGTATTTTCACATGGGGGGTGACGTTATGGCCATCGTTCCCGGTACAACCTAGTCGCCGCGAGCCCATTTTCTCCGCCTGCACCATACACTTACACCATATCGACACGTTCGGAAATAGTAAATGCTTTGTTTTCTCGGTTCATTGTAAAATTAGTTTGTGCACAAACTAAAAAATTAAGTAAAGTAAGAAATAAGAATCTCGTTTTTAATGTAATCGGCACGCTATTCTTAATTTCTACTTCTTTATAAAAATTACACTATCGTGGAATTACAGAATTAAAACTTTTGTCTGGAATCGTTTACTTTTTAACACTGATGGGTCGATGGACGATGCTTAATATTTAATAATTAAGTGAAATTCAATACAAATACAAAATCAGTTGACTGCACAAATTTTTTGACAATGTAACCTAACCTTCTTTTAGTATTACTAGTATTAGATTATTTCGACTTAAATTATAAGGTTGCATATCGGGTCGCATAAAAACATTTCCAAAGTTTTTAATAAATAATACAGGGTCGGCCTTTATTTTCGTTGAATAAATGAACTTTAATTTACAAAAAAAACGCGATAGAACGTTTTCGTATAAGACTTCTATTACAAATATGATCAGGAAGCTGTAGTTTAATTGTTATAGATTATACACGCCACACCCTGTATAAGCGTTGAAGGTAAGTAATTGTTCCCGTAATTATTCTGTGCTATCCGAGGACTACATACACATAATACCCTATAATACACCTACACCAATAAAAATTTATTACATAATATTTGTTATAGACTTATCATAAATAATAAGGTAACTCTTTTTCAAATTTTAATTGTCAGTCCTACGCCATAAATGAAAAAATTGTTTCTAAAATATGTTCGAAATTGTTTCGAATTTGACATACAGGGTGTTAAATTAAAAAAAAAATCAATTTCACTAAATTACAAAAAATACATATTTTGCGTTACTTTTTAATTGTTGACCAAAGTAAATTTTTACCATTGATGTTTACATAATAATATAGCGACAATTAAAATTTTTTCTTTGTTTGTTTCTTCAAAGCTATTTTAAATCGGAGACTTTATTGTGACAGACACCTTACAGCCATACATCTAAGGCAGAGTTTACCTGGTTATAGAAATCTTTAAATTGGGAAGAAATTTAAGAGTCGGAAAATGTTTGGTTTCCAAGATAGTCGAAACGTCAAAAGATGAACTAAATGATGAACAAATATAAATTTACACCTAAATTTTGCTTTTTGTCATTGATGAAACAAAATGAAAATCGTAAATCGGTCATTCGGGACCGATTGCAGAAATAGGAAGAGCAGGGTTAACTTAACTTTGGATTTGGTTGAACAAACTTGAAGATAAGAACACAAGTTTATCCAAAAATTAGAACAATTAGATCAGAAACATGTCGCTTTATGTGGACAAAGGTTGTAGGTGTGGGACAACTTACAACCCAAAAAAAAAAGACATATCGTGAATCATTATTTTTATAGAGAAAATCTGATATCGAAAATACTTGACAACTCAAAAATTTAGTGGGAATGCGACGTTTACAATTAATTGCTCACTCCATAATTTAAAAACCATAGACGTGAAGGATATAATTATTAGATAAGATTAATTACCAAAGTCGTCCGGTTAACACTAACGTATAATAATTAATTAAAGGCGTTTATTATACTAAGCGTGGACGGAACTCTATATAAAGAGAGGCAACATTTTTTTCCAGCAATTTGGTCACGCCCACTCGCACAAATTAAGATGCTACACTACATAAATATTATTTGTGAGTAATTACAAGCAAAACTTAAACGAAGGAATATATCGAAACCGCGTGCTTTCGGGGACAGAGCGCGTGCGTCCCGAAGCACGCTGTTTTGGTTCTTCAGAATAGCAGCACATGTTGACCGCCAGCGATGTGTGGTGGATGCTTCTCCTTGTCATATGCGACATCGCAAGTGCCGGCAGGGACAATTTAAAAGGACTCTATAATTTAAAATTAAAATGTAAGAAAATGTTTAGTGGTTTAGTGCTCGTGAGTGTCTACTATTATTGTGAGAGTGGATATTAACTTAAGGATTATGAGAGTTTCATGAGTAGGAGATATCACAGGTAAGAGCAGATACCTGACTAATTAAATAAATTTATTAAGCTACACCTAGTTGTGTAGAATTTTAATATTTACTGTAATATTCAGGCCAAGAAAGTAAAATAAAGAATAAATTGTTTTGAAAATCCTGTAAATCAGCCCTCGATTCATTCAAATTCTTCTTTTAACAGAGTTCAAGATGGGTTTCATATTTGACCAATTTTTGACCTAACAAATTGATTGTCTAAATCATATAATACAACCGAAATTGATGATAATACCAATAGGTACCAATATAAACAATTTATCAGGTTAAAAATTGGTAAAATAAAATGGGTTTAAAAAAATTATATTTGACAAGATATTTCTATGGTACTATTTTCCTACTTTTAGAGTCACTGATATAATCAGAACTAGGTTATAAGTGGCTTCAAGTTCAGATTTATAGCCCTTTGAATACTTTGAAATTCTACTAAAGTTTCAGACACCTATATACAACAGTTATAGCCCTTCTTAACCTCAAAAACTAAGTATTTGAATTTTGAATTGTGTTTTTGTGTACTGAGGTGAAGAAAGTAAAAACTAGAGGTAGGAAAAGTTATCTTAAAATAATACTTCTTTAAATAAAGCTTTGAAATCTGGAATTTGAGGCAGAAGTTAGAGCAGCTTGGTAATCGAGCATATTAATAGTCCAATTAATTAAACCTTTAAATTGAAATTTTGGTCAACTTGCCTGAATTTTTTATATGAGTTAGTTTGAGGAATGCTATAACAATAAGTGACAGTCATTTTTTGTTCAACCCCCAGCCAAGGGTGAAAAAAGATAAAATAAAGGAGTTTTTCAAGATAACTCAAAAGGGGCAAGGGCTAGAAAAGGCTTATAAAGTTGTAAAGCATACAATTCTACATAAAAATGGCCTCTTGACTTTTTTGTATTATTAAAATTAACAGAGTTAGGGAGGCTAGAATTTAAGGGAAGATTTCAGAAATTTTAAAAAATCATAAGCAGAAAAATGAATGAATTTTGTAATTTTTTTTCGATCTACTCTAAAAAATGCAACCTTTCTTTTCAGAGAAATAGGTATATTTTTTAATTTTTAATAAGAAAGTTATAACAATTTCAAATTTGTTGTTCACCCCCTAAACAGAAATTTTAACAAAAACCTCGAAACAGGTCAATTTAATTTTGTCAATTTGTTTACATAAATCATATTTTTAATTCTTTTGAGTAAATATAGTTTTTCTGAAATAAAAATAAGGGTAGCAACCCCCAAACACGGAATCACTTGCGAAATATTTGTTTTTTATCATAAGTAATTTCCATTTTGTTTCATTTCAAAATATTGATTAAAACCCCAGAAATTTTGAAAAAACTGTTTTGGGGGGCGAACTTTGAGGGTGTATTTCACCTCGTAAATATGTTTTCCGCAGATAAAAAAAATACGTGTCTCTATACATTTTTTAAAGTAGATTGAAAAAAAAATGCAAAATTCATTCGTTTTTCTGCGTGTTATGATTTTTTAAATTTCTGAAATCTTCCCTTAACTTCTAGCCTCGCTAACTCTGTTAATTATAATAGTACAAGAAAAAGTCAAGATGCCATTTTTATGTAGAATTGGATGCATTACAACTTTTTTTCTAGCTCTTGCCCCTTTTGAGTTATATTGAGAAACTGCTTTGTTTTATCTTTTTTCACCCTTGGCCGGGGGTTGAACAAAAAATTACTGTCACTTATTGTTATAATATACCTCAAACTAACTCTTTTCAAAAATTCAGGCAAGTTGACCAAAATTTCGATTTAAAAACTTATTTAATTGGACTACAAAATATATTTTGCTAATTAATGGTAATTGTATTAATAAAACGGATATATGGATCATACATTTTTTTATCCAGCTTAGTATAGGTTAATACATAGCCAAATCCACTTCATCGCTTTTCAAAAAATTTATTCACAAAATCCGCCATTATGACCACATTGTATCCTATTTTATTTAAAGTGTCAGAAATTGTCTAAATCAAGAAATATACAAATTATAATACAGAGTACCTAAGACAGGAATGACCCTTATTTCTCAATTTAATTTGTCCTAAAAAGCTCCTCCAAAACCCAAACCTTTCGATGTTCACTGACTATGGTAGACATAATCTTCTTCTCTTTTTTCGGAGAGGGACAAGGGAGCCGTGAAAAAATTCCTGTTATTCTGTTTGCTATATTTATGTCGCAAGCTCTTTTTCTGATAATTATTTTTTATTTTTCCATGCGTATTAGAAAAATAATTATGAAACCCATAAAAAATTTATACAAACAAAACTGAAACCATAAAAATGAAGTGAAACAGAAGGAACAATTTAATTAACTTTTTTCCACTGTTCGACACACTAGTTCCATGTCATTTAAGATGTTAGACAGTGTCTTCCACTATTCAGTTAGACCATTTCTCTTGTAACTACTAGAATTTAATTAAAGAAAAATAGTAAATATATATTTAAACAATTTACATTTCATCATCTATATCTTATGATTATGCTTTGCCAACTTTGCCCCCATTTAAGTCACTTTGTATCTTTTACCGTTCCTGAGATCCCTGTAATGAGAAGCGAATTTTTGACAGCCTGTATATATTGTTTATTATTATAACAAACAAAATAAACAAATTGCTAAAGAGCAATGGTAGAGAACATAATTGAAAAATAAACAATTTCTGCACTTAGTCTTTTTCGAAGTTTCGCAAAATAAAACAATTTTCGGAATTTTTTGAAAATATGTTAAATTAGGAGATATATAAAATAAATAATACTCTAGTAAGTCAGTTTGTAAATTGTAAATACTTGATATTGAGCACATGCTTTACCTTTTCAACAAAATCGATTGGTAAATTGAATTTTACGACAATTTAGTCACAAATAAAATTTCAACATAATGCCTAAATACTTGTTTTATTGGTGTCAGTGAAAACAATATATTTTAAATAATCGGACGATAAGTATTAATAAACACAAAATATTACCTATTAAATTTGATTTGGGAACGGAAATCCGGTATTTAATTTAATTTTCATCAAAACAGAAATATGTATTGGTATTAACCGAATTTGACGTACATGTTCTATTATTTGTCAAAAATTACTATCTACTTTTGTATAAACATCAACAGAAAAACCATTTTTAAGCTAAGCATCATCTGTACTGTCGTTATGTAGGACATTCTCCTTTTTATATACTAAAATTAGTAATAGGAAATTCCACAAATACTTTCAGTCTCAAGTTTGGTATACAATTTGGTATTCTTTAATTCATTAGTTCACAGGAATTGGAGTAAATTTAATTAAGGTCACGAATAAAATTAAAATAGAATGCATCAGTTGCAGTATAATCGAAAACTGGTTTCATATTTGACGACTGATTTTAAGTAGAGCCTAGCAGTGTTGTTAATTTTTAATATAAGGCTAACATTACATATTGTAACATTTTCAATTATTATTACAAATATATTTTTTCTATTATTTCCTCTTCATATCTTTATAAAGAATTCATTCATTGTTATAGATTTTCCTATCTTACCATCCCTATTGGAGACAATGTTCTTTCCTCTTTCTTCACCACTGAAATATTTTATTATCTCTCTTCGTCATGCCCTATTATATTTTTTTTGCGGTAAATTGCAGTAGATCTACCTTATATCTTCATTATTTCCAAAACATAATTAAACAGAACCGTACGGAAGTCGTTAAACTGAAACCGTCTTTAATGCAACAATCAAATATCATTTAATTAATTAATTAATTATATTGGCTACACGTAATTAATGAATTTAAACGATGAAATATATTTCGTATTTCATTATATCACTTTCGTAATGGAATCTCGGAAACTATGAGAGATAGAATAACGGTTAAATGGACATAGTTTCATACCACTTTCATTTCAAGGTCACCAAATGGTGGTTAGAACGGAAGTAACACTTTTTTTCAGTCAAATTCTGGCGTGGATTAACGTATTGTAATGAAGGTGTGACATAATGTTTAAGGATCAAATCTATAGATTATTTTTTTCCTTGAGGTGCTCTGGTGACCTTGAACGACTTTCAAGGTCACCTAACTTCTACTGCCAAGTTAGTTATTCCTAATGATACAACTCAAGGTTGTATTTTTACTATACAAGCAGATTAGGAATAAACTTGGAATAAGACTTCCTCCAACTTAGTTGGAAGATACTTGTCTTCCATGTGTAACCGCTTGATCTATACTTTGTGTTGGAATAAAAATATCACAATTAAAAATTCAAATTACTTGCTTTCTTATACATTTAAAATGAAACCTCTTAATGCAGACCCGTTATAATATACCTACAATGCTTCATCTTTTAATAAATATAGGTAGGACAAATCGCAAAAAGAAGAAAATAAATAAATGTTTGCTTACTCAAATCACTACTACCCCATAGAATTGTGGGCTTATTCTTGTCGAGACAAACTAAACATTTAAGGATGTCTGATTCCGATTTACTCTTAATCCACTTTTATGGTTAAAATAGAGCCTCAAGTTGTGATGTGGGAAATAACCTCCATATCTTACCTTGAAATAGTCACTGCAAACTTGGAAGCAATCCTCGAATATCGTTCAAGGTTACCAGATCACCTTAAGGGAAGCATAGTCCATATTTGATGACCTTGAATAATTATAAATCTCCGCCAAAATATGACCTTCAAAAATTTCCGCTACATCCGCTGAATGCCACCATTTGATGACCTTAAAACAACGTCCAGCAAAAAATTCGACGTAGAAATAATAATCGAGGGGTGATGGTGGCCCAGAATTCGATCTACCAACGCGACTGGGTATTATTCTTAAAGCAAATAAACATCAAATTTTTCAAATATATATTAATCAATAGTTTTCCTATACAATACCTACATACATTATTGATGACATTATTTCCTTGGCCTTAGCTAGAAATTTTTTACTTGTCTTTGTTGTTCTCGAACTAAGCTCTGCGGGGGCGGAGCCACAGCGTTAAATAACTGAGTCAATTACGGTGAAGCATTTGCAGAGAGACATTGAAGATGCCGGCAGTGAAGTACGGCGAAATGTTTGGAAGCCTTGGATGCCAGTTACAAAGGCTACTACGAACTTTTCAGAAGGTCGCCATTGCCTGAGGAGCTGTTCCGTAGTGACTTTAGAATTAATAAGAACCGAAATAAAGATCAGTGTGAGCCTGGAGGTTCTAATAGTTGGTCGGCCCCCACAAATCTAGTCCGAGAATAACAAAGTCGGGTGAAGATTCTTACCTATCGTTAATATAATTTTTGCATAAGATCACTACACAGTTAAGAAAAATATATGTTTTGTTCTACTAGTTGTATATGTATACAACTACAAAACATATCTTATTAAATCAAATTTAAAATTATTTTTACTCTCATGCTTAAACTTGATTTATGACTTATTTATTTATCTTTAGCACATTTGGGATTACAAGAAATAAATAACATTCTTCTCTAATCACTTACAATTATCGTTGACATGCTTTGGCCTAGCTGTACTTGATTTCAGGAACTTCAACTGACAAGATAAACTATTTTATTTATGTCAAGTATTATCTAAGAAAATTGTTCGAAAAACGCGTCTTGCAGAAGCTCTACGCTTTTTCATTGTTGAGTTCTGATTAGCATACATTTATTTTTACTCTGAGAGTAACAGTCAAGTTTATTACAATAATAAATATTAATGTAGCAATTCATAAAAAGAAGTCCTAGTCATTGCCGATGATGAAGCGTTAATTGGGATAATATAGGGGTCAGAATTATCTTGTTTGCTAGTGTGTACTAGACCCATATGGATATTGTGGGAATAAGGTATAAAAAAATTTACATTCTTTGCTAAATAAATAACTATTTAAAAACAACAACTGTAATAGATGGGAAACACATAATAGTGACAGAAGAGGAATTATACAGGGTGTAACCATGAATGGAGGTCATGTTTATACACCTTTGACCTTTAGAAATACCTACCATAGGTTCGTTTTCTCAAATTCGTTTTTTAAGCCAGTGGACAAGCTAGTGTGACCTTAAACAACGTCACGACAGTCGCAGCGCATACACACTTGGGAACTACGGTATGCATTGTTGTCAAATAAAATTATTTATAAATAAAAGGTTATTAAAAAGCAAATTTTTAAATAAGACAAACTATGAAACAGTAGGTACCTAACAAATAATCTAACAGAAAGCACAAACAGTAATATATAAATAATGATTACTCAAATACACAAAAATAAGTAAATAAATCGTATGCTCATTTTTATAGCATATGATATACTTGAAATATTTTTCGCGACGTTCAGAATATATGATTGTAAGTTTATCATTTTTTTAATTTGTTTCCATCCAACATAACATTGGCCATAATTGAGGGGTAATTTGTATGACTGAGAATAGGTATATCGTTTTACAGAAAAATAATTTTTGTTTTATAATGCAGTTCCATTTCACCTTTTGTTAAATTTATAGCTGAGTTAAAAATTGTTTTGCTTTATTACACAAATGAACACAGGGTGGTCCATTTTTCATGACTCATCATTGGCATCTGGGAAATCGTATTAGAAAAAAAGTTGCTCCTTTTCAGAATCCATTGTCGCCGAAAGAAAATTTCTACGGCCACTAGTTTTAGTTATACAACATTCAATTGTTTTTTTTCTTAGAGGCGCCATATTGAATCTTGACAGTAACAGATAGAGGATAAAATTTCGAACACGTCTATGTGTGACACTAGTATTTTATTTAAAGAATAACCCACAAAAATAAAAAAATGCAATAATTTATTTAAAAAAATAATAAAATCTAGTTGTTCTTGATGTAAAACAAAACATTATTTTAATATTTATTTTAATTGGAATTATGGTAAAGTTTTCCATCAATTTGAAAGTGATTCTGGGAAACTAGCTTCATTGAAGTACCTTCAAAAGTGAGGAAGCAATGTTAAAAAAATATAACAAACCCTTTAAAGATCTTCTAAGGAAACAAAATTGTACCAAGGTAACTTGATCTACATCGGTTTATTTTCATACAAAATTGTAACCTTTGATGTATGGCCCGTTTGTTTTCGGAGATCCTGTATAAGTATCTTCGGAAGTCACAGTGTGTGAAATTTTTAAATTTAAAACATGTTTAATCATCTAATTTCTAACACGGAAGGATAATCGAGGATACTATTTCATGCCACGTGACTTGCTGCTCTTAATGCCTTTTTATCATAATATTTCACTTCTTAATACTAATAAATTAGTTATTTATTTTGGTACTAATTCCTGATAATCCCTTGCTTCACTAATTCCTAATATATCTAGTTTGTCCAATGACGTTAATCCTAACTCTTTCAAATTATTTTTAAAATTTTAGAATACTAACTATATGTAGCGGAACATAAAATTAATTACTTTAATTAAACAGTATAAATCAAGTCTTAATAACATTTTTGAAGAGGTATTACTGGTTTTATTTATTGCGTATTTATTTAGAAGTACAACTACTCAAAAGGAAACATTTCCATATAAAATTTTGTCTTTGTTTATCTTTAACTGATTTATTTTTATAACAATTTACAAGTACTTTAATACGCAATATTATTTTAGAGTACATGTTAAGTATGTCGCATACCAGGTGTCTCAGTTGTATTGTTCCAATGGCATATCTTCATTACTTAAAAAACAATTAAATTTGAAATTTTTGGCATCCGATATACACTTAAACTTCTTTTAATTGAGCCTAATATGAAAATTTTGTCACTTCTCGTTTAACCGGAAACGACTGTAACTTTTTTTTAAATGACATTCTGTATATTTTTCTTAAAATTCACTTTAGAAATTACATTTGAACTGTACAGATGTATTATCTGAGACACCTGGTATATAAAAATTAAATGTCTGCTCGAAAAAGTAATAATAAAATTTAGGGAAATGTACTGTTTTTCTGTTCTGGGAAATTTACTGTTTTTCTCAGAAATGAAGCAGCGAATTTTAACAACAGCATATTGTTTCTATAAAATTAAAAGATGGGAAAATCGTATTAAATTTTCAATAAATTTTGTTATTTGGGGGCATGTGTGAATTACCATTAGAAATAATTACTGGCAAATCCATAAAAAATTATATTGTCCTGTGTCTTATAAACAAAAAAGCGCAGACCCATATCTCATAGGAAACGATCTTAATTTTCAAAATTTGGTTACTTTATGGATATTTTAACAAATCGGTATATTGTTCTATTTCAGTCATCAGTTTAAAATTGACTGTCACTAAATTTTCTATTCAAGTTAGTAAAGAATTTAAAAATAAATTTATCTACCAATCTACAAAATC
The DNA here is from genome assembly GCF_000390285.2 of Anoplophora glabripennis. Taxonomy (NCBI): domain Eukaryota; kingdom Metazoa; phylum Arthropoda; class Insecta; order Coleoptera; family Cerambycidae; genus Anoplophora; species Anoplophora glabripennis. The sequence goes on from NW_019416739.1 coordinate 989,838, forward strand.
TGCATATGAAAAGTCTGAGCTAAATTAACGTGCGATTGAAAGACTATAGTAGGATCGTATACGATGCAAAGTAGAGGAAAAAATTGTCGGCCTTTTATCAAAGGAAAATCGTGTCATCATTTTTAGGAGGCGTAAGATAAATCATTTCAAATTTAAAATGAAATTCAATGTAAAATCTGAAATACCGCTGCATACGCACTGTGTTCTGGTAGTAGCTGTAGTCGCCCAGGTGCATCGAGTGTACGAACGGGTCGGTTATACGTCAAATACTAACCTGGCGAGCTTTGCCGTCAATTAGAGAGCGCTTCCAAGAAACAAGTAAACAACAGTGGCGCGTACAGAGGTAAAATGTAGTACATACGTGGAATTTAGGAAACAAATTGGATTTATAATAAATTACATTTAAAATAAATAGTTTATGAGAATAAAGGAATTTTTGTAGCAACAAGGGTGCCAGACCTGAACTGATCCCCTCGTCCCTTCATAATGTATAAAGAAATTATTCAATTTGTAAAACCCTTAAAGGCGTACTTCACTGGTTCCCTTGACAGGCAATGATTTATTACTTTGCATCGAATATGATCGTACTATAGATCTAAATCGGTTTTCTATTCAAAACCTCACTTCAAAAATTAAAATTCAAATACTTTTCATTGAAACTTTTTTTTTGATCAGTTGATTTTATTTGAATAACGAGGTTTTATTTACGTACAGTCGAAGTCTGACAAAGGTAATGGGACCAGTTTGTTTTTCTCTAGTACCTATTTATCAACGTGTGATATATTCATACATGTTAAATATTATGTGGATATAATTTCTTGAAATACATATGCAATTATTAGAAGCTAAGTGCATTATAATTGGCTATAATCTTTCTACCACTATAATTATTATATACTCCTATGACACACTTATTGAAATACATGACCTACTTGCTAGAAACATGGTATAAGTACCTACCTATAATGATTTTTTTTCAATTTTACCGGAGTTTCTTAACTCTCCATCAATCCATTCTAACGCTACTTATTTTAGGTGGAAATAAAATGCATCCAAAATGCTTTTGCCCGATGAAACTTACGAGCAAAATGTTATGGCGTCAGGTCATATACTGGCTGTTCTCAAAACGTACGATGACTTTTTGTCGTACTACAGGATACGACCGGAATTTTTTTGCAAGTAAGTACTTTAATTTAACGAAAACCATTTTAATAGTACCGCAGCAGGCAGTTTTTCGAAACATGCGTACTTGTACAGGGCGATTCTTAAATGGTGACCAAAAATGAAATAGTAGTAAAGCAGTGGCGTACTATTTTATTTAGAAAATTTTGCCACCGATACCCTCTATGTCCGCCACTGGAGCATGTAAATTTTAGGAAAAGCCCTCAGATATTGGACAATGTTTACATAAATACATGTGCCCAATTTCAAATTATTTAACTTAGGTACTAGTTTTTAAATTATTTCAAAATATTCAAAATATTTTTTGAAGTTTAACACCCTGTATCTTTTTAACGAAGCGTCCTAGATAAAAACTTTATAGGAAAGACTCCCCTTAAAATTCTCCAAAGAATACGAGGGTTCATTTTTGGTCACCATTTATGAATCACCCTGTATAAACTGGGTTCAGTATTCCATATTGTTCCATAGAAATGAAATAACAATATTTCAACTAGTAAATTTTGTTGTTTTAAGTTTACTACACTTTGTGACGGGACGTTGAGAATACACTGAATTAAAATCATTCATTCTGATACTGAAAAATGTACATAAAATACCTGCTACTCACACTAAAATAAAAATTATTGTACTGTGTTAACAATATGATAATAAGATTGTGGTATTTCCTTCTAGACATCGTGAAAAGGAAGCCCTACAAAAACGGTTGAATAAATTGATGACCTCTTCAAAATACCAAAGAATAAATGCAACTAAAAAAGGTAAGTTAGCATTTTTCATATATATTTTCAACAGTGATTAGATCTCATTTAATTCTATAATTTATTGCTGTTTGACATATTGGATTATCAGTTACTTCCGTACGTTACTTCTTTTCCTTCGAGATTTATGCAACTGTATTGGAAGTCACATATATAAGTACCGTTAGAGGTAGCTGTTGCCTACAAATTGCTAGACGATAAATATGAAAAACTATCCAAGTTTTTGTTAACTTGGAAAATAATTTATAGCCCTTATTGCATTATTCACCATTGTTTTACCAAGTAAACGTTAATCGTATTAATAAAGTACAGAACTCACTTTTCTGTAATGCAGTTATTACAGTCTCATCTCTGACATCTTTATCTGAATTGAATTACGTTCAATTACTTCGAATGTACGTGATATATTTATACAGGGTAGCCCATCGAAAACGTACCGCAAAACACTACAAGGTAGTAATGAACTTTTCGGCAAAATCCAAAAACAGGTAAAGTTTGCTTCTGAGGGGGACAACTTTTGGCGCAAAAAGCATAGCAAAATCTTCAACCCCCTTAGTGGGGGTGCCATCCCCCAAATTTTTTTAAATGGGAATGGGGGTCAAGTGGGGGGTCATTAGAAAGGGCTTTTAATTCTCTATACATCGATTCTTACTTTTTGAAAATCGATCCATTATTTTAGAAAATATGCAGCTTTGAAAATACGAACAATATTTTTGACGAGAAATGCGAAAATCGATTTAATTTTACTTCAAAACTTACGGTATTAGCTTGGTAAATTCCTTCAAAAGAATTCGCTGTTTTTTTTTTTGATTTGCGAATTCTTTAGCCTGATTTTGGTGAGCAAAAAATTGTCCGCTTTTTGTTTCGTATTTAGATAGGCCACAAGAAGTTGCTAGATAACTGTCTTGTGACTTGTAGTTGAAGAGTACCAATACTGCCGAGTCTTTTAAATTGATTAATTATGGTGTACTCAATTCCAGAAAGAGTAGAAATTATTGAGCTTTTTTTCAAAAACAATGAATGCGGAAATCGGGTCGCCGAACTGTTCAACCAACGGCATCCTGAGAAACATGCGTCTGGAAAAATTGTTCGCGAATTGGTGGCCAAATTTCGCGAAACTGGCTCCGTTCATAACAAAAAGAGGCAGGTTGAAAATCCGGTACTAAATGAACCTACGGAAATAGCGGTATTGGGGCAAGTGGCAATGGATAGTACGCTGAGTACAATGCAATTGGCTACTGCGACAGGAGTGAGTCGTACAAGTGTCCAACGAATATTAAAAAAATACAAATTCCATCCTTATAAGATTCGGCTAGTGCAAGAGCTAAATGAAGACGATTTTGATCGTCGTTTGCAATTTTGCGAAATAATGACTGAACGAGCGATAAACGATAATTTCCTCTTTAATGTGTGTTTTTCGGACGAGTGTACGTTCTTCTTGAATGGTTTAGTGAATCGCCATAATTGTCGTTACTGGGCTGATACCAATCCAAGGATTTTCCATGAGACACACTCCCAACACCCCCAGAAGTTGAATGTATGGGCAGGTATTTTTGGAAATTCCATTGTAGGTCCTTTTTTCCTTCCTGGAAATTTGACAGGCGATATGTACTTGGATTTACTACAAAATGTCATCGACCCAGCTCTAACAAATATCATAGAGGACGACCCTGCTTACAATGAACACGAACTGATTTTCCAGCAAGACGGAGCTCCTCCACATTACTCGCTCAATGTGCGCAATTACCTAAATGAGACGTTTCCAGGACGCTGGATAGGACGAAGAGGTGCAATTGAGTGGCCCCCTCGGTCACCCGACTTAAATCCTTTAGATTTCTTTCTCTGGGGGCACATTAAAAGCAAAGTTTACAGCACTCCACCTGATACCTTGGAAGATCTGCGAGGACGAATCATTAATGTATGTCGCGAAGTAACACCGCAAGTGCTCCAGAATGTTCGACAACGGTTTGAAGACAACCTGTATCATTGTATGCAAGTTGGCGGACAACATTTTCAGCATTTACTTGACTAATACCGTAAGTTTTGAAGTAAAATTAAATCGATTTTCGCATTTCTCGTCAAAAAAATTGTTCTTATTTTCAAAGCTGCATATTTTCTAAAATAATTAATCGATTTTCAAAATCGATGTATAGAGAATTAAAAGCCCTTTCTAATGACCCCCCACTTGACCCCCATTCCCATTTGAAAAAATTTAGGAGATAGTACTCCTATTTAGGGGATTGAAGATTTTGGTATGCTTTTTGAGCCAAAAGTTGTCCCCCTCAAAAACAAATTTGACCTGTTTTTGGATTTTGCCGAAATGATCTTTACTACCATGTAATGCCTTGCGGTACGTTTTCGATGGGCTACCCTGTATATAAAATATTATGTTCAGTTCTGAATAATGTAAAATTTTTGTTTTTGTATATAAATATATACTGCCAGTTTTGCAATTTTATAAATTTAAACATTGTTGTTAGAATCACTACAAAGAATTGTTGAACCTTTTAATGTAATGTCTTATAAAATATTCAATTTTTAATTGGTTGCAGAAATGTAACATAATTACGTATTCAACGGAATCCTTTGGACATTTGCCATTATAATCAGATAGGATTAGAGAAATTTAAGAAAGATGTTCAGATGTACGCACTTTTTTTATAAATTTCAACACAATTATTTTTTCTGCATATGTCGGTGTAAGATAATTATTACTTGTCATTAACATTAACGTAGTAATTATTAGTCTGTCTATCATTTTATTGGGAAAAGATGACAATTATACCACAATTAACATGATCTATGGACCTTTTATTATGTATTTTAACGTATACATTTCAAGTATGCTCTTTATCTGAAAATACAACTTTTTATTACTTTTAGCAAGAATTTGACTATTATTGGCTTAGCTGTAATAACCTAGCAGATGATTTTAACTATATTTCCAAAATAGGTTTCACCAATAGGACTGCTCAAGACTATGGAGCTTACATTAAAATTGCTTCACCTGCAATTTCCGATAGTCTACAACAAATTCCGTAACTTGGAAAATACTAAATATTTACTAGGCTTAACTACACGTACAAACAGTTAAAATTTTATTACCCAATATGTATGGTAATAATGTATTTTAATTCGCATAAATTTCATTTATATTCTTCCTGGAATGATGCAAAAATGTTAGTAATTTACTAAGTTATATAAGATGATAATATATTTGGCTTTAAATAAGTGTTTAATCAAAATGATTAACAAGCAAACAGATAATATCTGTTAATAAGAAAAAATGTATTAATTCATAAAGTAAACACTATTATTATTGCTATTTCTTTCAGATTTCAAAGATATAACTGAAGTAAACTCAATTTTTTTATTTGAATGAATGTAGACTAATCATCCACTTAAAAACTGTATTTTCTTAATTTTATTAAGGACATTTTACATATTTCTTTTGCAAAATTTTCTTAAAACTGATGTTTTTTTCTTACATTATGCAGATATCATTTTAGGTCAAGCTTCCCTAAATATAGTGAAATATAATCTAATTAAATTCTTGTTGTCCTCATTTATATATCTGAGAATATAAAATAATTTAGGTACCAGAGAATACTTCTTTTGGTAAAGTATTATATCTTTGTGGTTTCAGTTTTAGTTGTTTTTATGTTTAATGGAATATTAGGCCATCTATATAAAAATATAAAAGTCTTTATTTTGTTAACAAGGAAAATAATACGTCTATTTATTTAAAAAATTACTATTAATTAGGTACAGTACAGTAAATTCCAATTCATTTTTAATTGCTCTAGGAAACTGATTGTGAAATATTTATACCTTTATTTTTTTCAAGTCTAAAAATATGGAGTACGTTTTTTTCCTATATGTGTATTTTTTTGTCATAAACACAGATGTTATTTTTCAAGGTCCCCCAATGTTTACGAAATTGAGTATTGAAACGCATTTTGTTTTTCTATATGTTTTTTTAAGTTTGAAGACACAAAATTTATAGGAACGGTGAATCTCCAAATCAAAATTTATTTAACCTTGTTTGCTTATTTTTATCTTTGGTATGCCCGTGGCGAAATATCTTGTATAAGAATATAAAAATCTTGAATAGGGATTCCATTGTATTAAAATATATTTTTACTCAAATAATTCTTATAACAAATATATAAGGTAAACCCGTTGTATGCTATATACATATCTCATTATCCTCTGAATCGAAAAACATTAATTTGTAAGACTGTCAATTAAATTTATTTTTTAACACAGCTTTAATCTATTTGGTTAATCTAGAACAGCAACAAAATTGAAGATACATGATAAAGTCTCTACAAATATCCTTCAAAGTCACGTCACAAGTCACTTTTGATTTCAGATGAAGTCAGTCTGAAATATTATTTTTAAATGTAGTTTTCCTAGTGACAACATACCAAATTTTTACGTATTATTAATTAACAAAATATCTTAAAACTCATTAATGTCTAATTGAAAAAATAGGTTTTAATTTTAGCGGATATATTCCTCTAAAAACATAAGATATGGTATTTTTTATACATTCAGAATCAGCACTTTATACGCTATCACATGTCGTATACCGTGCAAACAAGTGTATTAATTTCTCATTTCATCTGTCAAATTTAACATTTTTCCAAACAAATAAAAATTGATGAATAATTAACTATTCTATTAGATGACCATTTTAGAAAATCGAACCATAATGATTCGTTTACAATGAACATTGACAAACGGCTCCGTTCACCGGTGAAACATGATATTAGATTTTAACCTAATTTCGAACTTATCTTTATAGTAATTTTTAATTATGCCAAATTTTAATTGCCATCGCGGAGGAAATACAACTTAATTCTTGATTTATTTCCTTGCACTCGATTTTACAAGCAACTACGAACTCACAATAGAGCACCCTGGTCAAATTCAATATAAAAAACTTTGTTAATAAGAGCTCTTAAGAAAGAAAAAAAGAAAGGTAGAAAAATGCTAAAAATATATTAGTTTTGTTAGAAAGGTTAACATACGGGCATAAAAATTGGAAAACATTGAGACATATTTCGAAACAAGATAATTTTTTTACTTATTTAAGGAGGTTTATCTGATTTGGAATTGACGAATAAATATTCATAAAGAAATTAATATAAGCTTATTAATATGAAGAAAATCCTCAAAAAAAAAAATTATGAGTAGTTTGGATACCTAAGAGACGAGATATTAATAAAATAATTTTTCACAATTTAGTACAGTCTTATGAGAATGCAGATTTTTTTGGTCTTTCCATTTAGAATGCGCAACAATTGACGAACAGTTTCCACAGCAACTTGTATAAATAGGAAACCGATATCTAAGGAACCGTGTGACGACTTGTAGAAATCCATTAAGATACATAATTTATAATAATTCTCCTTCAAACTGCTGTCGTTGACTAACTTATCCTCCATATGCGTGATAGCGGCAACACCGCGGTCTCGATGTAGCGTATTATTTGAAATTCGCAGGTGTCCAAAGAAAGAGAATGATCGAATGGGAGCTAGCAAACGCCGAGCCGAGCGCGCCAGCCAAGTGCAACGTTGCCAAATCTAATGGCTTTCTACTTTAGTCACTAGCGAATCTACAGAAACTTTCGTTAGACTTTAGACGGACCTCCGTACCCGATAAACCTCCTTAATATCAACACACAAATTAATAGCACTATTCCGTAATTTTATTATACATTCTGTTATAGCGATAAAAAAATGTCACGATCTCTGTGCGTAACGTTTACAAAAACATTTATATTTGCTTTTATATGACATTTTAAGCAAATCTGATTAATACTTTTTGCAGTATTATTGATTACATTTACAAAACAAATTATAAAACTTGAGGGTTGTTAGTATTAGTCAATAACATGTTACAGAAAAGCAGAATAAATCACTATTTTACTTTTGTAGACGTTATTTGCCAATATTTTTTTAACTAACAACAGCTAAACTTTTTTAAAATCTTTTAATAAAACTCTTTTATCCACAATCCAGTCCTTATAATCGGACTTTTATCCTACATTAATAGAATAAAATAAAATTTCACTAGTAGAATAATTTTGTTTTATCACATTGAACTTCCTTTCCGTTAATAACAATCATTGTAGCATTATTGCTATCATTATTGGAACCCATAACATCTGCCGAAGTTTGTGAAGAATTTGCACAAGTTACGGATGTCTCTTCTTGTAAGGAACAGCTATATTTTCCTTGGATTTTCCTTGCAATATCAAGTTTGTTAGATATAGACACCTCAACATAACTTTCTGCTACAGAGGAACTCTTCCATCCACCATGCCGTTTGATGGTTGCAAGATCAGCACCTTTATTGGCCAATAAAGTTGTAGAAATGAAAATAAAGCAACTATTGAGGGTACCTTCGCCAATGTGTTGATTCCAACAGGCTGAGAAATACATTTTTGATTGATCTTAAAAAGAATATGTCTTGTATTAGGCGAATTGGGCGCAGAGAAATATTTTTTACGCAAAATCCTTCTTCTATAATTGTAAATTTTCTTGAAATGCCCATCTTGGTGCCAGGTATTGAAACAAGTAGGTAACTGCGAACGTCCTGTACGTCACCAATTTGAAAATTGTCAATTCGCAGCATCGACAGGCATAAACCCCCATTATTAGTGCAACCTAAAATAATTCAAAGCTCACTATATACCCAACAACATGTAAAATGTCAAGTGATACTACCTTAATCATTAAATATTCTTTACCGGAAGCCCCAGTAAAAAATTCTTCAATATGTGCTCTTTCCAATACTGCCACTTTTTTAGCTTTGTATCTTCTCGATTCACTCTTCAAATGGGCAGTAAACTTGTTATATCTTCCAATATCCATATTTTTGTAGACCTTCATAGTAGATTTCAACATCGAATACTTTGACCACATAGATGAAATTGCATATTTTTTCTTCAAATTTTAAAAAATACGTTAGCATGACTTCTTCATCTATTGTCAATACTCTCCGTTTTTCTCCCCATTCGTTAAATTCGGCAAACACTTTTTCGTAATGTTCCCTGAATTTCTCTGGCAATAAATGGAAAATTGCTTCTTGAGCTTCTTCAAAAACAGCCACAGGAACACAATTACTTTCTTGCATTTTTATCAAATTTAGATAGAACTATTTATTAAATAATTGATAATGAACAACGTACCATAACACCAGTAGGCATAACAAAAGTAACAGGTTTCAGTGAGTACTAGTAAGAAATATCAAGAAGTGCGAATATTTTTTTATTAAATTCCAATAATTCTCCACAAATATGATTGTGATGTGATCATGGATAAAACGTTGTATTGCATTCGTGTTTTAATTGCCTTTTATCCACTTGCGTGGATAAAATGCTACTTAAAACTCTTATACTTACAAGAAATAACTATTACTACGATGTAGGATGATGGGGTACCACCCAATTATAATTCAGTAAGAAAAAATCAGTGAATTGATTTATCCAAAAATCGTATTTAAATAGTTACGATTGCTTGTCACATTAAATAAACCTCTCAATAAATAAACGTGTATAGAGTTCCTAACAAAGAAGTTTACCGGTGTATTTATCTGCCAATGTCAGATAAAATTCGTAGATAATACAATGTTACAATAGAAATGCATTTAAAATGATAACCAAATATCTTATTTCATGTACATATACGTACGTTAAGTTCCATCATTTATTAAAGCACATGCGACATCAAAATGCTGGTACAAAGAATACCTTTAAAAATATACGATACCTAAACTTTTATTTCGACATGTACTGAAAAACGGGATATTAAAATTAATGTAGTCCTGAGCCAGAGTCACTGGGTTGCCCAGTTAGTACCAATGTGGCATTGTTACTGTTTTTGCGTTGTCAAGTTTCGCAATACTTAATCAGACAGCTGGCGAGCCGTTTTGCTATCGTGATTCGTCAGTGCTTGGTAATGAGAGGATTCTGTCATCTCGGGCAACGGTGACAGATGCCGCGTGTTTTATTATAAACCTCAATTCCAGGCGTATGCTCTCTTTTCTCCTTTTACCAGATTACCATCTACTATGCTATTCATGATCTTTTAAGATTTAATGCAGCCAATGCATGCTGCTGCATCGAATATTTATTTCAACGTGTTTTTCCCTTTAAATTCCTTCTCTGTATTTCTTTGGAAGCCGGATAAATGCAAATGTGCTTAAAGGTAATAAGTTTAGTTGCTTTTTACCGAACCGATCTGTCTTTTGCTCGCTGATGAGCAACTAAATCATTAAATTGAATTAGCTGAGATAATCTAAATTGCCTGATTAGTCACGTCAATTCCTCATAACTTAGATAGATAGTTACATATTACACATTTAATCATACAGTAAAATTAATTTGAGCGTACAGGAAGGAAATGATTCATTCATGGCATACTTAATTATATCATGAAAACAGTGGAATAATAAAACGAAATATTTTTCTTGTCTAAATATCATCTATTATTCATTTGAAAAGAAATTTTACATTAATTTAAAAAATTGAAAAATATATAGAGCATTCTATTTAAAAAATTATATGTATGGATCGCATTGAAAGACTGGAAATTATAGAGAAATATCGCGTGAAAAAAAAATTTTCATGAAAATTAAATGTTTTCACAAACAAAAAGAGTCGTATAAACGAACAAAATTGAAACGTCTTGTATCTTTTATAAATCATGATATCGATGCGATTTTCACCAGGAATTTAGAAGAATGAACTAGACTGAGGTGATGTACTTAATTCAACGCATGCGCATTGCGTTAATTTCTTGCCACTGCCCCACAAAGATGACCCCCTGAGGATATTTTTTCCAAATATCTCCGAAAGGTGTCTCAGATTTAGAATGTTGTGAAAAAATCCTGGATATTCTTTTTCGAATTCCAATGTTTAAAAAAAATGAAATATTTAACCATTTTTTTGGGATATAACTGATTTAAAAATTATGTTTCCTCTAGAAAATATAAGAAACACAATTCGTAGTATACAATACATCATTGTATATAATATACATACTTTGAAAGCAATTGATAATCTCTTATTTGACAAGAGGATATAAAATTTTGCAATCTATAAATAATAATATTTTAGGGAAATACCATAACTCTTATTTATTTGTAATTGAAGAATATAAAATGTAATTTAGTTACTTTGTTGATCAAACATTGTCTTCTGCTGTTATTTTACTGTTTTTTTCTTAACTTCTGAAAATTCTAAATTTTAAAATTTTTACCATTTTTCAGTTCCACAATGTATTTAAAACACAATTAAGATGTTTGCACATACATCTGATCACCATAGACATGTATACCAAATTGAACTCGTTTGATGAAATGGTTACAAATATATGCGGACAAACAATTGGTAAAAAATCGAAAATGGTCTGTCTCCTACCAAACTATGAGCAGTCAGGCAGAACACCTTCTATACAGAACTACATATTTAAAAGCATTGTTTATAATATATTTAATATTGCCCTCAGACATTTACATTAAAGACTAACACGAATAGTAACACCACCAAATAAAGGACCGTCATATGTGAAGCTTTGTAGTACAGATGGTAATGCTAATGTACATGTGATTATTTATCAATTCTGAAAATTTTGTTTGTTTAGTGTCGGCCTGACTCCAACAATCATTAAAATTTTTTTATGTTGTCCCATTACGGCAGATACCTACTTATTTTAATTGGCCTCAATAAAATGTATTAAGAAAACAAGGAATTTCGTCCTTAAGTTAAAGAAATTCGAGTTATTCGATACGCACCATTAAACGACTAATTTGAAAACATCATTAGGGATATAAAATTAATAAAAAAAGAAGATATTCGATACGGCTAATTAACAACTAATTTGAAAAGAAAGAACAGCACGATAGCGAGTAAAATATTTTGAGTTCAAAATTGATTATAGAATGAAGTAAATTATAAGAAATGTCCCGTTGTCAGTAACTGATAACCAGAAGAAATAAAACGGTGTTTGCAGAGTAGCATGGTCTGTATTTACCGAATGAAACATTATCTTTTATTAAGGATAAAGGCATATAGGGCTCTTCCATCCGAAATGTTGAAACCTTAAAATATTATACCATATTCTTCGCTGGTCAGAAAAGATTTTATTCTCGTATAATTCTATTTAAATTAAGGACGCTGTTTATTCTTTAATTTGTAATTCTGCAGTATTGACATATAAATTAGATAAGTAGTAATTTCAAATATTTTTTATGGTGCTCACTTTTACGATGGTATTATCTACAAAGTATTTACTCGAGGCATGCTTATTTCATGTCATACTTCATGCATTTGTATAAGAAATGATACCATATTTGAAACTACATTGATGGTTGCGTGACGTTTTTATTCATCGGTGTAGTTTTGATATGCTGAAAATAAGCAATCCCTAAGTGATTCCAATAAAAATGCCATACACGTCAACTACATTATACTTCATACTAGTCATCACCCGTATCATAAAGCCTCTCGATAGAGTAATGACGTGGCACAAATAAGTGTACAATACGTACAATGTCGTATTGTTTTACAGTAGTGTGAAAAATTATAATAATAGTTCCTAACATATCAGTTCTTTCTCTATTGTAACATTACTAAAAAATATACAGTGCAATCTCCCTACTATATTTTCTTTACTTGAGGGAAACTGAAAAATATTTGGACGGGCCGATTTTTTATTTGATCAAAACCGCTATGATGAAGAAGATTAATGCCTAATTGCAGTACCCTCTGCTTCATTTTTTTTAAATAGTAAAAAAATGAGATTTGGGCGGCTAAAAAAGAGTGGTCACTATAGCCACTAGATTTTAATTCCTTTCCTTTTTATTAGATTTATTCTAGTTTCAAGATGCATGTAATTCAATTTGAGTTAGTTTTCGGATTACGTTTTTTTTGTAGCTTTTTGTGATGGTTGTCATGTATCATGTATATGTTACCTATTTTATACATCGTTATTATATCAATATACACGTGTTAAGTCTTTTAAATTCTTTAATGTCGAACAACTACTTCTAAAGTCGTATCTTATATGACAGATGACATTTACCTATGTGATATTGTACTACACACTATCAACTAAAGGGTTTATTGAAAACCCTTTATTGAAAATGTGTCCGAGTTATAAAGTGAGACACAGTTATTGCAAATGATAATTCCATAATATTTGTTGTAGTTGCAATCGATGACATTATATTTTAAAAATAATATCGTTTAAATGTTTGTCCACTTTGTTTGACTGAATGAATTCTGGAGATCCAATTATCCATAACTTGCTCACACGTGGTACAAACGATTTCCATCATCGTTGTAAGAAAATAAGGTCCGATCCCAAAAACCACACATCCTGAATGGTGACATCCTGAGAAGAAAGAGGCACCTTGTGAATCACTTGACGATTTCTGTCAGTACAAATTCTTCCAAATTTGATGTTTATTTATGAAGCTATTGAGCCAGAACTGTGCTTCTCCCAAAAAAAAGAGCTCCCTAAATGTGTATCGAACTGCTCTAGAACCCAGTTTGTGAAAATTCGAAGCAGATGATGATCAGCGAGCTTGAGTTCTTGAGCAATTCCATACAAGCATTTAAATAATAATCGTGGTTCGCCACATAGTCGTCTACGAAAGATCAAGTTCTTGAGAACGACGGGAAATAGAGACTTTCGTATCATCTCTTACACTTTGACTTACGGCACTGATGTTCTACTGTGATTGAGAAACCCCACGACGTATAAATGTTGATTTAGATGCAACTGATTCTGAGCTCGTTTGTTGAAATTTGCGATAAAGAGACCATTTGGTTGGTCAATTATGTTGACCATTTGCTCGGATTGTGCGAAGCGTCTGGCTAACAGAATACCCATGTTGATGGTAAATTCGAAAGAATTCTACGCACTGTTGATTTGTATATCTTTCCATGATAACTTTCCACAATATACCATTGAAATAAGTAAGGGCTGACACACCCCCAAAAATTTTGACGTTTGTAGGCCATCAGGATCCAGGGGACATTGGGAGCGATATCCTGAAATCTAACAAATTACGTTTACTTTTACCGTCCCATTCTAGTAATTTAAGCAAATTTCGTAGTTCGACATCGATTCTTCTAAATAACTTTCCATAAAAATATGGGCAATGGGCGATGTCAACAATTAGACGGATACTCTTGTCCTTTATATCTAATGAATATACTAGAATACAGTTTGACATTGATATTTCAAACCGTGTCGTCACCATTATATTTTAAAGTTCTTACACCTCCATTGGAAAACCTTTTAAATTGAAAACCCTTCATAATATCTAATATACTGCCCTGCGACTTTCCCGCGACTTATAACAATAGTTTCCAAATTTCAGGTAGTTGTAAGTATGCCTTCCTCTCAGCTGAAGATATTTCATTTCCAATACAATATTTCCAGGATTTTAGAGAAGTTTTAAATTATAGAAACAAGTATTAAATTACACATATGTCTAATTTATCAGGTATTTTATGTCAGACAAATCTTGGATTTTCGCTATATATTTGCTCTATTTCTGCAAACGCTTGAACATCATCTTAAAAACCATAGCCATGATAACGATAATATAACCATAATAATAATTCAGCTAATTAATTATTCTTGCGATATACTTTTGTTAGCACAAAGGACAAAACTAAGTATTATTGTTGCATTCATATAAAATTTCGTTGAAATTGAATTGAATCGATTGATAAGAGGGCTCGTGTAAAATTAGTACGAGTATTTTAATTTCTAAAATCGTCAATTTGAGATTGAATATACTTTCATCTCTAGATTAAGAGATAGAGAGGTTCAATTGACACAAGAATTGAAGCCTACTGACCAAATAAAGCGAACAGAGTTCGTTGAATTCGTTCAGCTTCAGTTCATTTTCATCTTGATGTCTTTGTTAATCAACATAATTGTACCATTTGGGGTTCAGAAAATTCACGAGTGATTATTGAGATGCAAATGTATTCACAACGTGTCACTGTTTGGTGCGGATTTTGGACTTGAGGCACCATCGGACCATTCTTCCTCGAAAATGCTGCCGGTCAGGAAAAAACAGTTAGGTAGTGGTGCTCGTTTTTATGGTTAAATTGCAAGATATGGATGTAGACGACATGTGGTTTCAACAAGACGGTGTCACATGCCATACAGACCGAGAAATAATTCAATTACAGCGTGCTTCATTTCTGGTCGTGTAATTTCCCGTTTTGGTGATCAGAATTGACTGTCCAGATTTAACGCTGTTGGAAATTTTTCTTTGGGGTTTATGCCAACAAGTCTACGACCCTTTAAAGAGGAAATTGAGTGCTGTATCAACGAAATACAGCCGCATTTGCAAAACGGTCATGGAAAATTTCGACAAAAGTGTGAGTCTGTACCAGGTGTGAAGGCTATTTACCCAATATGCTATTCCGTACATATCCCTATACTGTATACTTGATGAATCAATAAAAAATTTACAATTTTTAATTAAAAACCTGTGTTTTCTATCAAAATTAGTTCTTGCGTGAATTTTGGGACAGCCTTTAGATAAACAGAAAAAAGTAAGGTGTATGTACCTGTGTTACTTCCAAACACCTACCTACAGGTATAACGCGGTAGAAACTTTATCTTTAAATATACCAGTAGTTGAATTCAAGAAGCTTAAGATTCCAGCACGAGTTTTACCTTATAAATATGTTATTAATACGTGGTAAGTATCTATATCTATATTATATCCGACATCACACATTCATTATAAAATATGCAACTTTATTAAGTTGCAACAAAGGCGTTCCTTCACGCAATGCATGCACTATTTAGATGCATTCAAATATGACGGGAACGTGAGAGAGAAAAACTCGTTCCTTTAAACTTTTAAATTATGTTGCCTGATTGGATACACGATGAAAATAATGTGTAATAGAATGTCAAACAATGCATTATCAATTAAAATGATATAAAAAAGTACAGTAAGGGGAATTCCTAAATCAGATAGTACTTGGAAAACTGCTGCACTTGATTTATTACTTCACAGTACATAATTTATGCGAACGGGATGATTAAAAATGCATGAAGTACTTGCACCTGTAGAGTAAAAATTTGTCGTTAATATGCATAGATAGTGGCCTTATACAGTGAGTGGCAAAAAGTACGTTTCATATGGAAAAATATTTTTTAATGCAAGAAAAGACATTCGTTATTTGTGCAAATTCTTCACAAATTCCGGCAAAAGTTCGATTATAAGGTGATTGTGGATAAATAAATTAAATTGGGCTTTGATATACCTGCATCGTTAGCATTTTTACGTCAATTCTGAGGAAATTAAGAGAGAATTAATGATGATGCGGCAAAAGCCCCTTCATATATATTCCGTGGCAGTTTATAGTTGACGGCTGCTGAGATGATTGCCACATCATCAGTTTAAGCTTTTAACATTTCGAGGTTCTTGTTTGGGTGGCGACGAGACTTAGCTTTTAGTTATCTTTTCGTGTGAGTTGAGTTTCTGTAAACTTTATACCCCATGGTGACGTCTGGTCTGCTCTTGACAAGGACATCTAGGAACGGTAGGGTATAATTTGGTTCCACATCCATAGTAAAGCTGATGTCCTGATTTATTCCATTGACGTGGTTCAGCAATTATTTAAGCTGTTATATCCATGGGACCAGATAATGAAAGTATCGTCCACTTATTTGAACCAACACTTTGGTTTTAGACTTGTGGACTCCTTGGCCTTTCTTCTTCTAGGAGACTTTCATAAAGATATTTGCCAAAGCTGGGAACAAAGATGAATCGATAGCTGCTCCTTGAGTTTGTTCGTAAGACCTGAAGGAGAAGGAGATGCATCTGGTGCACACTTTTAGGAAAGCTACTAAATTCTCGTCGTTGTCTTCTACAATGGGCGTTCAGTGAAGTTCCTCCAATACATCCATAATTGGCACTTTTGTGAAAACGAAGTCACATAAGAACTTACTAGGGTATCACCTGGCTCTAGTTGGATTCCCTTGATATTGTCAATAAAATCTCCAGCATTCTTGACATGGGGTTATGTCTTTCGCACTAGGTCTTTATGACCAATTCATTGTTTATTGTCCAATTCATTTTACGTCTATTAGGTACTAAATATCCATTTTCATACTAAATTTTCGAAAAAATTATTTCAATAAATACAAACTTGTATTTATTTGAAGAATGTAATTTTCACTTACGGAGAGAAACAAAGAGCTGCTTGTTGACCCTGGGCCTAAGGGTAGAGAAAGAAGGAAAGCATATTACCTACTTTCATGAACTCATGAGAAAGGAAAAACTTTCCTCTGGTACAATTTTTTCCAATATCTCTTAGTTTTTAAGACAATGTAAGTTTCTAAACGTAAAAACTTTTACTACCTAGTTAAGTTGATGATATACAAAGAGAAGCATAAATACGGAATCTAATTAATGCTAATATTTAGAATTTATGCTGGCAAAAAGTTTTAAGGCAGTGAATTATTCCATAAAACTTTCGCGCATGTATTACTTAGATATTTCTTTAATTATTATCATTTTTTTTTAATAAAACATTTACCTGAATTTTAGAAATAATATATTTGACTGAACTTGTTGCGCTTGATAAGCTATAAATGCTTTGTTCAAATTTTTTCACTTATTTCTGGAACATCTTGTATACAGATGCAACAGTGTTAAATTAGTTTAAATAAGTCGAAGCTAATGTCTATATATATACGACTAAAGAAAACCAATGAATATTCTTTACCTGATTGGTACCATCGGTATGCAACCAACGATGCACTTTCGTGTAAAGAGTGTCATGGCCTTCATGTTAGATAAATAACTTCGTCAGTCTCAGGTCGTATTCCCACCTGAGACTTGTACTTAAATCGCAGCTATATGTGGATTAAATGAATATGTTAAATGATATAAGTGGTCGTAAATATTTTGTGTATCGTATATACATCGTATATTATAATATACAGGGTGCCCCACTAAGGTGGCGAGGTACGATACTAGAGAAAGTGTAGGCCCTAGAGAGAGCTTCGAGAAAAAAGTATTGATTAATAAATCAACCAAGAGAAATTGTTGGAAATAGTTTTCAAGTTCGTAGCTCGGCCGCTAGTGGGCGCAATCTGCATACCAAAACATTCAATTTTTCTCACAAATGCTTCCTATTCAGGTATATTAAATAGTACAAAGTAGTAGTAGTACGGATTCATTGTACATAACTCTTGTTATTGACATTTTGTTTTTTGTTATCAAATTCGCAAATTTGCGAATAACTTCATAACAAATATCGGACCTTTTTGGGCGTCAAAATGTATCTATTTTTATGCTTTTCAAACTAACTTATAAAAAGTTTTATCCTGCTATTTCACTTTTTTAAGAAAACGTGAAACAACCTAAACTTGGATAAATAACGCCAATAAATAACAATAACAACACTTTCGTTAGAAATTTAACAATTATACTATAGTCATCAATTTGTTGTGCTGAATTCATTTATGTAAAGAAAACTAAAGCATTGCATTTAAAATTTTCGAGAAAAATCCATAAAACGGCATTCTTTTGAAATAACGCCATCTATAGGTTTCCGTATTGAAGTAAATGACATTACGCACTCACCACGAGATAAAGCATGAAAAGACCTTTCCAACGAGGTATAACTTCCACAAATAAGATCCACTTCTTGTTTGTGGAAGAACGAAATGGGCGGTGACTATTAGACGCCTTCATTATAGCCATCTTTCTCTATCGCACGGATTTCTATGACTTACTTTATCGCTCTCACGTAACGGCCGTTGAACCATGGGGACTTTCCGACCCTGTATGGATCAGTTAATGCAAATTGTCTGTTTCACTCCCAGGAATCTGTCTTCGAGCGGTATCTCAACTTTTCTGGTAGATTCAGTAAATTAAACATAAAATATGGATTACAACCATAATTTTTTTGTGGCACATTCTTACCGTAAACTACTTTAATCATTAGTGTCCTCTTTATTAAGTACTATATATTTTTTCATAATACATTTGATCTTGATCTTCCGAGTTTCTATGGATAATTCAATTCTTTAACATCTCAATGTGCACTGTGTATTATTTTAAAGTAGATATTACTAGAAATTACTATGAAAAACCGTTTTTGCTTGTACCCTATATTAACATCATAATTTTGTGCCAAGGCAGTGGACTGATATTATATTTAAATTGAAAAGTGTGTTGAAATTTTAGAATTTCTACTTACATAACAGATATGTGTTGATTGAATATTGATCAGAAGTATCTAAAAATTCTATCAATAACCCAGAACAGCTTTAGCAAATATTACTTTGTAATTTATAATTAAAATAGTGTCCCAGTTTTAACAGGAAATGGAATTGATAATTTTCATTGCAGCATTTAGTATGATATATTAATTATTACAATATACAGGGTGTCAGGTTGCATGGCTTCATAGAAAAAAAAGTAGATAAAATTTCCTTCAAAACAAGAGGTTGTAAAGTATTTTTGGATGAAAATTGACTGATATATGGCCGTTCAAGCTTAGCCAATTTTTCGATATTCGTCGCGTTTACCCTTATACGTTTTAATTCGCATTTTTTGCAAAAAAAGGAAGGAAATAAGACGTTCAAGGATTTTCATCGCATGACTCGTTCGAAGGGTCATTAAAAATGAAAAAACCGCGGTGTGCTATTAAATTAGAGGGTTGAAATTGAAGATGGGGGTGAAAAAGCACTTTTGCAGTTTTTTAAATATAGCACAAAAACGAAGCAAAATATCGGTGTAGTTCATAGGAAAAATTTTGTAGAGAATTGAATTTCTCATCGAAATGGCTTATTTAAAAAATGTAAAAAGAAAATTTTATGCAAAAAATCGTTAATAAACAATTTTAAGGAAAGCAAAAAAAATAAGATTTTTTTATTTTTTTTTACTTTTTTGATCAAATAATTTAGTAAAAACTTGAGAATTTAAGTACAATAAAATCTTAGATTAGATATACAGGGTGCTCAAAAATTAAAAAAGACAAAAATACTCAAGAGAGAAATACCAATATTTATTATTTTTATAAAACAAATCTGTTTATAACCTCAAATAATGTCCTAATACAAATTTCAAAATCAAAATTTCAATTTTTGAGGTGGTCAAAGTCAAGGAAATCAAAAAATCTTATTTTTTGCTTTATTTAAAATTGTTTATCAACGATTTTTTGCATAAAATTTTCCTTTTACATTTTTGTAATGAAGTTTTCCCAAATCGATGGATGGATGGAAAAGGGCCGCTTGAATGGCCACCACGCTCCCCTGACTTAACCCGACTAGATTTTTTTGGTGGAGTTATCTAAAAAGCAAAGTGTATATGAACAGCCCAGACACTATCGAAGGATTGAAAAATCGTATCAGAGAAGAAGTTCGAAACATAACACCAAATGTTATTCAAAATGTAATTGGTAACTTTGTACACCGAATTGGGCATTGTGCAATGGTTAATGGGGACCACTTTGAACATTTGCTGTAATAAAATAGAAAGTACATAGTACTAAATTGTACTATTTTTTTTTTTTTCATTTAATTCCTCCATTTTTTAACAACTATGACAAAAAAGTAGGTCTAACCTTATATTGCTGAATTCGTTTTTAGAAGAGCTATACTATTTACTATAAAATATAGAGCATCCTATTTAAAAAAATGTCGTTAATGTTATAGGTATGTCACGGCTCAAGAAAATATAAAATATTGCAGAAAAGTAACAATTTCTATTTATTAATTGACCTGTCTCAGCGATTCTTTTTAATTGCAACTGGAATTTTGTATTTTTTTATTTGAACCACAATTACAAAACAAGTGAAATAATCGAATTTCTAAAAAACTCTTATCTTCCGTTATCTCCGTCATTGGTGGCCGTATTGGTATACCATTTTAATGAATTTTTGCTCTTAAAACCAAACTCCAGTTTCAAGTTTCATCAATCCCGCTGCCAATATCTCTGAAATTAAGAAATTGATTTTAGTTTCGAAAATTGTGGTTGTTAGATCCCTCGAATATCTTCAAATTGTAGTTCAAATCTTTTTGTAGAGACGGCGGCGGCTGGCGTGGTGATAATAAAAAAATGTTTGTTCCCTGGAACGTGAAAATACAGTCCATCTCAAAGATCGTTAAATTTTGAGTAATTTTTGTAATATAAAGTTTTTCCCTACATTTACTTGTTTTCGAAATATGTCGACTTCAATGGATGATATAACAGGAAAATATTTTATTTAAATCACACTGAGACAAAATATTCTTTTAAAATATTGTTATAATGACTTTTTTCACATCACATACTAACTAACAAACAATAAATTATAAAAATAACGAATGATCAAATACAGAAAAAAAATTGTACAATGGTAAATCTTACAAGGGGCAGAGACAAACCATATTTTATCAAATGTTATCAAAAAATGCAGTCATAGATGGCTCATGTCATTTGTTTAAAATAAAACAACGACAGATACCACATTAGTTTTCCAATAATTAAAGTTTTATCAGTGTTCGTCTTTCACTTTAACTATACTAGTTATACTATTTACGATTGTAAATTTTTTTCTGTAGTTGATCAATTGTTTTGTTATAATTTATTGTTTGTTAGTATGTGGTGTGAATAAAGCCAATATAACAATATTTTAAAAGAATATATTGTCTCGATGTGATTTAGATAAAATAATAGATTTTCCTGTTATCTCATACATTGCATATTGAAGTCGACATATCTCGAAAATAAGTAAATGTAGAGAAAAACTTTATATTACAAAAATTACTCAAAATTTAACTATCTTTCAGATGGACTGTATTTCTACGTTCCAGGGAACGACAAATTTTTTAGTATCGCCACGCCATCTATACAGAAAGATTTGAACTAACAATTCTAACTGCAATTTGAAGTTATTCGGGTGATCTAACAACCCCAATTTCCGAAACTAAAATAAATTTCTTCATTTCGGAGATATTGGCAGCGGGAGTGTTAAATGACACACTCTGTATACGAAAAAATAAGATGTTTTCTATTAAATTTCACAAAATATGGGAAACCATTAACCTAAAATGATCCAAGGAAGATGTCCTTCAAATTATGAGGCAGAATTAATAACCATCTGTGTACCATAAAGAAACCAGGAAACTTTTTGACTTTCTAGATAGAAAGATTCTAGCCAATTGCTATTTCTATAAAAAAAAAAGATATAAGTTTTAGTTCACTACAAACTTATTGCACCAATCGACTCTAGAAACACCTTGTTGCTAGTTTTTACTTTACTTAAAGTTAAAATTAAACGGAAAGTGAACAAACAAAATCACTTAAATAGGGCGCTCACAGTAAAAGGAATACTCATTTCCTGATATTTTATTAAGTTTCAGGCAGTTTATACGTTTGTTTATGTACGCGCAGTTCAATGCCAAGGTCACTCTTCGAGGTGTTTCATTAAAACCTTAATGTCATGCTATTAAGCTCGGTTTCCGTTTATTTCCTCCAGCGCAATTTTTTCACGCGTTTTTTTCCTTCGATTCGCCTCTCTTGTTATTTAACGGACCAAAAATTCTTCATTTTAACAATATAACGACAGGCGGTTCTATCGCTTTGCCTGCCCCGCTTGTGCTTGCTTTCTAAGGCTTATTTTTTTGCCGGGTAGTGAGTATGTAAAGCTAGGCGACCCACATTAGAAGTTTGAGCGACCCTGGGACACGAGGCAGCCAATGACCCAGCTTACAATAGCTACCAAACCAGCACCATTACCTCTTCCTTGCGTCCCTGCCTTATTCTCGCCGACAACGAACAACTCGAGATAAACGCATGCCAAGAACTGTTTATGCCAAAATATGAATTGCATGCCTGCGTAATGGCAATGCATGAATGGGGTATTCTTAAGTGGCGTGATTACGCTAAAGTTTAGAAAATTTTTTGCCTCAAACTGCCAAATTTTCAGCATATTTCTTGATCAAAGGGACAAATTCGTTTAAAATTCAGGTAATTCTTTTGCGGAAAAACGCTCGGACGCGTCGATTATTATTTTTAGTTGCGGATTTTTTGACATAAGAAAATTGTATACAGGATGTCTCCCTCAATGCTTTCATCATTGATTTTTTAATGGAACACCTTGTATATTATGCAATTTCTGAATTGTACGGTAAATTCTGAAACGTGATAAATGGAAAAAAATTAATGTCAATGATAAAACATTATTTAAATAACAATTGTTTTATAATAAATGTTCGTTTGTTGTGTTTTGTTTTGTGCGTTTTCTTCAATACATTTTTGTAGTCGAAGGACTGTTTCCCATTGAACTTTTTCAATTACCTCTGCTGGAATAAGTCTTAGTTCCTGGTGTATTCTCTGTTTCAGGTCATTAAGATTATTTGGTATGTTCACATAAACTTTGGATTTCAGATAACCCCATAAGAATAAATGTAAAGGGGTTAAATCCGGTGACCCTGGTGGCCACTCAATAGGACATCTGCGTCCAATCTATTTATTGGGGTTAAGTCAAAAAATTGTCGAACTGCAATTGCAAAATGAGGAGGTGCCTCATCTTGTTGGAACCATATTCATTATGAGGTATCTGGATCTTGTGATTAGGAAACACAACAGCTAAAGTGGGGATGAGTTCAAACTGAAGAAAGCCTAAGTACCGTCCTCCGTTTAAATTTTCTTCAAAAAAATAAAGTTCAAGAATTCGTTTTCCGACAATACCTGCCCAAACATTTATTTTTTGTCGATGCTGTGTGTGACAGACTTGTGTCCAATGAGAATTTTTAGTTACCCAGTACCTGCAGTTTTGTCTGTTTACCTGTCCATTTAAAACAAAAGTAGCCTCTAATATTTCTGGTGAAATCTAAATTTTGATTATTCATCTCAATTATCTACTCACAAAACTGCGTTCTTCGGTCAAAATCGTCTTCTAATAATTCATTCATGTATCAATTGAACCTTATAGGGATGATATTTATTTTTTCGGAGTATTTGTGACACAGATTCCGATGACAAATTACCATTCCTGGAGATTGTCCTAACGGCTACATTTACAGTTTCTAGTAAAGCGGCTATTTTAGAATCTTCTGATATTTCTGCTGGTCTTCCTTTAGATACATTTCAATTCAATTTTACGGACAGTAGATCTAATGATCGGAGGCCGACAGCTTGACTAAATTCATATTGTCCGAGTTTAAGATGTGTAGTGCAACGTTACCAGGCTAGCACCGGAGTTCATTCTTTGTCTTAACGTCAAACGCTGGACATTGGTAGAGTCTAAGAAAAAGTTGTTTGAACTGTGAAATCCAAATGACTTGTGAAGTCGTGAAATTGTGTTTTAGGAAAAGTATGAGTAAGAGTTGCAAAGGTACCAGGCATTGGTGAGTACAGTGAAAAGTATTATGAAGCAAGGGAAAAACATTGCAAATGGTGAAACCTAATCGTTCTATACTCAGCATAATGAATTTAAAAAATCGCCAAAGACAAAGGAGGAGGGCCCCTAGGACCGGTTTTTGACCTATTTTATTTTTGGCTGAAAAAAATCTGAAAAAAGTTTTTTTAGTACCTACTAGCAATACTGAATCGTTTTCACCCTAAACGGACCAACCCCCTCACCCTCCTTTCCCCCTTCACCCCCTTGAAATTGTTTATTTTGCCTTATGAGTTCACCAATTGCGCCTCGCTAGTGAAATTTTTCGGACATTGATTGCCAAATGTCTTGGAAGCAGCATATTGATGAGTTATCTAAAAAACTATCCAAAAAGATGTTCCTAATCAGAATCCTTGTTGATTCTGTTTCGGTAAAAACATTGCTGTCAGCCTATTATGGTTTTTTTCACTCACAATATAAACCCTATTCCTCTTAGACTAAGTAGAATTAGAGTGGGTTCTAATTACTATTGCCTGCACTTTTTTAATATGCTGTCTGAAGCAATTAGGTCCTTGAGTGATACTCACTATAAAATGAGAATAGGGAACTTTCTTAAAATGAAAGCTTCTTACTCATTTGATGATTATTTCAATGATGATTTTGTTGCTCTTGTTAGTTCCCTAGGAATACCATGTAATGTGTGTGATGTAATAATGCCTCTTTTTGTATCTATAGTAACTATTTTTAGTATTTTTTTATTGATTTATTCACATATGTGTGCTTTAGCTTTGACCTATTTTTAATTACTGTTACTTTTGGTATCATATTTCTTTTGTGACTTTTTGTGTAAACATTTGTTTGTTCTGACATCAATAAATATGGAGGATCATCTTCAATTGACTGACGACAACTTTTATATGGTGAAAACCATCCGTAACATTGGGTATGGCCCAGAACATCATCACCGTAAGCTTGTTTCAAAATGTTGAAACGTTTCCGTGATTTTTCCCAGTTTCATGCAAAATTTTAATGCGTATTTTCGGTTATTTTCTGAACACTCCTCGTATGTACGTAAGAAAAACGTAAATCTCGAACATAAAAACATTTAAAAGTGTATGGGATATAAACGAGACATTATCGTTAACCACTTTCTAATAATGAAAAATTGTTATTCATAATAACATTTCCTACTACAAGAATTATGTCTTTATTATCGCAGGATAACATTTCAAAATAGTATATGTTAGATAATAATCGTATAGGTCTTCAGCAATATTGTAGCAATACAAAATAATTTCCTAAGAATCATTAAATCTTTGAGACAGCAGGTTACCTACGACGAAACATCAAATATTTTTTAAGACGTTGTCTGAAATATACCAGTTACATAAAAATCCTCAACAAAGTTAGTAATAAAAGTAATTTGATGTGGTTTCTACCTTTAGCTTAGTTTTGTAACTGAACCGCAACTTGATATAAACAAAGTCCAGTGAACATGAACAACTCGACTGATTATAATCAAATGATTTTTTTAATCCGGTTTTTATTGTTATGTTCTTGGAAAACTGTATTGTGGCCGGATCGTTTCGAATAAATGTAGTAGTCTTGTCTCACCTCTTGTTTTGAAGAAAGCCTGATTTTATTTTTAAATTTGATTATGTAGATAGTTGGAGTTGTTTTTTTTCGCGTCTCCAAAAAGTATATGATACGCCTTATATGAAATTATTTAAATTTAATGTAAAACAATTTCTATATCCTTAAGACTGACAAATCATCCAAATATCATGTCTAGTACATCTTATACAGGGATGGCCAGAAGTACAGAATAAAATTCATATCTTTTGAATAAGTTAATTTTTTTAAAACGCCGAAACACGTTAACTGATTTAGATTTTTTCCCATCTTTCGGTTATATAATAATTAATTTTGCTTCAACCCCCTAACCCCCAGTTACCCCTACTTTTGTTTTCAATTGGAAACATAAGGCATGTGGGGGCTCGTTGAAAAGCTTATAGAAAACCGAATCCAGCCATACCAAATAAACAAGTTTTATTTTTTCAATAACAAGTTTTTTTTCATCTAGAAATTGAAACAACTAGATAATGTCCTCCATTCACTATTTGTGACCACAGCATTCTGAATAACTTCAGCTGGTAAATTATGCATCTCCGCTCTAATCTTGTTCTTTAAATTCTCAATATTATCCGGTTTGTCCTGGTAGACTCTTTCTTTCAAATATCCCTACAGAAAATAATCCAGAAGTGTTAAGTGGAGGATCCTGGCGCCCATTCAACTGTACCCCGTCTACCAATCCAGCGATTTGGAAACATTTCATCTAAGTATCTTCGAACATCAATACCAAAATGTGGGGGAGCGCCATCTTGTTGGAACCAAATTCTTTAATTCGGTATATCTGGATCAATTTCATGAGGGAAAATAACAGCTAGAGCAGGTATCAGGTCAAATGCAGCAGTAAGATTTTCTTCAAAAAAGAATGGGCCCAAGATTCTGTTGTTGATGATACCTGCCCATACATTAACTTTTTGTGGATGCTGCGTATACGATTCGCATGTCCAGTGTGGATTTTCCTGGGACCAACAGCGATAGTTGCGCCTGTTAACCACTCCATTTAAATAAAACGTAGCTTCATCCAAAAAAAGTACGTTGAAAACCATTATTGTCGTCACACCGTCTCATCATTTCCTCACAAAATTGTAATCGCCAATCATAATCGTCTTTCAAAAGTTCTTGGACAAGACATACCTTAAAGGGGTGGTATTTCTCTTGTTTCAGAAACATTCGAATTGCAGTTCGAGAAGCATCGTGATTGCAGGCCTATGAAACAGTTGAAGTATGAGGATTTTCAACAAGTTCTAATGCAATGTAAAATATATTTTCTTAATACAAAGCACGTGCCCGTCCAGTTTTGGGCAAAGTCTGTACTGTACCGTGTTCCTCAAATTTGTGAAATATTTTTCTAACTGTCCCTTGCGAGATTTGGTTTTCGGGATATTACGCATTAAATAAATCGCGCACTTCAGCCTGACTTCTTATTTTGTCTCCACATCCAAGCAATATCAAGATTTCGATGCGTTGCTTTTCCGATAATACCATTGCAATTCAGTAAATAACTTCATTGTGACACAATCGTAACGTTTCGAACTCCAATTTACAACTAAAGCGAAAAATTAACCAGAAAGCCTGGCAAGTAAGTGGTGCCAAAAAAACGCAACATAAAAAATATATCTTTTTGCGTTAGCAGTGATAGGTACAGTTTCAAATTCTTTATTTTATTCTGTGCAAATTCATGGAGGATAACACTGAAGATAATTAAATTTTATTTCACTTGTTAAGTAGGTGTTTTATACAACCCTAAAAACCTTACTATTGAAAAAATAAAACTTGTTTATTTGGTATGGCTGGATTCGGTTTTCTATAAGCTTTTCAACGAGCCCCCTCATGCCTTATGTTTCCATTTGAAAAAAAAAGTAGGGGTAGCTGGGGGTTAGGGGGTTGAAGAAAATTATTATATAACCGGAAGATGGGAAAAAATCAAAATCAGTTAACGTGTTTCGGCGTTTTAAAAATAATTAACTCATTCAAAAGATATGAATTTTATTCCGTACTTCTGGCCATCCCTGTATGTATTTTAAATCTTCAAAGTTATTACAAACCGAATTCCGTTTTCAGTAATTTGTATTAGAATAAAAAAATAGCTGCTATATAAACACCAAATGTGAGTATCTTAAAATTAAGGCACACAAAGACTAATTTGATTCCAAATGTTAACTATTCAGCAGATAATCTTAAAATTTCGTTCGTGTTCATTGATGAAACGATCGAGCAGATTAAATCTAAAATAAACAACTCCGATTCCCAGAAATATTCTTTAACAGTAAACATCTTTTCTACATACTTACTTCGATTTACTGTAGTAGTTAGAGATAGCTCTAATCAGTGTTGTATAGTGTTATTTCTTCTTTTGGAAAAAGGATAAAGCGTCTTACGAAACATCGTTTACGCATAACTGAAGATCAGGCAATAACCTCGAAAACAAGATTGAAGCTACGTTGAACCGCCAACCGATTAATTAATTTATTACCATATTTAGACTCGACTGGTATTCTTTTCATTTTCGTACAGCATTGCTAAAAGATCCGATATTTTTTCTTGGGGAACGAACTCGTCTCATTAACCTAGCTATTGTAGAAACTTTAGCAAGTGACCTAGCTGGAGAGGTTGACATAGGAAAATTAAAAGAAAATTTTATGAATAAAAATGCCAAAGTCATCAGCACAGATATGACAATAAATTAAACAAATTACAATCAGAATACTGACGCTGTTTAACCTCAATTATCTCGAAAAATTATCAGTTTATCGTTAGGAAGCAAAAATGCATTATTTTCATTAAAAAAAATGTTAAAATGACAAAAAAAATATTAAACAATATCGAAATAATCCACAAAAATAATTGAAAATATTTAAATTTCTGAGTAATGTGGCACTTTTTATCCAAGGATTTTAGGTCTTCACAATTTGAACTTTTAAGCTTCAATTCAAATCAAAGACAGCTGAATTTTGATAAAAATAGCAATCTGAATGGATGTGCTACGAATGGTTCTAAATCTTGACGCATATTTTCATAAAAAAAAACTCTCCCAAACAATGAAGATATTTTCGATTTATCTCCGGAAAGTTATTATTTACTAAATTACTCTTATCTCGATTTAACCATCTTTCTAACGGCTTCTGAGATAGAGATGTTATCTTGTTCAGTTTGCAACGCCATATGTAACTGAACACTAATTAATTATTAGTATACAGGGTGGTCCGAATTTTATGCAGGAAACTTCGAGAGCAGATAGTTCCTTTTAAAATAATATGTGTTTGCCTTATAAACATTGATCTGGAACAGCTCTGTTTTAGAGATACAGGGTGTTGAAGTTGTTAAAAAAAATGATTTTCTGTTTATATCTCCGGAATCTATTAACCGATATCAATAACATTTGGTACAGATAATCTATTCCTAAAATATGAGCTCTAAAGGTACAACCAGTGGTGTACAACTGGTTAAGGGGTTATAAGGGGTTATCCCTTTTTTACAAAAAAACTACGCCACTGCATTTTTTACAAGTCATTGTAACTGATTTATATTATAATTCACAAAATACGTAAAAAAGATGACTAGAATTTTTTCACTAAAGTTCACCGTTCTCGAGTTATTCATACCAATACAATCCCCTGGTGGCAGACACTTCTGGCCATAATATTACAAGAATATTTATATTTATGCTTAAAAGTGAGTGCAACTTGTAAGCACATAACAAAATTATTTACACTCCTTTCTACACCACCTGTGAGGTAGTGTTCCTGGCGTGGTTTAGTTTTTCCTGGAGACCTAATACTCTTTACAAATAAGAACAATTTAAATAAAAATAATAATAAAAATATACCAAGCAACAGCAACTAAACAAGAAATAAAATGAACGTTACGCATTTACAACAATTGTTCAAAATGCGAACCACCCACATCGATACATTTGTAATATCTTCTATTAATGGAATTAATTGAAGCTAATATCATGTGGTGATTTTTTTTTAATTCATTACACCCGTTTTCTATTCGTCGCAGTAGTTGTGGTCTTTATCTGTTGAAGTAGAATAAACTTTACTTTCCAGATAACCCCAAACATAGAAGTCCAGGGAGTTTAGATATGGAAACCTGTCTGGCCAAGACACTGGACCCTCTGCACCATTATGGTTCACATTGGCATTTGGCCTTCTACCATCGCCCCATATAATTTTCATTAAGCCATTCTTATATTATTCTCCCAGAATGCGCAGGAGCACCATCCATTGTATTTCTATCTATTTTGTCGTATATTTAATGGAACATCCTATAATGATTCAAATAGATGGTTTTCTAGAAAGTTTAGAAATTACTGGGAATTTTCGACAGGGTGGCAAGAAGAAAGGTCCACAAACTTTATTGCGAATTATTCCGAGCCACAGGTTCACAGAAAATTCGTGTTGAAAAGATCTTTTCCGAATTTCATGAGGATATTCTTGTGACCAAATATGCAGATTGTGAAAATTCTCTACCCTTCGCCTTTGGTAAATGTACATTTATTATTATTTTGATTGAAGTTCTTATTTGTAAAAGTAGTGGGTTAGGCTTCCAGGGGAAACTAAAACGCGTATGGAGCTCTACCTCACAAGTGGTGTGGAAACGAGTGTTAAGAATTTTGATGATGTGCTTACAAATTCCACTTACTTTTAAGCTTAAACATAAATATTGTTGTAATATTGTTAGAAATGTCTGCACAAGGGGATTGTATTGGTATGAATAACTTGAAAACGGTGAAAGGGAAAATATTCAAGTTACCTTTTTTACGTATTTTGTGCATTAGAATATAAATCCGTTACAACGACTTGTAAAAAATGCAGTGGCGTAGATTTTTTACAAAAAAGGAGATGATCCCTACCCAGTTGTACACCACTGGTTGTACTTTTAGAGCTCGTATTTTAGGAAATGCAAGGCCTGCTATCATAGATTATCTGTACCAAATTTTATTGAGATCGGTTAATAGATTCCGGAGATATAAACAAAAAATCAATTTTTTTTTAACAACTTCAACACATTGTACCTCTAAAACTGGGCCGTTCCAGATCTATGTTTATAAGGCAAACACATATTATTTTAAAGAGATCTATCTGCCC
This sequence comes from Anoplophora glabripennis, assembly GCF_000390285.2. Classification (NCBI taxonomy): domain Eukaryota; kingdom Metazoa; phylum Arthropoda; class Insecta; order Coleoptera; family Cerambycidae; genus Anoplophora; species Anoplophora glabripennis. The sequence continues at coordinate 1,020,896 of NW_019416739.1, forward strand.
TCGAAGTTTCTTGCATAAAATTCGGACCACCCTATATACTACGTAAATTAATAATATTAAAAAAACATTAAATGTTTCTAATAATTGAAACACTTAATATTTTACTGTTAAGTAGTCTAAAGAATAGATAAAAATAGCAAATGCTTTAGAGTGTAATCAAGTACTGATAATAAACTGTTAATGAAAATACTTTTGAAAGAGTGTGCCTACTTATTAAGTTACGTACCGTTAGCTTCTACGTTAGCTGTTTGTGTATCTAATAAATAAAATATTAATTACATACAGTCGATTATCTCCTAAAGTAAGATAGCTATCGAAAAATTATAAGACTCAAACGTTTTAAAATCTATAACAATAAAGATTAAGTATACAGGATCAATCAAAAAGTAATAACGAAACAAAGCTGCTTTTTCTGTATTGAAAAACCCTATATTATGTTATTCAATATTTCAATTTTTCTCCAAATTCTAAACAAAATTCATATAGAACATAATGTACGTAATCTTAACCGTTTTCGAGATATCGAGCTTTGAAAATCATTTTCTTATAAATTATACGAAAATATTTTAGTCTATTAAGTTTATAGTCCATCAAGTTACATTTGAAAGTTTCTAGCTCCATAACAAAACCGCGTCGTTCTTTTGTCTAATAGTGATTATTTTGACAACATAATATGTCAAAAATACATTTACTTTGAATAATTTTCTCACCAAATGGCATGGTTAAGTGGAACCGAGCGTACTCAAGTTTTAACGATCATAGGATGTGGTGATAGAAGAAGAAGTTGTGAATATCTTTCATGAATTTCCCGATTGGGAATGTATTTCTAAATCAACTGTTTCAAAAACATTGCAGCGTTTTCATGAAACTGGAGGCATTACAGATTGACGAAAAAGTAAGACCAGAGTAAGAGTTACAATTAAAAATTCTTTGAATGTCATGTTATATGTGGTGGAAAATGTAATAAATTCGACACAAAGAGGGCTTTCAATCATAACATGAGTCTATATTCCATTCAAAACATTTGCAAACGGGAAAAATTGCATCCATATAAAATTCATTTGTTACAAGAATTGAGTAAAGACGAGTATGATGATGGAATCGAGTTATTACGGACAAATTAGAAAAAAACGTCAACTTTGTTACCCACATATTGTTTCCTGACGAATCTACATTTTGTTTAAACGAGCACGTAAATCGACACAACTGTAAGTATTGCTCAGACCAAAATCCACATTGGATGGAGGAAGTTCGCACCCAACGACCACAGAAAGTAAATGTTTGGTGGACACGTTGTAGGACTCTATTTTATAAATGGAAATTTCACCTCTGAACTATATTTATTTATTTTGCAAGAACATATTATTCCAAAGCTTAAACGATTATTCCCGAACAATAACAACCCTAATTTACTGGGGCTTCTCCACATTTTGGGCGTGTGGTACAGGCATATCTAGATGAAACTTTTCCTGATGAATTAATTGGAAAGCAGCAATTGAATGGCCAGCTAGGACTCTCGACATGACCCCGCTTGACTATTTTCTATGTGATCACATAAAAAGTGTAGTCCTCAAAGATAGGCCGCAAAATATCAACGAGTTGCAGGAAGGGATAAGGTATGAAATTTCCACTAACAAAATCAAGCAAATACTTCTTTGTGGACACAATAATTAAAACACAATGAAACTAATTTGAATTAAAAAATGTCGTTTGAGGTCTAATTTTAAACTATTATTAACTACGCAATGAGATGTAACTGCGCAAAAGAGAAAAATACAGACAATAACGTGAGTATAACTGTACATCATAAAGCGAAGAATTTAATGTGCCGGAAGGTAGAGCATAATAAGATTGTGTGTGGTCTACTCCTGATTTAACACAGCCATTGTGAATCGCAAAATAGCACGGAAAGTGGTACCTACTCTTCATAAAATTCCAAGAGTTATATGTATATTATAAACAATAATAGCCCGTGCAGTTATTAAATACGAAAAAATATTAAATTACTCCTCATTCTGTTTACATAATGTATTATGTGTGTAAACAATAATTATACACAATTTATTTTCAGTCAATTTCACTAAAAAATGTATCCATATCTGCCACCACCCGACTGAGTAAAAATTTGCTCTATTAATATGAGTACAACTAAAATTTTATTAGCGAAACTTTCAGCTTCAGTTCAAATATTATCAAAATTGTGTAAAATTATCAAAAGGCCCAATATTGACCAAAAATGTACTCAATAACTATTAGACTTCTATAATTCTGTACCGAATCTGGATAGGATAAGTTAAATTACTAAAATATTTTCTCAATAAAACATTTTCATGAATTCAAATATTTATTTCCCGTTTGGTTATTGCCTGCCTCTTAGTTTACCTGTTATTTACCTAACCAATCAGTTATCAAAAACAATAAAATGTACAGTTGCACAATTACCTTTCACTTACTTAGCCTTAGCTAGGAAACTGTACCTGCTCTTGTTGTTCTCGGTCTAGGTCTGTGGGGGCGGATCCTTATTAAAATATGCCCTAGGCTCGCTCTGATGTTCATTTTGGTTCTTATTAAACAAAATCTAAAGAACCCATCTGAAAATTATCAAATATTTAACGTCGTATTCAATATTTATTAGTAACCGAAATAATTGTTATATGATCAGTTCCCATTTTATACAGGGTGATTCAGTCATACTGAAAATCGAAAAAAAAAAATAGTCGACCATTTAGAAGATAAGTGATTTATCCCCCTTATCTTCCGCTAATTCGGCGCTCTACTTCACATCACATTTTCTGATCTGGGTCATTTGTTTTTATTAATAAATAAATAATAGTTTTCAATATATTTGTCTAAATAAAAAGATCTGTTTACTCTTTCTTGTTCACTACGTATTAAAAACGTAGTAAAAAACAAGCGTTAATGACCGAAGTAAAAATATACTAGTTTCCCATTTAAAATAACCAAGTTATTGCTGTTTAAAGTTGAGAGAAGTATTCAACAGTTTTTTGAACACCCTGTACTATACTAAGTGACGACAAATATAATAATTTATAATTTCAATGATCTAAAATACACTCGCAAAGTTACTTCCTTAAAATTATTATTTTATTCCTAATAATAATCAATTTCTACGTTACAATAAAGACTTGCGTACCAGTAATACAAAAAATATATATTGTGGAGCTATTAAAAACACATAAGCTACATGGTAAATAAAAGAAATTAATCAGAATAATTTCTAATTGTGTTTTGATTAATAAAATTTTGCTGTTCATTAAACCAATTAGCAATTTATCTCCCGAGTAATTAAGAAGGAAATATAAATAGCCTGGGTCAACACATTTCACAAACGATATTTACATACATCTATGGCATCTCATTAATTAATTATCGTCACTAATTATCATTATAAATTACCACATTAGCACGTTTCCCATATACCAAGATAATCAATGGGAAAATAATACTGTATGTACAGCTATACAGGGTGTCCCGGAAATGGTGGGCAATCTCTCGGATATGGATAGATAATGAGAAAATAATGTCACAAGTTCATATAAAAATTTTTCCTCCGGGCTCACCCTGTAGAGTTATTAGCTCTAGAAGTTGAGGATTAAAAATGGTTGTTTTGCTGTAACTTTTGTATTTTTCAATAAATTTTGAAAGTTTTTTGGCTGGATCTATAATTTTTTAAGCTGCTTTGGATGATAATATGAAATCCTCGATAATAATTATGAGGGCCCGGGGGCAAAGCACCCTCCACCAAAATTTCTAGAAAAAAAATTTTTGTTCCACTATACCTCAAATTTTCCATCATTTTATAAAAATTTATGGTATTTTACGTAAAAAGGTATACTTGCTGAATATCTATAAAATAGATATTTTTCGAGATAAACTCGTTTAAAGAGGAAGGTACCATTTAATTTGAGACATTTTATTTAACAGAAACACAGGTTTAATCGTAGTTGGCTTTTACATATCAGAATAAAGGACAAATAATTTGCAATAGCAGTGTTCCAAATTATGAGAATTTGGACTTAACTAAACTAACTAAACAAAAAGTACATGACAATCAAAATTTTGTAACTGATATAATTCATAATAAATTCTCAATATTAGTTCTACCTTCTCTTATACAAATACGAGCTCGTTTAACAGAAGACTGTTGCACTCTCCATAACATTCCAGGATTTTGTCGTATTTCATTTGCACAATAAAAAATCCTATCTTCTAATTCTTCTCTAGTGGTTACAGGTGTGGAAAAAACAAGATTTTTCAAGTGCCCCCAAAAGAAAAAGTCAAATGGGTTCATATCTGGAGTTCGGGCAGGCCAATGAATAGGTCCACCGCGACCTATCCAGAGATTAGGAAATACCTAGTTTAAATGGTCCCTTACTGCAGCACTAAAGTGAGGCGGCGCCCCATCGTGCATGAATATCAGTGCATTTCTGGTTTCAAGATCAACATCTTCTAACAGTTGTGGTAATTGATACACAAGGAAATCTAGGTAACGTTGACAGTCTAGGGGGTAACACAAATGGACCCAATAAGTAAGAACCAATAATTCCACTCAAAACATTAACATAAAATTGTCTTTGGTGTCTAGTTTCAATAATAGCGTGTGGATTCTCATCAGACCAATAATTATGGGAGTTAATAACTCCATTCCTCTCAAAACTTGCTTCGTCAGTATACAGAATTAATCTCGTAAACATAGGATTTTGCTCATGTCTCTGAAGAAACCATTGAGAAAACTGTACTCTTGCACGAAAATCAGGACTAAGAGCATGCACTTTTTGGATATGGTAAGGGTGAAGAAGCTGTTCTCTATGCATTCTTGCAACAGTAGTCTTTGGAACATTGGTAAAAGAAGATAATGACCTAATGCTAACTGTTGGATGAGCAGCAACTTCGTCCAGTATATTTTCCTCTACTTCAACTGTGCTGTTCGCGGGGCACCCCTGTTTGCAGTAACAGGAGCAAACTGACCTAAAGACATTAAAATTTATTTAATATCCATTTTGTTTAATAATAGTAATCGTATTTTACCAGTTTCTCATAATCTTTGATTGTCAATACGTTCGAAAGTTTTGCGATTCGGAATCCTTCTATTAGGATAAGAATGCTGATAAAATCTTCTTGCTGCCGAAGCATTACAAAGAGCCCGCCCGTACATTAAATGCATATCAGCATATTCTTCATTGGAATACTCCATATTTTATAACAAATTATGAGTTATGAGTTGAGTCTTAGATTTAAAGCTACGTATTTGACAAGTTTGACAATTTAATTGCCTTTGGCATACTCTGACATGTCAAAGCGAACCACGATTAAATCTGTGTTTCAATTAAATAAAATGTCTCAAATGAAACGGTACCTTCCTTTATAAACGGGTTTATCTCAAAAAATATCTATTTTATGGATATTCAATAAGTATGCCTTTTTTACGTAAAATACCATAAATTTTTATAAAATGATGGAAAATTTGGGGTATAGTGGAACAAAAATTTGTTTTCTAGAAATTTTGGAGGGTGGTGCTTTGCCCCCGGGCCCCCGTATTTATTAGCGAGGATTTCATATTATCATCCAAAGCAGCTTAAAAAATTATAGATCCAGCCAAAAATTTTTCAAAATTTATTGAAAAATAGTTACAGTTACAGCAAAAAAACCATTTTTAATTCTCAACTTCAAGAGCTAATAACTCTACAGGGTGAGCTCGGAGGAAAAAAAATTATATGAACTTGTGACATTATTTTCTCATTATCTATACAAATCCGAGAGATTGCCCACCATTTCCGGGACACCCTGTATATGATGCAATCCAAGCTTATGTTCGGCCCAACAATTTCCCTCCTACATGTGGATATGTTTACAATGGAAAATACAATGCGCGCCTTAGATGATTTAAATGTATTAAATTCAGTTGTTTCTTTTTAGTGAATTAATATCGAATATGTAGGTTGGTCTTCAGCAGCGATAGCTCATACGTTGTTCCTGATAAACCATAATATGTCATATTTATAAAACTGTCATTACAGAAACCAAAACTGTGTTGTGGATTTCGGAGTAATATACGTTTTAGTATATATGTTTTAGTAGTATTGCTTCTGAAATAAAAAAATTAGATTATTTTTGTTTGATGTGTATTTGTTACCGACCCCTGAATCAGCTATCACATACTGAATGATATTCACTTGTCGAATAGTCCAAATGGTGTGCCTTTGATACCAAAAATATAGACATGCGAAAGATTAGAAGAAAATCAATTACTTAATTATTATTAATTCGATTTAAATTGTTACAAAGTAAAACTAGAAACATTTTGCTCTTCAGCTTAAGATGCTGTAAATGTAAATCGATTCAAATAAGTTCTCTCTTGGAGGCAATCCCTGTTTAATCAGGTTTACCTTCACCTATTGTGGGTCGTAAGACTGATTTGTAGTTGCGCGGTGGAAACTGCAACGATGGGTCATAAAACGAACTTAAAATAGTTTAGGTTGATGAGAAGTCGAAGCTATACCCGTTTTATATTTGGGCTTATGCTCGCACTACTTGGAAATTTATTTTATAACTATGCAAAGCTCTAATGTATGTTCGAAATATTCGAATTCGAATGTAGGGGTTAGTAAACATGAAATGTCAAATGATTTGCCATTGATCAATAAGCACCCTGGCAGAGTCGCATTTGAGAATTTTGACAATATTATTCATTTATGACAATATTCGAACTAAAATTGGTTAATTTGGTGCCACAAATACACTAAATAAAAATAAATCAGAGTAAATGTCCTCATTTTTGAGCCAACCCCTCATTTCATCACATATGCGCTTTTTATTATACTCATTGCTGCATTATAAGGTAATCTCGAGTAGTGACTGGATAGGTGTGCGAGGTTCTGGTGAAAATTCTATTTAATCGAATGATTTAGGTACTATAATAACAGCGACACAAAAGAAAAGAAAAGGGGCCTGTTCCAGAGACATAGACTCCTGTATCGTCATTTTTTTTCACGCGTTAAATCCGAATCCAGAGCCATAATTGCTTCATCATACTCCATTTTTCTTTAATCCCGAAACACCGTCCTTAAATACAGAAGATATGGAAAATCACGCTTTGGGAGATCAGCATTAGATATAATTGTAGAAACCGACGGAAAATGACTGCAGTGCCATATTTTATGTATTTTGCGGCGCTAAATCTTTATCTGGATTCAGAATTGATCCATCACCCTCTCTCCTATCCCCCCCTTCCCCCCGCTTTTTTAAAATCACTGAGAAACCACCCTTATGGAAAATCCAACTAAGGAGGTATAGCATTTGGAACAAACGTAAAAAGAAAAAGAGATAGGACCATATATATGTACTTTGACCGAATTCGAAGTCAGAATCACTGCATCCGCCAATATTTTTATACGTGCAAATAATCCTAAAATTTATGAAATTCCTTCCCAAAGATAGACAGAACTTCAGCAATTTGATGGCGGCATAGAGAAGAAGATGTGAACATCGTTTCCAGATAGGAAGTGCACTGAAAGAAATGCGTTTTATTCTTTATTAGAATTCTATATACCATTATAAGACCATTGTATACTATATGTGACAGTTAAACAGGTGAATATTGGATATAAAACGCGTATTGCTAGCACAGTATACAACGTTTTTTATACCCTTTACGAAATAATAGCAATAACTGTTATTAAAGTGTTCCATATCGTTATTAGAACATCTAGTACTGGTTTATAAGTTTTATAATAATAATAAATGTATTAAACTGTTGTATCTCTGTATGAGTTAAAAACATATGTCATTAAGTTTTCAGAAATTTTATTGGATAACTGTAATTACAAGCTAAGGTTCAAATGTAAACATACATAAAACATACTTTTAAGCACTAAAAATGATGACAAATCGCTCCCAAAACTGTCCAGTTTATTTTCTTAGCAACGATGCACCCGTATTTTCTTGTATTACATGAGAATTTGCACTATAACTCTTCCACCTTAAGAATGAAGCACCCCAGAAAGGTTGAGCTTCTTTCCATATAATTTTATTTCCTCTGGTTGATTGACTTTATACCCATGCTTTTCTTTGTCACCGTTAACCTTCTGTTCCTCCATCTTATGTAAAACTTAACATCAGCGATTTCTAATAGGATCTACAAAATAATAATTTTTAAGATTTAGACAAGATTTACATTTGAAAAAACAAAACAATTACAAGCCATAAAACAGTTAGATAATAATTTTCCATTTCCATTTGTCCCACAAAACATGTGCATTTTCATCAAACTAAACGTGTGTAAGTCGATGCACAGCGGACTGTCGGAAATTTTACGATTGTTGTATTTTCTCTTCTTGAGTAAAGATAATAAAGACGTTGTGGTTTTATGTGTTTATTTTGACAATGATTGAACATCTATGGACAATAAAAGTGGACTGTATAAGATAGTTGAGTACCGTTCTGCTTCATGCATAGCATGCTACTGAAATCTTACAGGGATCAGAGATGAGCTCGTGCGGCGAACCCTAAATCAGCGGCTGGAATAGCCAGGTTTCTTATTGAGTCGGCGCACTTCGCTCTCGGGTCTGACATATGATTATTATTACAAGACTATGAATATAACCTAACAACGATCATAACCGATTATGCACCGAGAGGTGACGATCACTTAACCATTATAAGATGCGTTTTACACGTTAAAAACGGAAACATATTCAGTATAAGAACGAATAATTCTGTTAATACAATTGTTATATACAAATTCGGATACTGGTCTTTATACAACAAATCTTCCCTACTATACAATTGGAATATAAAGTCTTTAACACCTAATAATGTATAAGTAATTCATTATAACCTTTATTTCATAGATGTATAAGGTGTATTAAGCAGCTTCCAGTTAAACTGATTGAATAGTGAGTATGGAGATGATTGCTTTTTTTAATAAAAGTTGTATATTGGTTATAAAAGTTTTAATATGCGCTATACACATTATTCTAGATAAACAGTTTAATAAGCCCATTTCTTTCAGTGTGATATTTCTTTTACTCCTTTTTTCATTTTGTAACGAACTCCTTTGTCTTCAAACGATCTATGCCAAAGCTTTCTTTTTCTTTTGTATGTTTTCGGCTCGTTTTTCCTTTTAAGCATCCAACAGAAATCTACCATCATATTTCCTTAATATATTGGTGAATCTGTTCATCTTGTCCATCGCTGTAGTCTCCGATGGTCTCCGCAAAGTAGTCAAGATGAGTGTTATTCAATTTTGAAAAAATCATTTTTTTTTTTGCTGACCAAGAGCTATCCTTCCACCAAGTTTCATAAAAAGATATTTGTTTTTGAAAGAGATGCAGCTATTTGAAAAAATTGCGATTTTTACCGGTTTTTTGCAATAACTAATTAATTAATTTATCGATCAAAACCGGTTTGAGCTTATTCGATCCGTATTAAAAATTCCTACAACTTTTGTTTGAAACATTTTTTTCTAAATTGTTTAGTTTTTTTTATAAATAAAAAAACAGTTTTTTGCGAAATTTGGACGCCATTTTGAAAATGAATCCCAACAATTCAGGTGGGATAAAGTAGTACACTCAATTATACAGAATTTTTCCTAATTCTTACATATTTTCAATTACTGAACTATTTTTTGGCACCTGAAAAAGTAAGTAATTTGATTGGACTATGTCTAGTAAATGCTATTTCAAGTTCATCAGGCTACTAGCACTTTGTAAAGTATTGTAATATGGGTGGCAAGTAAAAATATTTTTTTGTACCTACCTGAACCGCTCATTTGATCAAAATTCTACAAGAGGCCCAAAATCTTCCAAATAGTATCACGTATCAAAATAAAAATAGTTGTCATTATTGCCCGAAAGAGAAAAAAGTTGTGAGCGGATATTATCACCATACATCAATTTTGTAGGAGTTGTAAGTTTTAAAAAACACTCTGTATGACACCAAAATGTGTAGATCGGAAGCAAAAGTTGACTCCCCAAAAATAATCAAAATCGATTAATACGTATTTGAGTTATTTACAAAATTCAAAAAGTTTTCACCAACTTTGAGGCCATCTAGCGGCCAAACGAAGCGATTTCGGGTATAGGTGAATTACCCTAGATCTGCCTATTTTGAGTCCACGAATCTGTGTGTACACGTTATTCTGGGACACCCTGTATAAACAATAACTTTTTTGAAAAGTAATACAAGCTGTAACCTTTCTAGTGGAATTAGGTTCATAATCACACATTTTTAAGGTTTCTTTTTTTTTGAACTTTTCAATAATCTTAAGGAATTATTTCCGTGCCTAAGTGCGTCAAAACAGACACACAAATTAAATGCTAATCACTAAAGGCATAAATTAACGTTAAATTTATCGCTATTATTAAGCTTAATCATCCTTTGCTAAACACCATCAATAAGGAAATTAACGACTTTTACCAGTTTCTTCACCAAATTTCCAGCAAGCGGCTCTATTCGCCTATGTAAAACAGGACGGACCTTCTCGAAACTAACCAGACCATTACGAAAGTACAAAACGAGATTTTGAGTCTGAGGGCTGTTCTGTCCTATGATATCCCGAATTCTCTAAGGCCTTACAGGTGTAACACAGGTGAGCGGGGAGTATCACGTGAGCGGCTCGCAGGTAGCCGCAGCTTCAACCGCAGACTCAACAAGCCAGTGCACTGAAGACCTCGCCAACGATTGTTCTCGTCCGTTTCGCGAGTGTTGTGATATGCCTGTAATATGGCTGAACGTGCTGTTTGGTCCTGACCTTTCAATATGGCTACTCTAGGCCTCTCTAAAGTATTCATATTGGACAAATATTTCACGGAACTACAGAAGTTCTGGGAGACCGAGAAAAAGCTTCAAGGTGTGTTCATTTTGTTTGCCTTTGTGTGACTCCCGATTGTGTTGGTTATGTTGCGGCCTGGAAATTTGTGTGTTTTGTAACTGAAACGACAGTATGTACCCCTTAGAATAATGTTAGCGGTAATCAGTAACAACAATGCCTGATTTCATTTAGTAAAACTGATCTTAAGCACATCCAAGCATCGGTGTGGTAATGGCTGATAGTAAACTGGACTTAGCGTGTGAGCGATTGCCTGGAATTCCCCCAGATTTGTAATTTCAAAAAGATGCATGCTATAAACGTGCGTTGCTCAAGTGATAAACATTATAATCATAACCTCACTTTTTTATCATGCTATTTAACAAGTGGAAAACGATCGGAACTTACCTATCTAGATTTTTTCCACAGTTGGCAATATGTAAATTAACTCTCCTTCCTAAAAACAATGATAGAAACAACAAGGTGCTGAATAAATGAGACGAAATAAATACACGTGATATAGTCACTTTGTTAAAATCAGTTCAACAAAATTCGTCCAATAACTACTTACGAGTAATATTGGTTTGTTGTCAAGAAAAGAACAACATGAAATCGAAATTGAACAATTCTCTAAGTTTTTTAATGACCTAAATAACTGAATTGTTTATAAAACTGTCTATAAATATATATTTCTGTGGTAGTAATCATAAGAGGTACATAAAACCAAAAGATCCTAAAGAATAACGGTCTTCACAAAATTGACAAAATTAAATGCTGTTATAAAACTTATTCTTCTTATGAAGAACTTACTTTGCTATCTTTGTACAAGCCTAGAGCTCTTGATAAAACCTAGATACTTTCTTGGTATTATAAAGCTAAATTTGCCTTAAATAGTGACCTTTACAACTGTTTTATTTTAAAATGTTTGGATATTTTAATTTATTACCTGCATTTATTACCTGGTTACCTGCAGTAAAGCAAAAAATGTTTTGTACTTATAGAAGAAAACATGAGCTATGGAATGTGTCAGATTGATGAAATTATTTTATACAGTATATCCCAAAATATTGGAATAAGATTCATTTTTTTTTCCAGTTGAAATTTAAAAAAAATCGCCGAAACAGGTCATTTAGGGAATAGAAATTGTCATTTTTCTGCAATATTTTCTAAATGTTTGACAGACCAATAACATTATGTACCGTCATCTTTTTTAATAGGACTCTCTATATTTTATAGTATAAATAAATAGCCCTTCTAAATACGAATTCAGCAATATAAGGTTATACGTATTTTTTTGTCATATATGTCAAAAAAAATGTAAAAAATTGTCTTTTATGTCTTACTGACGACTGTTTCAAACAATCATAGTATCTTCTGTACTTTAAAAAACGTACCTACTCTTTATTAACCTTTTTCTACTTATTTGAAAGCTTTTTTTCTCCTAAAAAACACATCGATAAACACATAAACGTGAATCGTTTTAGTTCCAATTCATTTGTTGTTAAATTATTTTGAAAAATGTTTACCCGTTTAAGCGAAAACAAAAACAATTGAATTATGATTGGATGCGGAGATAGATCCGTAGTCATCAAGAGGTATGTGACTTATTTCACCACAAGGATCCAGACCAGAGAATTACTCGAGCTGCAATAAGTAAAGTATCCGAAAACTTTGAAGAAACTGGTAGTATAAAAGATTTACCTGGATCAGGATGGCGAAGAACGGTAAGCGAAAATGACCATCAAAATGAGACGGTCGCCGTTACTGAAAATCCTCACTCATCCATTAGATCTGTCTTAACCAACTTCAACTTCGAAGTCCTCAGTTCACAGAACTCTGAAGTATCAAAAGTGGTATCCTTACAAAGTTAACGTCTTACAAGAACTATGGGCAGATGACAGTCGGATGATTACAGTTTTGCGAGGAAATTAGAAATTTACTTGAAAGACAACCCAACTTAAAAAATAACATCATTTTCACTGATGAAGAAACTTTTTGCTTAAACGGAACCGTTAACAGGCAAGATACTAGGTATTGGAGCCCAGAAAATCCGCATTGGATGTAAGAAAAGCATGCACAACGGCCGGAAAAAGTGAATGTTTGGGTTGGAATTGTAGGAAATCGGATACTGGGGCCTTATTTCTTTGAGGGTTTGGATTTTTTGCGATTTCAGCTGATTCCAGCACTGGAATAAATTTTTCCTAACCCTAATGAGCATGATATGCCTCCTGGTGATGTCTGGTTCCAACAAGATGCCCCTCCACATTTTCGCCTCGATGTAAGAAATTACCTTAATGAAGTTTTCCCAAATCGATGGATAGGCAGAAGAAGACCGTTTGAATGGCCACCACGCTCCCTTGACTTAGCCCCACTCGATTTTTTTTTGTGTGGTTATCTAAAAAGTAAAGTGTATGTGAACATCACTATCGAAGAATTGAAAAATCGTATCAGAGAAGAAGTTCGAAACATAACACCGAATGTTATTCAAAATGTAGTTGACAACTTGATATCACCGAATTGGGCATTGTACAATGGTTAATGGGGACCACTTTGAACATTTGCTGTTATAAAATATTAAGTAGTACCTACTAAATTATTGTTTTCATTTAATTCCTCCATTTTTTGACAACTATGACAAAAAAGCAGGTATAACCTTATATCGCGGAATTCATCTTTAGAATTTATACTATAAAATATAGAGCATCCAATTAAAAAAAATGTCGGTAATGTCTATCAAACGGCTCAAAAAATAGAAAACATTGCAGGAAAGTGACAATTTCTATTTACTAATTGATCTATTCCAGCGATTTTTTTAAATCTGAAATGGAAAAAATATGAATTTTGTTTCATCATTTTGGGACACACATTACATTTTTAAGAAGTCAGTTAAATAATGGTACTGTTGAATCGATAAACAGTTTAACTGTTAAAATGTATCACTCTAATCATATTTAAAATTTTGTTAAAATTTTCGTTTTATAAAAATTTATTGGCTTCCAGAAATGTTTTCATTATTAACGTATTATTGTATTATAGTAAGGCTCCTATAAAGAACGTTAATTAACCTCGTTTCATTGTTTTTAGAAAACATTTACCTAATATGGACTATTGTATTTTCAACTCTATATCAAAGGTATTGAACTATTCAAACAAATTCGATTTTTTCCCTAGAAAAGTCTTATCAAATGAAGTGAACCATACTTGTCTGCTAAGGCAAAACATTATATGTAAAAAAAATTGATTAGCTTTTCCCGCTTTTTCTCGTAGAATTTTCAGATTGTTTCTATTTTATTTAGTTTTTGTAGGCCTAAGTAAATCAATTTAAACTTAATAAATTCAATTACTCATAGTTAAAAACTAAATGTTTGCATAGGTAAGTCAATTTGTACTTGAATAAAATCTTATAATCCTGATTTAAGACTAACCTGTTTTATGTCAGAACCTGTGCAAGACCATTTTGTGTTGTTGTGGTCTTATTAATGTTCCCTCTTAAATTCCTAACCTATTTGTGGCATTGAAGTCGGTCGATTATAACACATTTGAAAACTATTTGAATAGTTTATAGTTTTTTAGTTGCTGGAATCGATTAAATTTTCATTCGAAGGCTTTATTAAACACAACTATTTTGTTAAGTCCATTCGCTGTTAATAACAAAACTCCTACAAAACTAGAGCCAGAGGTTGTCCAAAAGTCTTTATGGTTACGTAAAGCATACTATAGTTCATTTCCGGTAAGTTTGCAATGAAGTATCAATGCGAAGCGGTACAGTGTTGCCAGGTTGTAAATTTTTTCAGGATATTTAAAAAAAAACAATTTTAGACAGCGAATCCAGTTTGTTAGAAATGTAATCTAGAATCACATCCTTCATAAAACTATTCATTATAAAATAAGAGCGAGATTAAACAACATTTGAATTGCTACTTGAGCTTGCATATGTTTATATTAAAAACAAATGGTAAACCGTATAAATAATGAAGTAATTCCATCGATTCAAATGCCTTTGTCATTCGTAAACATCACCAACTGAAGGTAGACGTTTGCAATAATAATTCCTAGAAAAATGACCGTAATATATTCAAGTCACTGCAATAGAATTAATTGAAATGTGTTCTAGTGCGCTATTAACAGCAGTTTTATTGCTGTGTAAATTGTATGGTGTACTAATAACAAAAGTAAATTTATCGAATTTCCAATACATAAGTTTAAGAATCAAGAAATATTCAAAATTATTCACCTCTTCAAGTGAAGTGTAAGGATAAGTATAGAAACTAAAGTTATATTGTACACCAATATTTTGCATCGAGAAACGTCCGTTCCAAAGGACAGACTTTGTGTAAAACAGTTTAAATTTAAATATCTTCTTCAGTCTAACGGTCACCTATAGGAAAATGAATTTGAGACTGTTGAAGCGTGCGTACGTGTGATTCTCAGCTGGTCCATTGTTCCACCTTTAACAGTACTTGTGGGGATATACGTGACATTAGTTACTAAAGAGAAATTAGATATTTTGACCAAGAGTCTATGAAACAAGATTTCTAAAATACAAAATTTGATTTTGTTGATAGGAAAACAGTATTCGGAAAATATTTGAATTATCTTAAAATTGAATTATACCGGGTGATTCACTTTTTATGATTAGGACTTTAACCATCTATAAGATCTCGTCAAAGTACTAAATATAAAACAAATGGCTTTCATGTTTAAAGGAAAAATAAATAAAAACCAAAAAAAAATGTTTTTTCAAGAGCTTATATCCCTAAAAGGAAGCCTTTGGAAGACAAATTATATACTTCAATATGACATTATTTCGACGAGATCTATCGATGGTTAAAGTCCTAATCATAAAAGGTGAATCGCTCTGTATAGAAAACATCTCACGTACATGTAAAGGGTTACCATATAACATTCTCCATCTTTTTTACCTTTATATCTAAGAAAAAATCGTAAAGATTAAAGTTTTAGGAAATTTTCTTGTGACTGAAGCAATTTGCAAGCATTTCGAAGATATAAACCAATCTTTGTTTTTTTTTATAAGGAACACCCTATATGTTTGTCATTTCTTCGATTCCTCTGATTACTATGATATTTGCTATATTTGCTTTGATAGTTTGCACAATATTTTGATTTATTTACAATAAACATTACCTTGAAACCCACTGCCTGGGTTACTCCGTTAGTATGAATTCGATTACAATTTGATTGATTTTATGACAGATGTGATAAATTTTACTCAAATCTGAATATTAAAATAACCAAAAACTTTATTATGGGCGTACAAGTTTTAGAATTATATTTTGTCTGGTATAATTTATGGTTAATTATTTATTACAGTAACGTTGTATTAAGAAACTTAATATTTAACATTAACTGAAATGATTTGCCACCAATTATTTACAGAGTAGATATTAAAAGCTATGTTACTATTATTTTTAACTTTACATGCTCTATGCTATTTATTTTGAAAATTCTGCATGACTATTATCATTTCTTCGAAACTTCAATAGGTCTCATTTACAGAATAAATGAGATTGATAAACATCACAAAGCAAATAAATAATTCGCCTCATTAATTATATGTTAATGCTTATGCAAGAGTAAACGCCTACGCGCTGTCAAATGAAGTTATATTTATGGTAATTTTGCAACTGTATAAATAATATTTTACCGACAGTGATTTTGATGCCTATTTAATTTCTCTTTCAGTTTAAACACATATAGAGTGGATAAAACTATACCGTACTTCAAAAAGAGAAGTTACTTTGATATATTGAAATATTTGTCTAATTACCTCATCTTTTACTTTTATTTATTTGCTTTAAGTGAACACTTGAAAATGTTTGTAAATCAGGATTATTTGGCCAAAACTAAAATTTAAATTCAGACAAAAACCGTATGAAAATATATTCGGAAACGCGTTGTTTTCAATTAGACCAATCAATAGAACATTAAATCTGTGATTTTGTGACAAAAATACTATTAGCGAGCCGTCTGTAGATATATACTTATATATTTCCTACTCCAATTTACCATTAATTAATTTTTATGAAAAAATAACGCATTTTTCTAGTTCTTTGCTTATAAAACCTAAACTAACCAAGTAATCTGAATGCTACAAAGAGACAATTTATAGAGAATCGAAATGGGAATAAAACGAGAGGTCGATTGATCCGATTGGATAATTAGAAACAAAGAAAACCCAGAAAAATCGGAAAATTTAACGTTGTTTTAAAAATTCATTGCTCCGACATATTTTAAATTGTAGAGCTGACCCTGTGCACGAAAGTAGTGAATTATATAAACTTTAAGTGATTCTAAAAAATTATTTTCAACGCACTGAAAACAGATCTTGAAAACGGAAAAAGATACGCCCATGGTTCATAGAAACAAATTGTAATATTTTTTTAAATTCTATCAGGCCCTGGATTTATGCTAGGGTTTTTCAGAACACCCAGTATAGATATACAATTTTGAATATTGTTAGTTAGAGTATAGTTTAATATTGTTATATGTGGTGATACATAATAAATAATACCCAACACACGGAATCACAACGATGTGAAATCTTTGGACATTCCTTGTTTTGTTCCTACATTTTTTGAAATTTACGCAAATTCTTGACATCAAACATGAATTTTTAAGATTTTGTAATAATATTTACCTATTGGTAGATAGATGTAGATGCTTCTGATATATCGGAATATTATGTGTACACTCCATGACACTGGTATTACCACAAAAATATTTGATGTCTTTGGATATTTTGAAAAATAAATTATATTAAAAAATTAGGCCTATCGAGTTATTAAGCAATCAAATGAATCTAAAGTAACTAGAATACCAATTTTATTTTACTGGAAGTCTCTAACACTTTAACCTTATACAGATTCTTTTGGCTAATTCTCTATCATTATTGGAGACAGACTTATGGGGGTGCTGCATAAAAATGTATAAAAATATACAAAATATTCTATTAAAAATATAAATATGTTTTACATGTCTCTCCATATGCAACATCCAATTGTTTA
This sequence comes from Anoplophora glabripennis, assembly GCF_000390285.2. Classification (NCBI taxonomy): domain Eukaryota; kingdom Metazoa; phylum Arthropoda; class Insecta; order Coleoptera; family Cerambycidae; genus Anoplophora; species Anoplophora glabripennis. Next base: position 1,038,749 of record NW_019416739.1, read on the forward strand.
CCTAGGTATTACTTCGAACTGACAAGAAAAGGTCCTAAAATTTTGATCAGTATCATTTTTTTTTCTATGTGCAAAAGTAATAAAATGAGTGGGGATGTTACGTGAGAATATTATACAGGATTAATCTACCACCTATATATTTCACTTTTGTACTAAAAAAAATGGTCCAAAATCTAGTAAGTTTTATTGTGTTCTCTTAGCAATACTTACTGCTAAACCAATTAAACGCTGCGTTTCTCAAGTAGATACAAAACTTGTTCTTAAATTTAGTCTAGTGTATTTATTTAAATAAAAATAATATTTTTGTATTAATAATTAACTATATTGTCTTTACCACGCCTTCTTTAAAAATGTAAGCCCTAAAAATTAATTTATTCATAGTATCTATATAGTCATAGAACTGCAAATGAACCAGTACATATTTCGTCAAGGCCCTAGAGGGAATTTTTCAGTTTTCAAAGCCACTGAAGCAAAAAATCGCTTTATTCGAAACAATAATTTATTTTAACGGAAACCGTTAAATATAACGCATAGCTTATCGCAGGTCCCTAGACATCCCAGCACAAATAATTAAGTCAGGTTTCTAATTGGTTCAGCTTAAGCTGCCGTATCACGTGGCGATTTAACTGGGAGCGGATAATCAGTTTCTATACTTCAGTGATGTACTGTTATTTATTATTACTCATGTATGTTCATGGGCAACACTGTTAAGTAATCTAATCCTACGTTATGTGGGAATATAAAACATCTGTTCAGTGTTTATGATAAATGGGGACAAATTTTATAATCGCTAAAATGAAAAAATACAAAATATTATAATTATATTTGTATAGGTCAAATGTCGAACCTGTGCAAAAATTTCACGTTTTTAACAGCGAAATGCGAAATTGGAACATACATAAGCAGGAATTTTGAATAAAGATGAATATGTGTACGGTTTGACCAAACTGCGCAGATCAAGAAGACAGTCCAATCTGTATTTAGACAAACAATTTAAAGCTTATTTAAATAGAGCACACTATATATTTGCATAGAAAGTTTCCTCAGTATTATATCGACTTTGATATATCCATTTTTAATAAAAAGGAAGATAATAGTCAAAAGTTTAGTTCTGTTACCGTTAGTCTGTTACCAAAATGGTAACATTCCATTGTTATATATGTTAAATACAGTTTTAAAATCAAGAAAATTCCCTACAAGTCTGGCTCATATTTTTTTTTTACGTACAAAAGTAAAAAACAGATGAAGGGGGGGGGGAAGAATTTCTCATAAAACTCGAAAACTGCTGTAAAACAGTATAAAAGAAGTAAAAACTCAAAAAAAATTCTGCCGCTTGCCAAATAAGTTCCATAACGACCGCACAAACGTTACATACTGCTGGCAGATGTTTCCCTCCTCCTCCCCTCCCAATGTAATGTCAATGTTGATGTTTGTCAATGTAATGCACGCCCACTAGCAAACGAACCATGTTACCCCTTTTGGGGTGGTTTTGGGGGAAACTCGATTCAAAACGGAAAGAGCAATCATTTTTCCATTAATTATGTACTGTTTCATTTCGATATTTCGATCCGTTTTCGAGAACATGGCCAATCCAGCGATTTGGAAAAACTGCATCTAAATATGCACGCACTGGCCGAGAAAAATGCGTTGTAGTTCCGTCGTGCATGAACCACATGTCTCTTCTTAAATAAAGTAGAACTTCTTCAGGCCGTGGAAGCATTTTTGCTTGGCCACCCAGAAGTCCGGACTTCAATCCTCTTGATTTTTCTTTTTGGTCTCGAATGAAAGATAGAATTTACAAAGATTCTATTGTTTCTCATGAAGAGTTGTGGCAAAGAAAACAAATCGCTGCCAACGAAGTCAGGACGCAATCCCAATATGTTGTTTCAAACTCGAAGATCTCTCAGAAAACGTTGTGTAAAGTGTATCAGTGTCAACGGTGGATTCTTCGAACAATTACTTTAAATCATTATTACATTACGTATTTCATTTGTTTTATTGTTAATTGCAATGAAGAAACACTCAGTATGTATCGCTTTTAATTTCTCGTATTACCAAAACATAGTGTTCGTTAAATCTATTTTTCTCGAAAACAGATGGAGATACCGAAATGAAACGAGAATACATAATTAATGGAAAAATGATTGCTCTTTCAGGTTTTGAATCAAGTTTCATGTTAGACATACAGGGTAAGAAGTTATTAACTAAATTTTCGGTAAAATTGGTCGTAAGTGGCGCCCTCTATGACCAACGCTGAAATTGCAACACGCATATTATTCGTCGCTTAAAAAAATATAGTTTCACAAATTTTCAAGTTCCTAACCTACATATTTACAGAATAATCGCAAAAAAAAACGATTTAAAATTTTAATTTCCAACGCCCTGTATCTCCGGAAGTATCAACTTTCGGATAAAGCATGTTTACACCAATAGTTACCATTTCACGTGTTGTATCTTCAGCTTTCGATTTTTATATTGTTAATGAATCCCCCTGTATACATCACGATGATAGCTCGCCCGGTATAGAAAAGATCGAACTATAAAACATATACAAGGTGTTAACGAAATAAGTACTCAAAATTGGAGAGTATGTAAAACATGTCGAAATATGATGAAACCCTTAGTAGAGTTTTTGTCAGTGGCGGCCCCTAAGGGAGATATAGCCCCTTGAAGGGGTCACAATTTGATACATTTATTTTCAGCAGGAATTTTTGAGCACATAATGAATTATTGAAGTGGATTTTATTAGAAAACGGCTCATGCTATTAAAATCTAACAACCTTTTTTATGCAAAATATGATAAATTTTCATAATTTCGGTTCAAGACGTAGAAAAAGTTGCGTACAAAAAAAATTGTAAAATTTGCCCCATAGTATTTGTCCCGATTACTAAGCATCTAAATAGTAATACAACCCCAAAATTTCGTGATTTCATACTAAACCGTTTTGAAGGTATGCAATAAAAACTGTTTCCTGAGTTACCCCTTCAAGGGTCTGTATCTCCCTTAGGAGCTGCCACTGAGAAAAACTCTACTAAGGTTTTCATCATATTTCGATATGTTTTAGATACTCTCCAATTTTGAGTACTTATTTCGTTAACACCTTGTATAGTAGGATAAACAATTTATTACTGTACCATTTTACATTAATTTGCGTTTATTTAGCTGATCAAAATTACAATCGTTCAAATGTTGATAAGTTCAAAGTCAATACATTGTGTTTACATATGGAAATTTCTTTCCCATATTTACATTCTGCTGAGTAAATACAGTAATTACAATTGAATACGAATTTAAAAAAATAGATATTACAATTATTTTGCCTTTCCCGTTTCATTAATCTTTAATTTTTTAACTTACAAGAGACAAGTAACGTTCAGTTTAGAATTTAATTGATTGGCAACATCGTGAAAGACTTATTCTTGATGTTATCTACTCTTTCATAATAATTATTGTATAACCTTCAATAAAAACGTGTTTTACCGTACTCCTCGACTATAGGAATATGATTCCATACTTTCTTATGCGGTAGTATTGCTGCAAGCTATGATTTGGCGAGACAAAGGATACGAGCCGTCTCGTTTAGAAATCGAAAATATAATTGGCGAAACCGGGCGTGGCTAGGGTTAAATGAGACGAAATGGCTCTTTCTCGCGTTTGATTTACACAAGCAATATACAGTGTGATTCATTAATTAATAATGGTACACATTAGGGAAGATCTATTATGACAATTGCACTGAATATTACTGCACTTATTCGATTATTGTCACATTTCTTTCTACAGGGATTATCACAGTCCCACAAAAAAAAGAAAAGTGGCATGTTCCAAAGATTAGACCCTTATATCCTTATGTTCCATCACCCTCTATTTTTTTAGCGCGAAAAAAACACCCTTAAATACAGAAAATATGGAAAATTATATTTTTCGAAACTAGAGGAAGGCCAACTTAATCTTTCATCCCTGTTTCTTATATCTAAGTGATATTAGAGACGAAAATGAATTACTATGAACGGAAAGTTTGGTCAAGAAGAACAGATTTCTTTCCAAGATTGAAAGACATCATCCGCGAATCCTTAGCTGATCCTTAAAATAATCTGTTTCCACCTCCATATTAAACTTGGTCCCATGAAGCAGTTCGCTAAAGCATTGGACAAAGACAGCGACTGCTTTAGATGTTTAGAAGAGAAGTTTCCGGAAATAAGTGATGTTAAACTGAAAGAAGGTACTTTCGATGGTTCTCAAATCCGTACCGTGTTCAAAGACGAAAAACTTACCACAAAAATGAATGATACTGAAAGAGCATCTAGGCTAAGTTTCAAGAAAGTTAATCGGAATTTCTTGGGGAATCAGAAGAGTGAGGATTACAAGAATTTAGTTGAGGAATTGTTGGAAAACTTCAAACAGTTGCCTGATGAACTTGAAATTGCATTTACTAGACACTCAATTTGGATACTTTCCGGAGAATCTCGAAGACTACAGTGGAGAATAGGGTGAATGGTTTCACCATGATATCAAGATAATGGGGCGTCGGTATCAAGGAAGGCTATATATTAATATGATGGAAGATTTCTATTGGACAATTAATATGAAAAACGAGCCAAAGACGCAGAAAAGAGAAAGATTCATACATCGTGTGAAGATAAAACAGTTCGTTGCAATAGGAAGAAGGACTAAAAGAAACATAATTTTTATCTGGAAACGCTGTTCACGTTTTCGAATACTCTCATCTCTCTTTAGGGATAAGAAATTATGAAATCGAGTTCAAATTATTGAAAATATGAATTGTTATTGGAATTGTCATTTCTTTAGGTTTTGACTTGACGTAAATGAAAGAAGTTTTACCGCTTGGTTAACATAAAACTTCCGAAGCCACAATAATGAAAACGGATGTTTTCATTATTCAAAAGACATTTGTTCGAGTTCCTTGATAAGTCAATTTTTTCGCATTACACTTAAATTTTAATCCAATACAAAATTCAATAGTTTTTTAGATACCGTGCAATAAATTATTTGAAAGTTGTAATAATTTGATATCAATCAATTAATAAGATCAACGTTTAAACATATTACTACTTTCAAGTTCTCTAACTTTATTACCTTCATGTCTCAAAAACTAGTGAATTTTGGATTGGCCTGTATTGAAAAAAACAATCTATTTGGAGTCTTAATTGACGTCACCAATAAGCTTCATCAACTGTCGTTTACAGAAAGAAAAAAATCTCTTTCCATTATCAAATTACCAGGCAATTGAATTTTATTTGAATCACATAGACTATCTTCCAAAATTTTATAATTTATGAAGATACAGATAAAGCATTGTGTTTTTTTTAATAAAATGTGATATTTTAAAACAAATTATGTTCCTCTGTACCAAGTTGCTTCATTTATTTGTTAGAAGCTAGAAGACTTCAACACTGACAAAAAGTTTTATTTTTTTTCAATCACTCTAAAATGCTTTGTCCAATTTAAATGAAGATTGTTACGCTATTACTTTATGTATAGATGTTACTTTTCACAGACTAGCTGAAACAATTGCATTTATATAAATCGAAAAAACCGTTCGCAAATAAATAGAATAAAGTATCTCGGTTATTAGAAATAATAGAAAGTTGCGGTTTGCGCGAACTTGTCCTTTCGTTTCAGGTCAAGACAGAATTTCGATGTTCTTCTAAATTGTTGACAAATGAGAAATATGCTTCAAATGAAGAGGTTCGCTTTATCCTAAAATATATAGTTTATCATACATATCTCAAAAAATAAAAAACTAATTAAAAAAAAGATGAAGTTGGCCATGACTAAGAACAAATACACTACTCTACATAAGCTAGTGCTTGTATATAGCTTGGCTATAGAGAAAAATAAATTCATAGAAGCTGTATATTTTTCGGAAAGTATCTTCTTTTCACTAATAGTTGATCAAATATACTTTCCATTAAGAAAAATAGGCAACTGGATTCTCAGCAAAGAATGTAAAAAATTTAAACACTTTGATTTTGATTTTCAACTGTAACTCCAAATTAAAAACAAATCGAAAATATGTTTAGATCTGAATATTATTCGAAGGAAATCACCTAAATACTGTTTTTCTCAAACTATGGTATGGATCAAGCAGCGACATCCAGTCACTTCGTAGTCCGGATTCAAATCCAATGGATTTTTACTTTTGGGGCTACGTCAAACAAACGAATTATAGCAAAGGATTGCTACTGGTGCTGACGCAGTTCCAAATTTACATCCGAACTTTTTGAACAGGGGAGTTTTTTAACCCGATGTAGAAAATGTATTTAACCCATTCGATGCCAAACTTTATAAATTAATTTTTGTATCATTTTTATTTACAGTTTAGGTCTTTGATTAATAGAAAAATGTTAAAAAAAATTAATTTTTAGTTTGTAGACCACAGTAGGAAAAAAACAGATTGTTCCAAATTTGGAACTTGGCCAGATAAAGGTACATTAGGTAGTATTAAAAAGAAAATTATTGAACATTGTATTTATTTGTTATTTCAACTCATTTTGCATCAACGGAGAAACTCTTTCATGAAATAATTTAAAACAATCGAGTGGGTGTACATTAATTTTGCATATACCGCAACCGAATGTAGTATTTTTTTTGCATACTTTACATCTATTTTGTTTGATGCTGCTCGGGTAATGCAGAACTGACATATTTCTTGAAACGGCTTCAGGGACATTACGAAACAGTGCAGTTGAACTATTTCTTTCTTGTCTTCGTTCTCGGGAGCTTAGAAGTAAATACGATGAAACGATGTATCTGATAAACCCTAGTAAATCTAGGGAACGAGAGTTTTCTACAAATTCACTTGTATTGGTTTGCTTTTTTCTCATATTTCTTGAAATCCGATATAAAATCCATGCGTTAGAAACCGACGCACATAAAAGGTGTATAAAAATCTGCCACCACCATTTATTATTACGCAATTTTGGCCGGTAATTGGAAATATTTCGATCCATCAAATCTGTACCACCCATGTGGGTATTGTACTGATGAATTGCATGGGGCATCTGTACCATAATATATTTTTTTTCAGCAGCGGAATAACGACGTGCTGCTTTTGTTGGATGCACACCAAAGCAGTTAGAGCCCACATGCACTATGTTATTGTCTTTCCATTGCATAACAATGACATCTTTTGTGGAATTTATATATGAGTCCATAGAACCTCTAAGAGATTTCTTCATTGTGGTTTTATTTAGGGGACATTTCTGTAGTCTGTTCTGTCTTATAGTCCCCGTACATCCATAACCCATTTCGCTTAATTTTTTTATCAATGGCAGTCCTGTAAAAAAATTGTCAATGAAGAAACTAAATTTTTCTTCTGGGAAATTCGTCTTCAATCTATCTGCAAATGTTGCTACAACAGATGCTCCTAGGCCAAGATCGCTTTCTCCTAAGAAAGTTCCCTTTCCTTGGTATGGTTCTGTGTTCACAAGGTATCCATTTGATACATTCTCAGACCAAAATTTAAAACCATACCTAATAGGCTTTCCTTGTATTCTCTGCTTGCAGCTATGGTGACTAAAGTATGGCACCATTGATTCATCAACAGCTATTGGGGTATTCTGAGTAAGTGGCATGTATTTTAAAAATACTGTGTTCAGATGTTGAATGAGTGGTCTTACTTTAGCAAATTTGTCATTTGTTGGTAACTCCGCGTTATTGACAAAATGTAAGTTTCTCAGAATATCTCGGAATCTGTTTCTGGACATTGCACTAGCAATAGCTTCATTGTGAAGATCCGAGTCCACGCTCCAATACATATCTTTTCTGGGTCGCTTAGAGTAGCCTGAAATAAGCAGAATCGAAAAAAAAACTTTTAATTCATCTACTGAAACAGTAAAGGACGTGTTCGCATTTTTCTGTGTAGCATACAGTATAGTTTCTTCTTTTAGATACTCAAAAAAACTTTCAGTCCAAAATAGTTCAAAAAATTGAAGAGGGTTTTCATGAGAAACAGAATTACTGTTGCCATCGGGGATTACAGGATTCTGTTGATTTATAAACTCCGGTAAGTCTCCTTTATGCCATATTTCTTGAGTGGATGACGTACTTGCTTTCTGGCGTTTATTTATCAAAAGCTCTTTATTCTCGTTGCTGCCTCCCGGCACATCTTTCTCCCGTACTGTTGTTGTGAATGAGAGTTTTCTTCTTTTATTTCTCTCTACATAGTTTATCAAAGGCTCATCATCGTCACTACTCGAACCCGTTTCTTGATAATGATCATGACTACCACGTAATACTAGAGTTGCTTCAGCTGAAGCCCCTAATATTTTTTGAGAAAACTTGTCAGAGAATTCAATTTCATTTTCGTTGTCTGACAATTCGGAGTCACCTTCAGAATCGTCCCTTGGTGGATTTATATATACATTTGCGGAATCAAAACGTTCTTCATTTAGCTCATCGAGTAACTTGTTAAGACTGGACGAATAAGTGTATTTCTTCCCATAAAATAATTTACAATCCATAATCTGAAATCAATACGAAGTTGCAATAGATGTGGCCATGTTCCAATTTTGGAACATAATAAAAATGGAGGCTATGAGGTAAAAATAATAAAATAATTCTTATTCTACAATAACTTACGTGTGGTATAAACGTGGGAAATTCTCTATAAAACAACACAACTGAATATTTATCGAAACACTGTCTTCCATACAAAGACGAAAAGTTAGCTTCAAGGTCTCTGTACAAAATCAAATTAATGTAAACTTTACTATTTACTGTTGTAAACTAACCCTCAAATTTCACCATCAACACGTGCTACTGAGTCCATAGAATGGGGATAATAATTTAAAAGTAATAATGCTGGCTCCATCTATTAAATAGTAGCAAAATTAACACAAGTTCCAATTTTGGAACATGGCTTCGAATGGGTTAAGTAAATTGTGGTCACTTTGAATATTTACTTAGATATGAACATTAAATACAATAGTTCCTATGCATCAACAAGTACCAATACTTTCTTACTTTTCTTATTCTTAGTTTTATTTGATGATGTGTAAATTTCGATTTGTTAGAATTTAATTTTCCATAACCCTTTTTTATTAAATTGTTTATAACAATTCTAAAATACGACAAAATACACTGTAAAAAAATTTCACTAATTTTTCACTCAATTTTACTCAATAATCTATCAATTTCTGTCCACATCGGATTGAGTGAAATTTTCACTTTATTGATCGCTTTTATGATACGATGCTGATTCAATTCACATTAAAACGACGAATAACTTGAATCAACTTTATTTGTTTGACAACTATTATCTAATTATACTTCCCTGTTTATAATGCAGTATTATTAATAGACGCATATGAAATATTACCTCATTCTTATGAATACTAGCATTGTAAAATATGAAAACAAATTAGATCATGCAGAATTATGCAAATACACTTTCTTCTAGTTCACATATATTTTAATGGATTTTGACAACCCACTGCTTCCTTTCCGGGCACCTCCGACCTATTAAGATTTTATATATTCATCAAACTGAAAACATTTGAATTTCAAATGTTCCTGTGCCTGTTTGATAAAGTGGGCACGTAGATTTATTAAAAGACAATTTAAGTTACGTCGGTTTTTGTAATAGACTCGATTTTATAGACTAGACCAAAAAATGTTTAGAGTGAGATATATTGAGTGTTCGGAACAGTTGTAAAAGGTAAAAAATTAACATCGGTATGTATAATGTGGGTGGGTCGAAATGTTTATTCGATTTTTGACTGCTGCATAAGAATCACAACAAAAATATTTAACATACATGTAGTCACTTATTGTGCACTCAATTTTTAGCGTAACAGAATTTATCAAATTCCATTGCTCTATACAGATTGCTACAGATGACTTGATAAATTGAGAATAATCTACTAACTTTCATTTAGATTATTATACCAGGTGGTCCATTTTGCTGATGTATGTTCTGGGAAATAATAAGAGATGGAGAAATGGTTAAATGGATAAGGTAATTGCCATGAAGCCATGGAGAAACCCTTCTATTATTAACTTAATAGTACTCTCTTTAGGTTTCTAATATATTCTCAAAAAGATAAAATGTAGCATTTTCAAAAATCTATTGTAGCTTTTATTTAATTTTGCAAAAAGATCTCTGTGGATTGTATTTCAGTTGTCCCTTAGGAACCCTTATCAACTTTTTTTTTTCCTTATAGATGCTATGTTGAATTTTATGCTGAACGAAAGAAGAATTTTTATTAACTTTCCAACGTAGTTTTTGCTAATACCTAACTATATCTTTTCAGTTCATATTCAGGAATTTAATGTTTAATGCACGTGAAAATACCAACTCATATCATAAAATGCGACAACCAAATATTCTTTCTGCGGCTAAAAGTAATTACTTTACATTTATTATGGTTTAACTCCAAATCGGGTGATTATGTAGAACTAAATCAATTTTGGACCATGATTGGGCAATTTTTGAGCCCGTTTTCACCCTAAATATAGATTTTTCAAGATACTGGCCGGTGGTGTATAAATTCTGACTGCTGTATCGTTTTCGTCTCATCAAAATACGTCGGAAATAATATGTCAGATCTTTGGATTTGGACTTTTTTGTATGCCTGATATTCTATTAACTAAATTGGCCAACTCTAAGTATTAAGAGCCAAACTTTGACTAACAGTGTGTTTTACCGATTATTATTGGCATCAAAATGAGTAGCACTTTATTTTGTGTAATTTACATATGTAATTTTATGCAATGTAAACTTATTTTGTACGACACAAAATTTGCTCTTGTTGGTCTCGAACTGGGATCTGTGGAGGCGTCCTATTTCGAGAACAACAAAGGCAGGTCAAAAATTCATAGCTAAAGTTAATGAAGTGCAAGGTAATTTTATATCTGGTGACTACCAGATACTTAGGCCACAGCACAACAACCTGAAAAAGTATATTTTACATAAGATGACACCTCTGTGATTACTTAAAGTTGAGTTCGGTTCTGTTGGTTATAAGCAAGAATATGAGGTATTATTTTAAATAAGCTCTTACAATTTGAATTAAATTCTGTTATAAATCTAAAGTAATTCTTTAGCAATTAGACTATTTTATTACTGTGTAAGTGTCAGTTTAATAGCTTATAAGGTAGAGAGCGAGGACATATTTAATAGTGTCAGAAATGAACCATCACCACCTCCTACAAATCTGGAATCAATTGATTTTTCGCGTGAATTACATTAATCAATAATTACTCTACAAATTACGTAAAATTTAAAATAGCTGAGCATTTTTATAAATATTATTTAAGCTACTCTGGTGAATTTTATGTGTTTATCGATGTGTTTTTTATTGAGAAAAAAAGCTATAAAATAATTAGAAAAAGATTAGTAAAAGGTAGGTACATTTTTTAAAGTACAGAAGAGACTATGATTGTTTGAAACAATGGTCAGTATGGCATAAAAGACAATTTTTTTTAATTTTTTTTGGACAACTACTATCTCCTACTTTCTTTAGACAATTTCTAATGCAATTTTTTTTCACGGTTGATTATTTTAAATACGAATTCCAATTAAAAGCAGATGCAGTCATTTATTTGACTTGTTTAAAGAACAAACTGCATAACTTTCAGCAATATTCCATTATATGCTTTTACACATTTCATTTTGTCCATCGCTTTTATCAATTTCACCTAAATCAAATATAACGATTTTTATCAATTTTTTATAACTAGAATTTCCACTAATATTCATGCCCCACTTTCTAGGATAGTCACATATTTCTTTCCTGAAATAGGTATTACCAAATCTAAATAAAATTGATGCGTTACGAAATAGACCGAGAAAGTTTTAAACTGAATCTATATAGATAATAGATAACATATACTCGTAGGTACTTAAGTATAATACCTATATGTTACTCCTGTTATTAATAAAGCCAATTCTCGGCATACTATGGGACATGAACAGCACATTACAATTCAAGAAAATACACAAAATTACTCGTATTTTATCCGATTAAGAACTTTTAAAAATTGTGGTTTGATTTATTTGTGAAACTTATTTATTTTGGAACTTTGGTATAATTGCTAGGTAATTAGGTAAGTATAATTAGTTATGACACTCTTTTGGCTGTTTCCCCTTTACTATCATATTTTCAAAACATAGACACGTCAAAATAATTGCCATTTTCATGACATAAAAAGAGCTAATGCCTTACTTCATTAACACCCGGTATACTTCAAAACTTATATCAGTTCGATCTAGATATAATCTATTTTGTTACCATTTAGTCCAAATATAACGTTTCCCAACATTAATAAATTTAGTTACACAGCTGTTTTATCTGTTGTAAGATAAAAATGTAATATATTCATTAAACAAAAACAATATATTCATTAAAAAATATAGTAGTTACGTGAAAAACAAAATGCAAAATATATTTTCAGTAAATTATTAGAAATAATTTATTATGTCTTCCCCTGATGCATTTTGAAAAGCTACATCCTTATTTAAATTTTGGAAGTTGTTACGTTTTCAGCGAAGATAAAAAGGCTTCTCCTTTTAATTTACATAACAGATTACTTCGATTTTAAAAAGGTGGTATTTTATTAACAGCTCAGGTATTGTTTACTCTATTTTCTTATCAAATATTTATTTCAACATTTTTATAGTTTAGCTGGATTCCCTTGTTCTCATTGTTTAAAAGTGCCATTTCTTGTCTATAAAACGCCAGTCTTAAGAGTAAAGGTTATTGAGACAAGGAATTCATAGAGACAATATAAAAAAACATCTATTTTTTAAAGAAATATAGTCTTGCCACATATTAAATACATTTGTTTTCTTGATTTTCAATAACAAAGCACCACAGAAAAAAGTTCGCTGCCATAGACATGAGTATGAGTGCAAAACTATGTGAAAAACCATCGCCTTGCATTTTATACTAATAAATATATAACATAAATGTAGAATACACAACATATCAAAAAAATATATTATAACTTATCCTTCAAAAGATTGAAAATCATCTACAGACCAGTGTCCTACTTACCTTTTTAACTCCTTTGAATTCAGTATTTTTGCCTGAATTTCGTTAACTACTGCGGGTTTTTTGGGTCGCTGATTACGAATTTAAAGTGCGAACCGAACATTCCTGATTAACTGATATAAATCTGATCATTCAAGTAGCAAACTGTCTCAACTAAATTCTTCAAAAACTTTAAAAGCGTTTTTCGAGAAGCCACTCAAAGAGTTTTCAACGAATCAGTTTGAAATTTTGTACAGATCTTCTCTATAACATAACACAGAGAACGTCCGTCGTAGGGGTTTTTCGATTGATTAACAATTTTCAGTGTTATTAGCATCAGTTTAATGCAAAATACTTCGTTTTTCTTCGATAGTACTTTTTGAATGTTTAGTAAATCAACAATTATTAATATTTTTTAATTTCCCTACGATTTTCCCCAGGTATTAACATGTAATATCAGAAATGTTTGTTTATTTGTTCCAATATTAATAAGAAACTTTTCCGACCATACAGCTCTTTGAATAAAAGGTGCCATTGCTTGCCATCATCTACAGCCGTCATTTTAAATCCAAATCGTCTGAAAAAATTCACAGTACTACCTGAAAGCATGTGTAATGTAGTTATTTTATTCCCCATGCTATATCTTGTATGGATTTTTCTTGGAAAATTCCCGAAAATCACCTTTTCTTCCACTCTCTAGACTGGCGTTACCTCTTAATGACACATTCATACAATTTAATACCATAATACCCATATTTAGTACCTCCAAAACGACAAAAGTTATTTGACATTTGTAAAAACAGTGCCGTAGGTATGAGGAGATCAACATATCTCTAAAGGGGCGTAGTTTGTCATCCTTGCAAGTAACAATGATCAATTCCTAATTAGCACCTTATATTCATGATTAACGATTTTTAAAACCACCGACTAACAAGTTTCAGCTATAATCTTCCAATTTTGAATGCTTTTCCGGTTTTCACATCCGCCATATTCGATCCGCTATCTTTTATTCAAGAATTTTCGAAATCAGATTTCCGCAAATTAATGCTCAAAATGACCTGGTAAATTGGTTTTTGGGTTACGGGTTACTGTTCATATGTCGTAAACGGTTAGTGGTAGGTATAGAACATGGTTAATCAAATATGTTCAGAAATAAAAGGAGAACTCAAAAACTTAAAAATATACAGGGTGTTCCATTTAAAAAATTGAAGTTGCGCAATATACCATCTTTTTGGGGCATCCTGTATATTTGAAAATGAAATGATTAAACGCATCTTTTTAAGCAGAAAACCTTTTCTATATAAAGTTTCTTTCTATCTCGACTAGTTTCAGAGATAATCCCTATCCAGATAGCTCTGGGACACCCTGTATAGCATTGAATAAAGTACAGGGTGATCGAGAATGATTGACCGTGCCGCCTCATACTGATTTTTGATGTGCGGCATACCAGTTTCTGATACCAATACTAGAATCATGAGCGCAGGTTGAGGGATTTTAATGGTAAACAAATAATTACGTTCAAACGTCAAATAAATTAGGTTACTGTCAAAATGGAAACTCATAATAAAAATATCAATTATTTAACAAAATCAAAGTTATTTCACAAATTAAGCAATACTGATGGACCAATAAATGTTATTATTGTTATTATTATTAAAGAGGATGACAGAATCAAATGTAGATTTAGACTAACTTTTCCAAAATTCTTATTTCATTTACAATTAGAAAAACGTTTAAATCAAAGTTTGATGTAGCTAATTTTGAATAACGACTGTAAGTGCTTCAGTGATTTTATTTTTAAACCGTTTTGAGTTAATTTTAAAACAGAAGCACTATTGTGGCTACATTCTTGGCATCTAAGACGATTCAGCTATACAGCGATACGCTGCAAGCTGCTGTTTTTCATCAAAGCAAACTGCTGTATGCTTATAAGACGACTATTTTGCAGCTACTGCTTTCACACTTCTGAATATCAAGCGCAAGCGATCCAGCCCAAAAATTTATGCTGAACATTTTAGTTAGCTGTCGAAATTCAGGAAAAGTGTCTTTTGAAGCAAACGTTTGCTTCAAGCAAATGCAAGCAGTTGGAAGTGCTTGATTATGTTAGATGGTAGGATGGTCTGTATGACCGAGAGCAATAAACAACAGTTACATGCAATATGTAATAACAGAGTAATTGGAATTTTTTCACATTTTATTGAATATTTTACCTTAAAATTACATAAAATCCATAAAAATATCTATATTTTTACAATAAATGTTCAATATGATGTCCATTGTTGTTCAAGCAGGTATTAATTCTTCTTTTCATATTATTAAATACATTCTGTAAAACATTTTGTGTAATACTCCTAATTTCGTTTGTAATTGCCTCTTGAAGTTCTTCAATCGTGTGTAACCGTTGAGCAAATACTGAATTTTTTAAAAAACCAAATAAATAATAGTCTAAGGGTCTAAGGTCAGGGGAACGTGGTGGCCATCTATATCGACTAATTATTCGATCAACATAATACTCTCTAATCAACTCTAAAGTTTCGTTAGAGGTGTGAGCTGTTGCGCCATCTTGCTGAAAGTATCCATGATGGATTTCATCGTCGTGAAGTTCCTCAAAAAATGGTAACAATATTTGCTGCCGATATACCTGCCCAGTTACATTTTCACGGAAAAAATATGGTCCGATTATTCTTCTACGTGACATAGCTACCCAAACACCAAGTTTAATAGGGTGCAGAGAAATATTAGGGTTTTCTGTGTTCCAAGAGCGATAATTTTGGGAGTTTACGTACCCACTTAAATGAAACCACGCTTCATCAGAAAAAAATGTTAGATCTAGAATATCGTCGTCATTCAGATTTCGTTAAACCAATTACAGTATTGCACACGTTTTCCAAAATCTAACGGAAGTAGTTCCTGCACAACAATAACTTTATAAGGATGAAAATGCAACTTCTTTACTGCTTTATGGCATGATCCATATGATATTCCTATAAACAATTTAGGAATAATGATACAAATTTTAGAATAAATATTTGTTATTACCTGTTTGAGCAGATAACCGACGTAGTGATTTGGTTGGACTAGCTCGTAAGCGGTTTTCAACATCTTCCAAGACTTCCTCTGTAAGAATAAACTTTCTGCCTGGAGATTTTCCTCTACAAACACTTCCAGTGTTATGGAAGCGTTCCACTAATCTCTTCACGTGTCTCGAAAAAATTTCATAATCAATTTCATCATTTGGAAATTGTTCTTGAAATTGTAAATGACACGAATTCATCGAATATTTCCAACCATTACCATTGTTTTGTCCACTACGAAAATAGGCCTCCTGAAGAAATTTATCATGTTCTAATGAAAATGCCATGTTAACCTAAATTAAAAAACCGATTAGGTTAGGGAACAACATACGCAATAAATTAATTACTCACGTATAATATCCACCTACCCTAACTGTAGTATTGAAAAATACTGTTTTATAATGTCGCAAAATATATCAGGTAACAACAAAATCTACAAAATAATATTCAAGCCAAAAAATCCGTGCGCCAATGAACAGAACGTCAAATTGTGAAATCGCCACAGAACACCATGACATCGCACGGAAAAAAAAGTAATTTTAGCAAACGGAAATCAGTTTTGATAGCAATTGAGACAGGGTACGTTCAGAATCCGGTCAATCATTCTCGATCTCTCTGTATTACTACACTTGAGGAATAGTAAAATTGTATTAGTGCTGAATTAACTAAATTAATCATAACATTAGTATAGCCATTTCCGTGTGAATTTATGTTATTTCCGATATCATACCAAATAGGAGGAATATGTGGGTGTGATGCGGGTCTGTTCTTCATCAAATTCTCCGAATAGATTCATTTCAAATAGAAAAAAAGCGCCGTCTTTGTGTACCCGTGAGACCACACGATAGGCGATACATTTTGGTTCTTCTTTGTAATGCGGCTGTCAGAATTGCTCAATAATAAAATAATCATCCATGAAGAGGTAATTTGTTTTTATTAATCCCAAGAATGCCATAACAGGATATTGCTTAGGTACATATACTAGTGGAAATCTTGGAGCTATACCGTTTTACACAGCCTGTAATTATAACTACTTAAGGATTTCATTAAAATTTCGTTTCGTAATCATAGCTTTATAGCACTGCTAAACCTTCCGGAATAAAACAGTAAACTACATAATAAAAAGTTGCAAGCATAGTTAATGAAAATCAAATGAAAAAAGAAATACCTATGCAATCGATAATATTAAATGATTTTAAATATCGTTAATTTTGTTATTATGGTAATGTCTCGCTTATCAATACCGTGGTAAACCAGCGCAATAAGAAAGCGTAATTGTTGCCACACCAAAATTCGTTTAAAATAATGTTTCTAATAACACAGCTCCACAAAAAAAGTTCTGTATCAGAGACATGAGTACATAGATCTTGTGTATTTTCTTATTCCAAATCAGAATCCGTAGCCCAAAAACTTTTCATGGATAACTTATTCGAAAATATACTCCAGTGGTGTAGTTATTGAGGAAGAAGGGGACGTTTTTTGGAAAAAAAAGTCGTACGCCACTGGTTTTTTAAATAATTTTTAAATGTTTTTAAAATGTACAATCAATTTGTGACAAGAAACTATTCTTGGGCGTAAATATAATATTTTTTCAATATTTTGTTACTAGCATCTCGCTAACTAAGCTGTATTAGACATAGATTCATCGAACTTTTCTCCTTAAAATATTTTACACACTTCAGTTACATTCTGTACTCAAAAAAAAATTCATTGCTTGTGCTGTAAATATTAACTTAACCTTTAACAGCAATAGAATGCGCAATGTTATAGTTAAATATATGTTTTTACTTTACTTTAAACGCGTTAAACCAATTCAAATTTGCTCTAAAAATTTCTTATAAATTATTTTAAATAAAATAAACTATGAAACAGTACCTACCTAACTAGTAATTTAACACAAGTCTCAAAAATGTTGAGCCTATTTTACAAACATTTTTTTACTCGGTACTTATAGATCGGTCTGACCATACCAACTCGTTCTTGAATCGTATACATGCTTTTTTAAAATACCACACAAAACAGGGAGACGGAAATGCAAAAATGCACTGCACCGTCATTAAACACTGAAATAATACAGTTACTCTACACAAATACACTTCACAAAATAAAAAAATGCAACAGAATGAACCGGTCATTCAATTTATTTTTTGTCCGTTTACCATCCCTCATATCATACCATGTGTGAAGTCAGGTGGCAGTTGCTGGTCTTCAGAGGCGGCAATATGACATACTAACTGAACAGCGGGAGCTAACCTCGGAAGAGTTCCGATCAGGATGGGATTCTGCTTAAATTTAAACTGTTCACGATTTAATTTTGTTGCTGTTTTGTTTACTTTGAATGAATTAAATATATCTTACAATGATTGACTCCTAAAATTTCTGAACAAGAAAACAGAGTAGAAACGTACAGTATCTTGTTTAGAATTTTATAACTTTTTAATATTACTTGTTTTAACTCTCCTACATCCGTTCTTATCTACTTTACCAAATGACAGTCGTATAGTTGAACTAAACCAGATAATTGAGAGACCACTGTGTAGTTTACAAATCAGTTACACTGTGTAATTGAAAAATAAAACATAGTAATGATTTAAAATGATTTTTTAAATTGATCTTAAAAACTTAAACCAATTCTTAAAAAATATTTTATCATTATCATTCAGACTAATATTTTAATTTGTTTTTTACTATGTACAATTAAAAACTTTATTAAAGAAACAGCAGAATGTTTTTTTAACGTTCAGGGCTTCGTCTACAGCGATATCAAAAAAATAACACGCCCCTAATCCATCCAAACGCAAATGGTTTTGCTAAATTATTTTTTTTTCAATGACGCTCTCTAACAGGTACTTTAAAAAGGTAACAATTGGTAACGCTGATAGTGCACTTATCAAACTTACCACGCTAGTTCCGGGTAGCTCGGTTTACGTCTCCCAAAAATTAAACAAGAATGAAAGGCAAGTATATTGTCAAATTTTGACAAGGAAATATGATTTAATATTGTATGAATGCTTCAGTTATGGCTTTCTTCCTTTACAGCACAGTAAGTGGTTATTAGATGCAGTACCTATTACCTTACATAAATAGCAGTAACTACTTAAATGCATAAATTGGTACTGTATGGGTAAGGGCCTCGATATATGGATTGTTTTATCTTAAAGTAAATTCCTCTTAATCTGCGTACTTAATATTTAGTTGTAAAATTGTATATTTACTACCAAATTAATCATTGTCTCTGCGATTATAGCTTAGAAAAATTTAATTTTGTACGTCATAATCATATATCATACGGTGGCCTATGTTTTAAAAATGTTTGGAGTGTTCAGATTGTTTTATAAGAAAATAAGGAAATAAAAATTATTTTTTTTTAGTTCTTCAAAGTAATTTTGGAATAGAAATTTCGATTCACAGAATTGTTACTTTTTATAAATTTCTCTTTTTTAATTTTTAAGGAATGATGGAAAATATCAGCGTAGATATTAAAGAAGAAAAGAAAATATTTTAATTTATATTATATTCATTTGATGATTACGTTATACAAGCAATGTAGGTATATGTAAACATTACAATGTACAATGTAAGAAATTATAGTTGCGTGTAAAGCGAGCATTTCTTGAATACGTCCTGGTACCTACAATAACTAATTCCAAATGATATTGAGGAATGTCTTCTGATCATTCAAGACACAGACTCGAGCATAAACGATGTGTCTTGAGGTGAATTACGAGAATGCCAATCATTATTTACATTTAAATCGGAATGTAAGAGTCTAACGAACGTCACATCCGTAAATTGTTACTAAAAAGTCTGTCTTTCATGTACGGTACTCTCTTGTTTCAGTAATTACACCGCAAGCCATCGGAGAGAATAAAATTTTTCTATATAATCGTATGAAGACATTTTCCTTTTGTGTTTCGAAAATTAAAAGTTGTGACAATAAAATTGACTTAGAAAAGGAAACAAGTTTAAATTATACATGTTTTAAAATAAGCTGTTGTAGGTATTTTACTTTAAAAGTTTTAAGCAAACGGAACAAAATAAGAAGAAAGGTTCTATGTTTATTTTGAAAATATTCCTCGCTTTAACATTTTGGGGGATATATATCGGGGGATTTAAAGCTACTGATCTTGGTAATTATGAAATTGGTCCATTTTTGAGCCCAGTTGTTGAAAACACTTTCATCGACAACTATTATCACATACACAATTCATCTCCGAAATCCTAGACAAACAGTAACAGGTCGATGTCGTATATACTGACATGTCGAAGGCATTTGACAGACTTGATCATGGCATGCTATTAAGGAAATTATTATCGTGTGGTTTGTCGTTAAACTTAATTAACCTGTTCACTTCGTCTCTGATGGATAGGAAGTAGTATGTCATGTTCAATGGTTTTAAATCTACTGTATCTACTCTACCTCAGGGAAACAAATTGGGCCCTTTATTATTTAATATTTTTATAAATGATATTGTTAGTATATTAGATGTGTAATGCCTTCTTTATGCAGATGACCTGAAAATTTATTGTGAGATCCAATCTGAGGCTGACTATATTCGGTTATCCTTCAATGCGCATATAGATAACATAGTTGCCAAGTCTAATCGTATGTATGGTTTTATAGCTCGATATAGTAGGGACTTTGCTAATCCTGTAACATTAAAAATCCTATATTACGCGTATGTAAGGACAAAATTAGAGTATGCCTCTGTAGTATGGAATCCGTATTATCAGACACAATCTGTCAAGCTGGAAGTGAATCAAAGACGTTTCTTGAAACTGTTGTCTTTCAAATCTGATGGCATCTACCCTGAGATTGGTATATTTCAAGACTTTTTGCTTCAGAGACACTGTTTTAAAAGTTTAAGTGTTCGTAGGCGCTATTCAACTATTTTCTTGTTTAAACTATTGAACAATGAAACTGATGATTCTAACATTTTGCAAAAGTTAGGGTTAGATTCTTGTTACGCTTTGTTGCTACGTTCCATATTCCTGACCCTCGAATTAATGTTTTAAACAAGTCTCCGTTAGTTCAGTGTTGTACAAACTATACAGGGTGTTTTTGAATGGAGTACATAAATGATACCAGTGAATCTACATTTCAAAAGAACAAGATCTGCAAAAAGTCGCCTTAGTAAAATGTTCACCCCTGAAGAGATATGGGCCATCAAAGTTTTCAAAAAAATTATGAAAATTGGCTGTAATTTGAAAACCGAACGAGGTACAAATAACAAATTTTTTACAGGTTGTTTACTAATACAGATGCGAGTTTTCAACTATTTTTCGAAAATTTTAACCCATCGAAAGGGGTTGAAATAACCACCCCTCAAGCCATTTTTTGCCATAACTTTTATATTTCGTAAAAACTCGATATCTAAAAATACGCATTAGATAAACTGGTTCTTTTAGAAAGTTTTACCTCACTAGCAATTCTCCTTTAAAACTTTTCGTTTATTAATAAAAAAATAAAATGTATTACCATTCACCTCACACCGTATATGATTGCAATCAATCAAAGAAAAACTAAGTTTGCTGCTGTCATGCCAATTGTCACAATTAACTCTTCTGTAAGTTGTCACTGTTATCAGCTAAATACTTTTTGAGTGTAAATATCTCATATCTGATATCTCTTCAGGGGTGAACATTTTACTAAGGCGATTCATTTATGCTACTCCATTCAAAAGTACCCTGTAATTTAATAAGTAGCCAGCTTGATATATTTAACACAACCATTGCCGGTATTAAAAAAGTGTGTTTTCATTGTTACCTCATCCTGTAATTAGTATAAACTGTTGGATGTTGTCATTTTTAAAACAAAATATTGTGTGTAAAATACCTTTTTCATCATATTCTACTCATGAAAAAGTGTTACTTCATATACTTATTCCATATATAACTATATCTCCAGATAACTTTAATTTCTGATTGCCAGAAATGCAAAAATCAACAAGTTTCCTAGAAATATCCGGAACGTTTTATGGTGGAATATTGCATTTTACTCGGCATATGATCATAGCATGGTATGCCTATAAAGCCAGTCGATGTTTACTATTAAATACCAAGACATCTCAATGGTAAACATTAAACTACGGCACACCATGTATAGCTTAACTCGTAATAAGCTTAGGCGCGATCAACCATTATAAACAAGTTTAAGGCTAGGTAACGGAAATATAAATGATTTTGATGCTTTTGGGTGGGGCGGGTAGGCCGTCTTCTGTGTCTTGGGTCAGGTAAAATTTTAAAACGTCTATGAAGGAACAGTTCGAATAGAACAAACAAGGTCCAGTTTAAAATTTTCTAGCATTAAATTGCATTGTGGGAACACAGAAAGTCTAGTCTGACTTGCAGTTTGATACTTAATAAAGGAACTGTAAAAGGGAAGATTGAAGTTGGGTTTTTATATTCAACGCTGAACAGAAAATTGACCTGTTCTGTTCCTATATGGTTTCATAAGATGTACTATACTAGTTTCATTAACAGGCCATGTATCATGTACAGGGTTACAACTTTTTAATTGTCCAATACAGGTATCTTTCTTATTTTAAAAAATACGTAAACGATTGAATAAGCAAAAATGTGCAGAATTTTATGCCAATCGCAGATTCATTGTTAAATTTAGAAATTTCGGAATAATTCCGACGGAAACCTATTTATTGCTAAATCTTTTTTAGTCGTATTACATCTGTTTTTCAAAATTTTAGGACAAAAATGTATATTCTGATATTAAATTATGTGAGGAATCGATTTTTGCTGTATGTATGTCTAGAAATGTGTGCTAGGCGGTAGTTAAATTTTGTTTTTGTTTCCTTCGAATATCCTTAGAACTATTCTGGATTTTTTAAATTTAAAAACGAATCCCTGATCGGCATAAAATTCTGCACACTTCTGCTCCTTTATCCATTTCTGTATCTTTTAAAATAAAAAAGATACCTGTATTGGACAATTAAAAAGTTGGAACCCTGTATGTAATGATTGGTATAGAATCAGTACATCATTTTATTTTAGAATAAAGATGAGGATCCAAATTGACCAAGCTAGTAAACAGCAAAAGCATGCTTTTACTTTTAAAATGGACTATCCCATCATTGTTATTTGTCCATGGTAGTGATTAATATGACAACTTATAATACTGATACACTTCATCTTTTTTTTAGAAGCATAACGAAGTAAATAACCTGTGTTGTCCTTGCACTCTGAAATTTCGTCATCATTTAGTTTTGTGCCCAATGAATCATGAAATACTAGGTACTCTTTCAGGTCTAAGATTCAATAAATACTCGTATTGTAGATTGTTAGATTCTTAATAATTTAAATCCAAATACGGCACGTTGAAATAGCGTCGCAATCAAAACGGCCGACACTTTGATAGGTAGGGGAAAGTTGGGTATGACGAATGTTAAATAAATGAATACATTTTTTTACCTCTGATTTTATTTGTGCCTGCTCTACAGAACTATCCATTTTTTGAAACATATGTAAAACGTATGTCATTTTGGCAATATCAGATAAAATAGATGATACTTCTTGTACAGAAAATGAGGCATGGCATCCAAAATTAAAGATCCAGTCATGAACTTGAAAAGCAGGGTTAAACAGGACGTTATCCGTTATGAAATAAATTAAAATTATATTTTTAACAAAAAAAAAATGTGTAAACTAGAATTTCCTACTCATATTCAAGCTTGTATTTCCGTCGAAGTTCAATACGAAGAATTACAATTATAATATTGTAAAATATTATATACTATATTGTATTGTGAAATATTTATAAATTAACTATAGTCAGAGTGTACGAGTAAATTACTTTCTATGCGCCCTAAACTGATCTCGCTTAAAGACTTCCCTTAGGGTCCTCAAATCCTTAACTTAACTTACATCATTAACAAATATTATGAAAATAATTAGTCCTAACATGGAATCTTACGGTGCATCTGATAGTTATTTGACTGAAAGCCAAAGAGAGCGAAAAGAATAAATTGTTTGACAGACCAAAAGATTTAAGTTTTTTTAACAAAATATCATCATCTACTTTGTCAAATGCTTTCGAAAAGTTTGTCTACCTGGCCTTGTTGATCCATCCTTTCACTAAGAAATTGTGTAGTACCAAGTAAATTTGTAATTGTCGATCTACATTACATCAATTGTACAAACGCCCCCTTCCCTCCAAAGTTCATCTCTGGATCCGCCACTGGCTGTAGTAATAAGCAATCCATACAAAACCAAAGGTTACCAAACTGATTCAGAGAAAATTATTCAGGATAATTAATAAATCTGGTCTACCAGTAATTTTCCAGAAAACCTATAGTCCAAACCCATGCTGTGAATACCCCTTTACGGTTCTTTCGAAACCACAAATTGTGAAAATATGTAAAGTAGGCGGTGATCAGATAAATATCTAGCCAGATAACACTTACACAAATTACTAAACATCATAACTTACACAGACCACTCCTTCAGGAGAATGTTATTTGTAGATAGACGCTGACATGGTAAAATGATCATACTGGATAAAAGTCCATCAAAGCTGTAAACAAATATATTTATCGCGAACAAAAATAAAACATACGCAAAGAAAATGAAGAAGATGAAGAAAAATATTTTCACTCATTTAGATCAACAAAAGTAGATGCATTAAATACATTTTGTTCAAATTCTCAGTATCAAACTGTTACTTTTGTATAATATATTTTCCATCAATTTCAGTTGTCTTGTTACTTTTATAGATCTCTATATTGTCATGTCTATGGCGTGCTCTAATTATTGGTCTACTCAATGGACCAATTGGGACTTCCCCTCCTAGTATCTTATTGTCATTTAAAATATTAACAACATTTATTGGCAGCTCCACTCGCTTAGCTGTGGAAAAATATATTTATACAACACAAAGCATACAAATCCTACAGTTGTGACAATACACCCAAAATAATTTTTATGAAAACACTTTCTTCTTCTTTAAATATCTTTATATTTATAAACGATAGAAACTTGAAAACTTTATCTACTGCGGAAATCGACAAGTATCAATTAAACTTTTTTCGCTTTATATTGTACCGTAATCGTATTCAACCACATACCTTTGAAAAACATTCAAACGAGATATCCGTGGTGTCTCTCGTAGCGTCTATTTGTACCTATGAGTATCCAGCATTATTTTTTCCAAGATCTCTGTATTGAATATCCTGAAGTGCATCGGGTTGAATATTTTGTATACTGCAGTACTCTTGATGCTCTATTACAGAGAAGCAAACCAATTTTAAACAAATATATCAGTGGCTTACATAACTATTTATTACCTAAGTAATGCTATGATAAGTCATTGATAAGCAGTTGATATTAAGTCATGACATACAAATAATTATCGTACAAATTGTACATCAAACACGTGTATTAAATTAATTTCTATCTTAGGAACTTTCCTGGTTGCCTCACGTAGAAGTATTGATTAATAATACTTAGAATTTATCTTAAATGAAAGCTACTAGGTAGTGTTACAAATACATTACCTACCAATATTTCTCTCCGAACCATTTCTATCTGCAACGCCATAAATGTAAACCATATTGGCAATTTCAGTATTTGAATGTGCATACGCCATTATTAAAACTCAATCTTTTTAAAAAATAAGCTTAATTTGATAATTTGATAATACAATATTTTATTTGAAATATTATACAGGGTGATATATTTTTGTTTGGCAAATAATGAACGATGCTGCCCACATCTCCGGCACTGGTAAGTTTCTAAAGCTGGTAATTTTTTATTTCGTACCTACTATCACACTAAATATGCACACCGAATTTGGTTAGATTATCTCAAGCGGTTTAGAAATTAAAAATTAAAAACTGATTTCTTTTTTAAATTTGTGACACTGTAGCTGGACAATGGCTGTCCTAAGACATTTATATAACAAAAAACCCTTATTTTTGACCACAGAATACGCTACTGTTTTTTTGACCTCTACTTAAGAAACATCCTGTATAGGGTGTTCCATTAAAGGAAAAGAAACTTTGTCATGACTTTTTCACTGATTCTACAGGGTGGGCCATTAGTGTAAGAAGGTAAATTAACTCCCTGGTTACTCATAATACAGAAAAGAAGTTTATATAAAAGTTGTACAGAATCAAGAAACCTAAGCTACAAAATTAATTTGAAACATACAGGGCGATGGGTAAAAGCGGGATACACTAAATATTACATTTTTTAAATGGAACACCCTGTATATTTTTGAACATATGGATTTCCGAGAAAATTCTATATGTGGTAATATAAACATTTTATCATTTTAGTGCGGGGTTGCCAAGTTATGTAGAAAATTCTTCGAATTTTGGAAAAAACTTGACCTCGACGAAGTTGTAACTTTCAGCTACTAACACTTGGAACAAAATAATTAGGCAGAGTTATAGGCAAATGTTAGACAAAGGCTCCTCTATTAGCTAGTATCGATATCTTATACAGGGCATATTTTATGATACGATCCTTTTTAGAAAGTTTAAACTTGATTTTCTAAAATTTTTCAGATCCACTTCAACTTTTATTAAGCATGTTCTATATCTAAAATTGTTAGTTTTTAAGATACAGCAATATTTCTGAATAAACTTATAATAGATACAGATTACAGATAATCTGATAATTTATAATAGTAGGCCTTGCACTTCGTAAAATATGAGTTCAACCAGTGGTGTACAACCGGACAAGGGGTTACTCCAAAGTTCCTTAGAACTTTGTGTGTTAATTTATGCCGATTTATTGATGAGATTTTATCTTGCATAATATTTTTTAATTTTTGTAAAAAAGCAGTGAAAAGCCTTAAGGTTTGATTAGAGGTTTGTAGGTATAAAAATATATCTTAATTTGAAAAAAGAATGAATTTACGTACCCACATTTCAAAAATAATTGGAAGTGTAATTTTTTAATGATAACATTTTTTTCCTAACTCTGAATCAACTGTTCTAAAGGAATTTCTAAATAGCCCCAAAAACTACGTTGTCATTGAATAAATACATTTGATAAAACGGTAAATATATTTAAAATATTTTTTTTTCTGTTGGAATTAAGCACAATATACGACATTAATATTTCATTAATAAGAAGCTCCCCATAAAAATGCAAATATTTCATAAAATACATATACATGTCTACCTAATTTGAATAGAAAATATTTGCATAATTTTCTGTGCATAAAAAACACTCGGATGTTATTATTAATTACATAATCAAATAAATTATTTGTGTTGTGTTATTCTTTCTCGAACACGCACTTATGTATTTTGAAAGACTTTCTGTTGTGGAATATTTTATCGGTTTCGTTAAGGCCGAAACCAGTTCTTGTCAGTGTCTGCGTTGTTTGGTGTGCCATGTGCCAGCAAATAAAATTAAAATTTTAAATTGAAATAAGCAAAGCTACCTACCAGGTACATTTGTCATCCAATTTGTAACAGTTTTTAAAGTCGCCATACTAAATGGTTTTTCTTACGATAAATTGCTAGATAGGTTTATTAAAGTTTATTAGATTTTCAGGTACAAAAAATCCTATTTGAACTATTTACATATTATTTACGGCTAATGTACTTATACAGGGTGTCCTGAAATTAATGGGACACAGAGCAAGGGTAGATATTGCATCCAATAGAAAAACAAGAAATAAATCGAAAACGGTTTAATTTATCGACATAAAACAAGTATCCCTTATTTGTGAAAAATAGATAGGACAATATTTTTCTATTAAAACTTTCGTACACACACCGATAAAAAAGTTATAACCAGTTTTTATCAACCAAGAGTACATTTCGTAGCGCCCTCTAGCGTCTACAGCAAAATTAAGTACGGATTCCTTTTTCTCGTCCCAAAAAAACCCCTAATCCAAATTTTCAAAAGAATCCTTTGAAAACTTTCTAAGAATTTTAAGAATTTCGAATTCAAAATTTCAACTTTAACGCCCTGTAACTTTTTTATTAGCCACAAATGGACCAAGGTAACTTTGGCTTAATCGCATTATTTTGATGTAAGGAATCTACTCTTGCTCCTTGTCCCATTAATTTCGGGACACCCTGTATATAGGGTTATTTTATTCGGTAAAAAATTTAAAAATTAATGAAATAAATCCTTACCACAAAAGGATCAATCAGTCAAAGATCATTTTTGTGAAAGTAATTTTACCTATAATTAAATATCTTGCTCCTTCAGTCATCTTCAACGAGGACTTATTCAATTTTATTTTTAAAAATTTTCTCTACAATTAAGGAAAACAAATAATCCTGGCATCCATATAGTCTTCTAATTTTGAAATAACATATCGATATTTTAAGTCTGAATCAAATTATGGTGGAAATATAGGTCAAATTTTTTTCTTCTAATTATTTTGCCTTACAGTTATATAGATGGTATCGAATATTCAATAGAACCTTCCAAAGTGAATGTGATTTTACTGTTACTATTCATCGGTTTTCCCCAGTACATCATTTGCAATAATGAAGACAATAAAGGTTTGTAATTTGCTGATATATACTGTTTAGTAAGTAGCTAAATTGGCTAGTTACGTTAAATCAGACAAGGCTACCCAGAGCTGTCGAACTGTCGACAGTTCAAATCCAGTCAATGAAAGATTTTGTAGTAGACTAAGACAAAATTAATTATATATTTCATTGATTTATCACATAAATCCAGCAGAAATGTAGTCATAATAATATTATCATATGAAGCTAATCAAGAACTATCTGATTGATAACAATTAAAATCTATTTTATGGTCATTTGAATGTTATACAAACTACATATACAGGGTGTCTCATAATTAGCTACCAACCCTAAACAGTCCGATTCTATGATCAAAACTAAGTAAAAAAGTTCATATGAACATGGGTCCGGAAATGCTTCCTAAGGGCACAGGGACCCATTGAAAAGGGAGGAATGGACAACATTTTTTTGCAATATCTCAATCGCGTTGTGATAAATGAATGAAATTTGGTATACACAGCTAAATTTTGATGAGCAATTTGATGGACTAATCCATTTATTTCCACAAGGT
Source organism: Anoplophora glabripennis (assembly GCF_000390285.2). Taxonomy (NCBI): domain Eukaryota; kingdom Metazoa; phylum Arthropoda; class Insecta; order Coleoptera; family Cerambycidae; genus Anoplophora; species Anoplophora glabripennis. The sequence goes on from NW_019416739.1 coordinate 1,067,848, forward strand.
CCATTGGGGTGGGTACGGGGGGGCCCTTGGTACTTTGCGTGTGTAACTTTTTTATCTTTGACTTTTTAACAAATTGGACAGCAAATTCCGTTTTCCCGAACTGTTTTACGTTAAAAAGGTACTCTTGTTTCAAATCGTTATCTATAACGGTTTCTGAGAAAATCGCTCTTGAATTAATCCCACTTTGGTCAATTTCATAGTAATTTAAACAAAAAATAATAATAATAATTTTCCTTTCCTCTCTTTTCCATTTAAAGGATTAATTTTTATTTAATATAATTTTTTATTATTATTTTTTTATTAAAATTAGATTAAATTTAAACAAAAAATTTTTTTTTGTTTAAATTACTATGAAATTGACCAAAGTAGGATTAATTCAAGAGCGATTTTCTCAGAAACCGTTATAGATAACGATTTGAAACAAGAGTACCTTTTTAACGTAAAACAGTTCGGGAAAACGGAATTTGCTGTCCAATTTGTTAAAAAGTCAAAGATGAAAAAGTTACACACGCAAAGTACCAAGGGCCTCCCCGCACCCACTCCAATGAACCTTGTGGAAATAAATGGATGAGTCCATCAAATTGTTTATCAAAATTTAGCTCTGTATACCAAATTTCATTCATTTATCACAACGCGATTGAGAGATATTGCAAAAAAATGATTTCCATTCCTCCCTCTTCAATGGGTCCCTGTGCCCTTAGGAAGCATTTCCGGACCCATGTTCATATGAACTTTTTTACTTAGTTTTGATCATAGAATCGGCCTGTTCAGGGTTGGCAGCTAATTATGAGACACCCTGTATAGGTAGTGTTATAAATCCTTGTGAGGTGGTAATTTTCTTACCTGTATTTACTTATTCTGCTTCGCTTCTTCTTCTTTGTATCCTATTTTTGTTCTTTATTGTCTGGGCGCCATCTTACATAAGCATATAGTTGTAATTTAATTCAAATTTTGGTTTGTTATGTTTATAGAGAAAGTCTTTGTTTGACAAAAAAAAATAATTTAAGATTCAAGCAAATTTTTATCTAATATACTTCTTGAGAAGGAAAAGACAAGAAATTTATATTTGAATTTTAACTGACATCAGTTATTCTATTTCTCGTAAAAATAATTTCTAATTCATTTAATTACTCTGATCCAATATATGTCAAATTAAAATAAAAATTATGTAATTGGCTAACACTTAATTTATGTTACTATTTATCCAAAATTTTTCAATCTTCTACCAATAGAAGTATTCTTAAATTAAAGCTACGCCACTTCCTCTAATCTAACTTAAACTAAATAACAATATCCAAGATTTGGATTTAAATATTAAATTTAACACAAGTCTGTATTATATTAGAGGCTTATACCTCTTTACACTGTCTAATGCACTAATTTCATTTCTTCGTGGTCCTTTATCTCCTCTATTTCTTTCCTGTACCTGTTAGCACAACTTCTGTTCCTGACTTGTCATCTGTCATATAACTCCTTGTTGTCTGTCTCCTTGCTGATATTTCTATATCACTATTCCCTGTCGGTGACTTGGATTAGATCTGTGTTGACTTGATACCGGGTAATACTCTATAATAGTTAACTTTGATTTGTTATTGGACTTACTTAAGTTTCTATTGTGTAATTGAATGTATTTGTGATCATTTCTCTAAATTTTGTTTGAAATTCATTTTTTACGAAAAATTTTAATTGATCACATACTAATTTTTATTTATTTTATCTTTTCTTTCTCAATTTCGACCATCTACTGTACTTGGTCACACTTATTCAATTTATATTTTATTTCTTTAAAATCAATTTTACCATTTTTATTTTCCCAAATTTGCCTTTCTCTTTGATATTTTAAAATCTTTGCCCCAACTCATTCTATTACAGTAGATATAACGTTTGTACCTTTTAAAGTATTAAGTTTAATAAATAATTATAGTGTATTCCTCTATTTTTTTAACAATTTAGTTACATTATTATTCTGATGGTTGTTATATTTGTTATGTTATCCATCTTTTATTCGAGTTGACGTTGTGCATCACCTTAAGTTATACTGACAATACCTTTAATTGCGTCTCTTATATTCTAGCTTCCATTTTGGCTTATCTTTCCAGTGTTGTTCTTATTATCTTCTGTCTTCCATTTCCAGTTTTATTTAATGATTTCATATTACTTTAGCCTTAACCTTTACATATACTTCTATCATGATACCTAACACGTTTGTTTCAATTGTTTCTATGCACTATTACCCTCACTCTAATTTTTGTACTTCATCAAGTCGTTCTACTTCATAATTGCGTCACCAGAACTTCATTCGCACTGCCTTAAGTTTTTTTCTAAGCTTATCTATGTATTACAAACGCCAGACCGCTGTCTTATGTATTCAACTGTATTTTTACTCCAAATTGGAACTTGAAGTTATCGAGTTGCAGATAGATTTTCTGTTGATCGTTTTTATTCCTTGTGTACCCCAAAAGCCCCATTCAGACAGGACAGTGTTGGCTAAGGAAACATCTCTACAATATGACGAAGTGCGAAACACCTATCGGTAGAGGTTATGAGCAGGAAGGCGAGACGGTTTTCCATGTACTCTGCGAGTGCATTGGTGTCTCGTCAACGAGAGAATCCACACTAGGAGAACGGTGGCCTTCTATGGCCTACATGAGAGAGATCCCCCTGAGCAACGTCATCACCTTTTTCTCCGTGATAGGTTGGTTGACGGCTCAAGAGAGCTGGTCCTTGGCTGGGAGGATGCACAACGGGCCCAATGAAGCCTAAGTGCTGTAACTCAGTATACAGAGTTACCCTCCAAATTATTCCAGAAGCCAGAATTCCTTCTGTACTCCTTTAACTTCTTTTCTGACAATAGCGTCAATCAAACATAATTTTTTGAAGTTTATTCGTGAAGAAATATCAAAATACACGAACGTTTTAAATGGAGATGGTTTGTTTAAATCTGTAAAAGAATATAGATAACCTTTTTTATGTTAAAACTAATCACGCCATTCTAATTATGATGACACTGGTACTACTACTATGAGGAAGCTGTAGTATTGATTGAAATATGTATCTTCAAATGTTGTTCTTCATTTATTAAAAATTATATTTCAGACATTCAAGGGTCATACCTTGGAAATCATTTACAGGTTGAAGTTACAAATAATAACTAAAGGGACACTCTTACATTATTTCTACAATTTTACTGAAAACGTTCTGTATATCTTGTTCTTCATTGTGAGCACTGTGTGTAAATTACAAGCGTTCATTTTAACTTATTTTCATCGGTTACGCCAGATTTTATTCACTGTCTAGACAACACATAACCAACGATGTGAAACGCTACTCCTAATACGTTATTTTCATTTTGTGATACAAAAATTAATATTGCGCTTTCTATTAAACTTCTCAATGAGATTATGGTGGGCGTTTCCTGGAACAGAGCATAGAAGTTATTTTGTCTTATTTACAGTATATTAGAAAGGTCAGTGCGCTTTTCAGGTCTTAAGATCTACCCCGTTGCAGATAATGTTAGTCACAATCGCAATCATTTACAATTTAAAGTGTTGTAATAATTGCTATTTGTTCGATTAGGAAAACGTTCGTATAATTGGCAATCCATTTAAGTGTAAATTAATCGACCTTTATGTTTTATTTACCAGTATATTTGTTGCTAATTGGGACAGTTTATTGTGTTGAGTATTTATTTAGACAAAATGTGCTCATAATAACCAAATGTTTTAATTAATGATATACTAACTTATAAATTTAGATTTAATAGTAAACCCACTTTCTATTGTCGCTATAAATATAAAAAGTAGCATTTAAAAGTCTCAGTATATGAGACATCCACCAATAAGTTTTGACATAAGCCTACTTTGAGAAAAGTCACTTATTTTATACACCGTAATATTGTAAGAGTTCAATTAAAGGCTTTTTTCTCGAAAACCGTCCACATTAGGAAGTTCTAACAAGAGTACATTATTTTTAGAAAATAAAGTTGTACATTAGAAATTGGAGCCCGAATGGTAAAAAACCTAACCTTAAAAAAATTAGAACTTAAAATGTAATAGGAATGGAGCATATCTATCGCCCTCTATGAAATATCCAAAAAAATTGGATCAGCGTATTTGGCATTCTTAAAAACCCCGGAATTCCAAATTTTATAAAAATATTTCGCACCGTTTGGAAATTTTCGTAAAAATTCTATTTAAAAAATTTTATTTTGTCGCTCTGTATCTCGAAAACAAGAGGAGATAGACATATGGTTCGTAAGAAAAAAATTCTTATTTTTGTCGTACTGTCACTTCCTGTATTTACGGGAGGTCTTTCTGAAACAGCCTATATACATCGACCTCTTTATCAAGTCAATTCCAAGCAATCGATTTTTTTACGAGTCTGTGTAAATCAACAGTTCAAAAATGTGTACCAAATCTGGTAATGATACTTCAACTAGTTTAGAAAATATTTAAGAAAAGTCGTTGTTGATAGGTCATCTCGAAGCAGGCGAATATTTGCAAGGAGTCATAATTGACCTCTAGTTTATTTTACTTTTTGAGTTAGTTTTTATCAACGAACACCTTGTAGAAGTTTGGAAGTTGAATTAAGAGATAGCCAGTAGATATTTTCTAAGTTTCTTCGTACTTATCTCCAAACTTAGACCTGCCACACTAATAAACCACTCCATGTAACATATAAATTCAAATACATCATCTCTGCTAGATTTGCACAATTAATTAAAATGACAAATCAGGTTTTTTCATCTGAACGAAAGCAAGAATGTTGTTCCAAGTTACTCCTTAGAAGAGCCATTAAAATTTATTTATTCTTACAACTACAAAATTGCAGAAGGTGTAATAATATGTCTATAAAAAATAATAATTAATTAGAATAAACATTCAGTTAGAATTGAATAAAAAAAGGAATTAACGTATCTGCTACTACTCAAACAGACTACGACAACTGACTTATACGAACTTTTTTACTAAGATAATAATTTTTGAATCGGTTTCTAGATGCTAATTAATTTTCATGTAAATTAACTATTACGTACCTGATATTCCAGTTTATTCAGATATCCTGCTGCTACTTTTGATTAATAACATATTGATTGAAGATGCCCTGTCCTTTTTTATAATTATTGCATGTATTACTTACCGTTTTTAAAAATTTAATCAATTATTTTGTTACCTGAGATTAAGCAGAAAAATACAAAAAAGATTTTTTGTATTTTTCCTGGTTTTTGTGAATGTTTGCTATTTCTGACCTGTATTTTTGAGGTTAGAAAAGTTCAATGACGTGATAGCTCAATTCTGACACTGGATTCGTGACCTGGAGGCAAAAGTACTACGGATAATATATGTCTCATGAAAAGTACAGGCAACTTTTTGTTTGTGTGGCTGTGTTATCCATTGTGAAAAATTTTTAAAACTTAATCATGATGACTCATTTGAAGAACTTGCCAATATGCACTTTGCTTATGGTGTAACATATTGTGGTAAAGAAGCTGCACGTTAGTATGAACAAAAATATCCTGAACGGCGGTAACCTCACCGTACAACCTTTTCCTTTCATAAATCGTCGCTTTAGAGAAAATGGCAACCTTAAGCGTCTCGATGGTGCTGGTCGTCCAGGAATAACCCGTACGTTATAAAGTTTGAAGAAGTTTTACAACGTTTGGAGGATAATCCATCCACAAGCGTTCACGCAATTACACACAATATGGACTTCTCCAGTACGACAGTATGGTATGTCGTGCATGAACAGCTCCTATATCCGTACCATTTACAACGAGTCCAAGCTTTAAAACCTGAAGAGTATCCACATCAATGGCTTTTTGCCTATGATTTTTAAGTTGCACCTTAGTAGAACCTCACTTCGTGAGAACAATATTTTGATAGTAGAAATAACCACATTTGGGATAACGAATATCCTCATGCCATGGTCTCCAAAAAACACCAGCAACAATTTTCTGTAAACGTTTGGGCTAGTATTGTTGGAGAGCGTTTAATAGTTTATTTGCTGCCTGTTCGTTAAACGCAAACTTTTATCAACATTTTCTGAAAAATTTCTTATCGGGAAAATGAGTAGAGTTAACATATGGTTTCAGCATAATGTGACACCTGTCTAATTGCTTGTATGGTCTCATGTATCTCCTTCTTTGAACAAGTAATGAATTATTGAAATGAATTTTACTAGAAAACGGCTCATGCTATTAAAATCTAACACGAGTACCTACCTTTTTTAAGCAAAATAAGATACATTTTCATATTTTCGGTTCAGGAAGTAGAAAAAAGTTTGCGTACAAAAACAAATTGTAAAATTTGCCCATGGTCCCGTATTTTCTTACGCTCCTGTAGCAAATTTTGAATTGTATATTATACCGATTATTAAACATTTAAATAGTAATACAACCCCAAAATTTTGTGATTTAATGTTAAACCGTTTTCAAGTAATGACATAAAAACTGTTTCCTGAGTTACCCCTTAAAGGGGCTGTACCTCCCTTAGTTTCCGCCACTGACAAAAACTTTAGTAAGGTTTTCATCATATTTCGACATGTTTTACATACTTTCCAATTTTGAGTACTTATTTCGTTAACACCTTGTATATAAATATCAGGTGTCGAAAATTCTATAATCTGCTAACTCTTTCTTGACGTCTACCTCAATGATGGGCCAAAGTTAATATACAGGGTGTTTCATAATATATGCGCAGGACTTCAGGTCTCAAAACCGTACTTTTTTGAGTGGCGTAGAAGTTGGGGAGAAAAACACCCACTTCCCCTTCAAAATCTTCACCAATTATGACTTTGAAAAAAATTTTTTCTCGCACAGAACATAGCTTATTATGAGTAGTAAATGCTTACAAAAGCTGTTTTCTGTACGATAAACGGTTCCGGAGATATTCGCAAAAAACTAATTTTTTTTACAATTTCAACACCCTGTATCTCGAAAATTGTGCATTTTAGAAGGTAAGTTAATACGAACTTTTTTTCAAATTTTTTGACGAGCTATCACATCCTGAAGTCCTGCGCATATATTATGAAACACCCTATATTCTTTTAATGGAATTAAATATTTCTCTACTTTATTTGTTGTTTCTTTTAAACAAGGATGACTGACAAGTTGAATATGCAATTTACACGTTAATATACATTTGAGCGTACCATCAAAATTATTTCTTACTTTAGTTATACATTTTTAACATTATTTCGATATCTGGGACGTTTACCTTTACGTGACCGTCTTCTACCATCTTGTACAAATACCCCAAATAATAATATTGTAAATTTGCAGATGCATCATCTTCCAACGAAGCAGTGCATTTGCAGCAACGCCTCAGGAGCCTGAGCACGGAACTAGTAACGCTAAGAAATCGGCTGCATGTCCAAGGAACGCAAACGACCGCCCTGAAGGGCACGCCGACACCGGTCGCACCTATTCCTGCTGCTGCCCCCGTGGCCTCCCCGTCTCAGCCGGCGATTCCTCCTCGTGTCGCTCTTAATGTACCTGTGCCATTGGTAAGCCCGCACCAAGAACTTTCCTTTTATTTATGCGAGCGTGAACCCAGGCGAACGAACGCCGTTCGTCTGCGGTGCAGTTCCGAACATTGAGGCACTCCGACACCACAATTACAGAGTGCCATTAGCATATAATTACAGATATTAGTTTACTCGGCATTATATAATTGGTTATTGTTCACGTCTACGACAAGATTTAATTAAAAAACGAAACACTCCACACAGCTGATTGGTCAGAAGTTGGTTTTTCAGCTGATATCTTTTTTGTGTCAGATATCATAGATATCAGATGGTTTACGAGCGGAAAACGGTTCTTGATCCTTGCGAGTTCCTCTAGAAGGGGTTTTCCAGATATCAAATGTACTTGAGAAGTCAGTGGTTGGAAAAACATCCGAATTCATGGAGTCACTGCACCAAAACCCCATAACCCTGTAGTCATAGCCTCATATACCCATAGCCACACAACCACATGACTTATAAACCCATATCTCAATAATCCCATAACCATGTAACCCATAATCCAATCCTATAACCCGCAACTCCATAACCCGGGATGTGCGAGATTGTGGAAGAATCAACCAAAACTGTTTGACAGTGGGTTAACAGGTTTTTCTAACCCCATAACCCCGCAATCCTGGGTGTGCTGCGATATGTGTCTACGAAATTTTTTGAGAACATGGACCTCATTCTCCGAAACTGTATAACTGTGAGCTGAGCAGCTTCTTCCGTAATACCATAGCCCATGCAATAAATCCATAACTCTTTAACTTTGTGCAAGGATATACAGGGTGATTTTGAATAAAGTAGCACAAACGCTACCAGTGCATCTAGGTGAAAAAATAAGGCGAATGAACTAAATATACCTTAGACAAAAGTTACACTCCTGAGGCATTACAGGGTCTTGAATGTTGTAGAGCCAACCAATATTTCCTTCAATTTATCTTGAACCATGTGGCGTAAATCATTTATATTTGGTACAGACATTTGTCCAGTGCGGACACATACTTTCTATTAATATTGTTTAAATATACCCACCAGAGGCGCTGCTGTCGACTACATGCAACATATTACTCCAAAGAATTTTTCACCCTGTTTGAAAATACATATCTTATTTACATTTTCGGACGTAACAACTACAAACAAACATTTTTTCTCTCTTGCATTTTTTCGATGAACGCGATAGTTTTTTAGATAATTTACGAAAAACAAATTTCGGAAATTTTACAGCGCCAATGGTTGCAGTAACAAACACATCAACACACCATTGTGTAATAGCAAAAAAAACGCCACCTACTGTAATCTCCAATGTAATACTACAACATAACGTTATTTTAAAGTAAAATTTTTATAAAGAATATTTTGAAAGTAGTTCCCACTTTCCTTTGAACACAATCTAACACGATTTGTTTGAGGATTTCCTGCTTAAATTGATAATATGGAAATACTTCGCCAACATCATAGTTGCTCCTGGTAAATCGGAAACAAGTTTTCTGAGTAAACAATTTGCTATTTTTATGTTGATGTGTCATTGTCATCAACGGTTTCAAATAATAGTTGTTTAATTATGGCAAATTTTACTAACAATGAGTATGTTGATATGCTCCAAGTATTTTTTGAATATCACAAAAATTGTACTGCCGCAACAAAATTGTACCATGAGAGATATCCAAATCGCCGGGTTCCCCACAGGCAAACTTTTTTCAGCTGTGGAAAGTAGGTTGCGAGAAACTGGCCAAATTCAACCTAAGCGTAAGGGTAACGGACAAAGACGGTATATCAGAAATGTAAACCTTGAAAAAGCTATACTTATCAATTTAGAAGAAAATCCTCAAACAAGTACAAGAAGACTGGCTACACAGTACAACGTTTCGCAAAGCCTTTTTTTGGAACTTGAGTCATGATAACCTTTTACACCCTTTTCACCACCAGCCGGTTCAAGAATTAACTACAAATGATTTACCTGCAAGGATTGTTTTTTGACAGTGGTATCTTAACATGTCCAGACACGACTTAAATTTTTTATCTCATATTTTGTTCACCGATGAGACATGGCTTAGTTAACCATCCTAATAGTCATACATGTTCTGATGAAAACCCCCATGAAATATGTCCATCAAGATTTCAGCACAATTTTAATGTAAATGTATGGTCAGGAATTGTTGGAGATGCTCTAATAGGTCCATTTATTCTTCCCCGTCGACTGACAGCTCTTGAATTTCTTCGATTTTTAAATGAAAATCTCCCAATGTTATTGGAGGATATATCACTAGGTGTACGACAAGTTATGTGGTACATGCATGACGGGGCTCTGGCACATAGTACCTTAGCTGCCAGGCAATGGTTGAATCTAAATTTTCCGGGACGTTGGATAGGTCGTGGTGTCGATGCACCCGTTAGTTGGCCTGCGTGTTCACCGGACATTACCCCACTTGATTATTTCTTATTGGAACAACTGAAAAGTCTTGTTTATGCTACTCCTGTTAATACTGTTGAAGAATTGCGTAAAAAAATCTTTCTCGCAGCTGACGTTATTTGTAACAACCCAGAAATATTTGCAAGAGTACGTCATAATTTTAATCGTCGTGTTAGATTGTGTTTACAGAAAAATGGGAACTACTTTGAAAATATTCTTTAGAAACATTTTACTTTAAAATAACGTTATGTTCCTTAGTATTGCATTTGAGATTACAGTAGGTAGTTTTAAATTAAAATTTATTAATTAAATTAGACTCTTAAAATAACTTGATTTGTTACATAACGAATACTTACTGTCCCTTCAAAATAAATTTATTAAAATTACTTTACCAGGAAAGCGTTTTCCTTTAGCTATTAATGAGTGGTGTGTTGATGTTTTTGTATTACTGCAACCATTGGCGCTGTAAAATTTCCGAAGTTGGTTTTTCGTAAATTATCTAAAAAAAACTATCGCGTTTATAGAAAAAATGCAAGAGAGAAAAAATGTTTGTTTTTAGTTGTTACATCCGAAAATGTAAATAAGATATATATTTTCATACAGGGTGACAAAATCTTTGGAGTAATATGTTGCATGTAGTCGACAGCAGCGCCTCTGGTGGATATATTTAAATAATATTAATAGAAAGTATGTGTCCGCACTGGACAAATGTCTGTACCAAATATAAATGATTTACGCAACATCGTTCAAGATAAATTGAAGGAAATATTGGTTGGCTCTACAACATTCAAGACCCTGTAATTCCTCAGGAACGATTCACGTTATACCTAAGGTGCTCTGGTGAATTTTATGTGTTTATCGATGTGTTTTTTTTGAGAAAAAAAGCTTTAAAGTAAGTAGGAAAAGATTAATAAAGAGTAGGTACGTTTTTTAAAGTACAAAAGAGACTATGATTGTTTGAAATAGACATCAGTACGACATAAAAGACTGAATTGAACTGAGACTCATATCGCTGAATTAGTCTTTAGACTATAAAATATAGAGCGCCCTATTAAAAATGTCGGTAATATTATAGGTCTGTCAAACATGGCTCAAAAAAATAGAAAATATTGCAGGAAAGTGAGATTTTCTATTTACTAATTGACCTGTTTCAGCGAGTTTTAAAATCTGAACTGGAAAAAAATATGGATTTGGTTTGGATTTTGGGACTGTTGGGATTATGGGTAGAACTAAAACACTTTAATAATAATTAAAATATATTGTTTATTCGCTTATTCAGATAGCACGTCTATTCTGTATCAAATCAGATTAAAAACTAAAACTCTCTCTTAAGCTTATGCTACAATATACCTCCGTATGTTTATAAGCATTTTAATTTATGAGCAAGAGCCGTTGGGCTTGAGAAATATAAACATATTAAAAGTGGACATTAGTATCTAAGGATGGGAATGTTTTTGTTTACGTAACTTGAGTATCTTTCGACAGGGACACAGTGTATTATTCCAGTCCCTGACTACATAAGTCGATTTGCAATTTCTAAAACTGTTTTCTTTAAAGGTTTTTTGATATTAGGTGAAAGAAAACTGTAGTTATTCAAGCATGTGTTAACATTAATTGATCAAAAGCAAGAATTAATCTCTAACTACATGCTTATAAATGGGAATACGTACTTCAGTATAAAATTTATCATGTGCAATACTATTAAATAACTGTGGAGTATAGACTACTATACCAAAAGCACTCAAAATAATATAAAAAGTCATCACCTTATAACAGTAATGTGACTGGCGCATTGAAATCATCATTACGTAACAATTTTGAACAGTGGAAATTTGCATGGATAAATTAAATAGAATGGTAACACTTTGCATGTTATGCCGAAACATGTTAAGGATTTGTAACGGAACTGCTCACAATAATAAGTGTTGTGAGAAACCTTTACGAGGACATTATGTTAGTATTTTTATAATATAAATATTTTAGGAATTTCCGTTGCGTTGTTTCCAATAAATCTATACTCCGCGATCGAAATTATAGAGAGTGACTCATCGCTAGCTTTTGGACTAGTAAGGGGGATGAAGCGTGCCGGGAACGAAAATCCATTGGCGTATCTGCGTAAAAGGCAACAAAATATAGAAAACATTGAAAAAAGATAATAAAACATAACATCTAATATTTTTTACGGTTTGCTATAACCGATACTTTGATCCATTTTAATTATTACAGCATATTAAAATGTCCTAGTTGTGTTTTTTTAATTTATAAATTTCTTATAGCCATGGAATTAGACCCCTCATCTACGCTTATGCTATGACGTTTCTCAGAATGGATAAATCAAATCCGTTTACACCCACTAAAAAAGCATTTCCCTATTCCCTACCAAGTGCAAAAGACAGAGATAGAATATAGATCGACGTTCAGTGTAACTCAGTCTATAGACGATTATAGATTCTATCGATGTGCGTAGTGAGCGGCACAAAGATAAATAATATTGAACCGTTATAAAAATCATTTTATATTTTATGCGCATTATGGTAATAGTGTGTTTATATTATGTCTGAGTCACCCTCTATAATTTCGACCGCGGAGTATATATGGTTTGTGTAATTTGGTGTCCAAAAAAAGACATAGCAATATTCCAGCCTCCATCTGACAAAACAATTATATTACATTTTTATTACCTCAATATTTGAGAATTATATTATTATGAATTATTAAACCTAAGCTTTTATTAGCTTCTGAAATTATTATTTATATGAAGGCTAAAATTTAACTCGGGTTGAAGGAAACACCTGAATCCTTGAAACTCAAAATTTACCTTCTTCCTAGAAAAAGTGAATGTTTCACATTTTTTAACATTTAATGGCAACCAATTAGGTTCACACCAAAGGCCGAGTCTACTGAGATTTTTCTAGAGATCAACGCAGTTCTGAAAGATGTTACCCTTAAATAGAATCATATAGAAGATGAGGCACATTTAAACAACTAACAAGGTTATTAATTAAAATATAGAAAAGCAATGGACTGATCCTTGAGGCACAGAAGGGAATTTCGCTTTTTTAACGGCATGACTATGAACATTATCGTCATTTTCTTCGGACTCGCTGTCATTCGCTTCCCCCACCATTTCAGCCGCACCACGGCTCGCCGAAAAATCAAGCGACCCACTGACTTTTGACAATATTTCTTATGCACTTAACATACTTCCACAAATAAAATGTTTTTAATTGGGAAAGTACTCGGGTTGCTAGTTATGACAGTATTTTTTTGCCGCTACCAACCTAATTTGTTTAACAATAGGCCGTCAAATTTGAGTCTGTATTTTTTTTAACTTAAAGCTCTCTTCATAAGCTTTCCAAATATATAATAATATATAACTATATCTCGCGCATGCGTCGTATATTTCATTTTGCAACTAAGGCTAAAAAATAAAAAAACTTCCCAGGTTGCAAAGTTTGAAATTAAAAAAATATGATAGGTTTCAACGCATTATTATGAAATCTACCTTGAAAAAAATCAGTGCGATTGTGCAAGAGCTCGGGATCGTCCAGACTAATAATTAGTTAATTTGTTTTTGAGGCCATAACTTGCAAACTATTCAACTTACCGATTCCAGATTTCGTGTGAGTTATTACCCAGTGGTAAGGATTGAGAGGATGCAATGCCAAAACATTCTGGTAATAATACCGCAGTTTATAAATGTTTAATTCAAAAGTCATATATAAAGTTCTTCTGTTTACAACTTTTGATCTAATCAACATTTTTTGACGCTCGATGGCTAGTTTTGTAGGTCTTTTGAAGACGAAAAAAAAAGTACTTTACTGTTTTCTCGTGAAAATGGACGGGAAAAAGTTATAAACGAAAAACGTGAATTTACGTAAAAATTAACAAGCCTGTAAACAATCTTTCCCCCATTTTTATGACTGTGGAAACTAATATGTGATTGTACATAATATTTAGCATCTATAGTGATAAATTCAGCTTGCCGAAACAAAAAGTCGCGAAATGGTCATTTTCCACCTCTTTTTCCTGGTCTAAGCAGTACGATGAACTGTTTTGTTTGATTCCAATTTTACTGAGCTTTTATCACCCTGTGGGCATACCCACATTCAATATTAGTATAATACTAGATTTTATAAAAACATGGAGTAACATGATAACCGATTTTTTCAAAACAAATACGGACTCTCAGTTCAAATCGTCCACTAAAAATTATATTTTCCTTAACAAGAAGGGAATTAAAAAGAAGCCTCGGCAGTTTTACGAGTTCCACGTTCTTATTACTGTCAGGTACAAAGTGTCGTGCATCTACTTGCCTCATTCCGCACCACGCTAACTACGCTTTTCAAAATAAATAATTGGCTGAAACGAGACAACTTTTTACACGTTAACTAAACATAATTAATTACCATAAACCTAAATTTTTTACTAGTGCCGGTTTGCTAGAAACCCAGCGTGAGGCAGGTACTGGCCTAATTCTGCATCACGCCCACCAGCAGATTTTTAAGATGCTTAAGCGACATATTGAAACGAATCGACTTTCCGGAATTTTGATACATTTATCTTGGCGGAACAGCTTTTTTATTGCTGTCGTTTCCCCGGTGTGAAGTTGGTTCAGTTTAACGATGAAACTATATTTATTTTTTATAATGCGAATTCGACATTTTACGATATTAGAAAAAATATAAGCCCTAGAACTTCAGGAAAAAAATTTAGATCAATAAATCGACCAAGAGAAATTGCTGGAAATAGTTTTCAAGTTCGTAGCTCGGCCGCAAGGGGGCGCAATCTACATATCAAAAAAAAAAGTTGAATTTTTCTCAGAAATGTTTCCTATTATTATATATTAAATAGAACAAATATGGATAGCCGGATTCATTGCGTATAACTTTTGTTATTGACATTTGCTCTATCTCTCGACAGAAAGTGTGGGGGAAACCCCTATTGTCTGATCAACAAAAGCCCATGGTGTTATACCTCGTTGGAAAGGTCTTTTCATGCTTTATCTCGTGGTGAATGCGTAATGTCATTTACCTCAATATGGAAACCTACAGATGGCGTTATTTCAAAAGAATGCCGTTTTGTGGATTTTTCTCAAAAATTTTATAGTTTTCTTCACATAAATGTATTCAGCACAAAAAATTGATGAGTAAAGTATAAGTTTGAAATTCATAACGAAAGTGTTATTTATTTATAGGTGCTATTTATCCAAGTTTAGGTTGTTTCACGTTTTCTTAAAAAAATTAAATATCAGGATAAAACTTTTTATAGGTTAGTTTGAAGGGCATAAAAATAGCTACATTTTGAAGCCAAAAAGGGTTCGATATCTTTTTTATTATCAAGTTATTCGCAAATTAGTGAGCAAAAAATAAATAATGATAATGAATTGAGGAACACGCTAACGAAGACATTTAATTATTATCAAAACAAAATGCATTTATAAAAGAACTTACCTAAGCACACGGCGAAGGTTAAATTCCTGTATTGAAAATAATGGTATGCATTTAGAGCATTTATAAACATCTTTACTTTTGTTAAAATTTAATTGTTCTTTTGTTACATAATATCAATATTGTTTGTTATAATTTTTGTTATTATTTTCAAGATTGTTATTGACTCACTCATTTGCGTGGGTCGCCAAATTACTTTTGTTGTTTATTAAATTGAATTTTAAATTTGAGATATTTCGGTATTTTTCAAAAAAATATACTTCAAGTAGATAAGCCTCCCTTATATTAAAACATTTTTTTTTCAATGTGATAAACTTTTTGATCTATTATGTTCCATTAGACATGTACTTCTCTCATATACTAATTATAAATCGTAGGGATGAAAACTTCCCTCAAAATACACCCCCAAACTCCAATTTTTCACGATATCTTTGCAACGAAGTACAATTTTTCCAAAAAAAAAAAAAAAACAACTGATAATTTACTGGCGTTAGGAAACGGAGTTTATTTTTATAGGAGTGGGAATGATTCTTTTAATATTTTTGGCTCTCTAAAAATCCTGATTATTATTTTCCCACGGAAATAAACTTTTTTTTTAATAAAATTGAATTCTGATATTTAACATATTCCAGTAGATTTTTCAAAGATACACTTCAAGGGGGTAGATCATCTATGTATTACAGTCGATTCCTTTCCATTGAAAATGTCTCATACCTCTCCTATTCTGATAGAATATATCGTATTGGCAATGTTTGTCACATTGACAATATATTTTTTTTTAATATAAGGGTAGTTTATTCCCTTAAAGTACATTTTTTGAAAAATATCGAAGTTTGTTAAATTTAAAATTCAATTTAATAAAGAACAAAGGTATTTGAGTTTTTTTAACATTTTCGCAGGTCAAAACAAACAAAAAATCATATTTATTCCTATAAAAAATAAGGGATGCAAATACCAGGGATCGAAATGCTACGCATAATATCATATTTCAATGCGAAATAATTCCCAGTCGGTTTCATAAAGCTTTATCAAATCATACTAGAGGTATTCTCAAAAAACTGATCTTAGGAATAAATTTTGTTAATGGTTTTCACCCCTTAGAATGTTTTTCCGCAGATAAAAAAATACGCATTGATCCTCTTCGACATATCAAAATTTCAGCGAAATTTGTAGAAGACACTTGGGGACTCTTCCTTGTAAGTCATCTGGGGATGATTTTTTTTCTATTTGCATCTAGTATTTATTATCTCAAATTTGAATCAATCTCTCACTTCATGATTTCAAGCTCTCCGATTCTCGAAAGACCTATACAATAACTCCCTTTTACGTTTTCCATTTCTTTCAGGTATATGTCTTACCAGCTACCAATAAATCAGCAAGCATATTTTTATTACACCTTGCTGTAGTTGCGTTGATGTCAAAATTCAATGATCATAAATTCATTTGGTTCTATCATTTATATTCTCACAAGTGCACAGATGTTAACGAATCCAGTTCTAAATGGATTAATTCTACGTTGGATTTTGTTATATGAATCATGAACCAGCTCGTAGTCACTGATTGTATAATCTGAACTGGGTAACTATGTGTATCATGTGAAATTAGTCTGCAGGAGCTTGCGCGGAGGGTTACTATTGCAACAGGACAATAACAGATTTATCAGAGTTTCGTGGTTATACATACCCTGTCAACTCACAGTCTTATGTAGTCTCGACCTTCTGATGTACGGAATTTTCGTGGTTCTAAACCCTCGTCCATCCCAGATTATGGGAATTTTGGAGTTACGAAATTATGAATCTCCGGAAAGCGAATGTTTTTATAATCATTGACTTCTTGTCAGTTTGAAACCTCGAAAACTGCTTTATGGGGGAGTTTCTTGATGTTAGAGCCAAAACATAAACCAATCCAAGAATTCTGAATTTATATTCCGGTTCATAGCGTCGAATTGCTAAGAGATACACCGGTTTGGACACAGCCCAGCCCATTTTTTGTATAGTGTTCTTTAATTATTACAATTCAGAAAGAACAGAAAATATTCTGACTACAATTGAGAGATATCTTGCTTGCCATTTATCGATCACGCTTTAAGTGTCCCTCAATTCCCTACTCTCCCCTACTACACTCACTATATTTTTATGTCATTTTATAAGTTTTTATAGTAAGTATAAGTAGGTAAATGTATTACGTGATTTATATGTTTATGTATCTTCTGTACTTATTAGAAATTCGGATCACACAAATACTTGCATTAAATTTAACATTATCAATGCCCCGTGGTCTATTTTCGTAAACAAATGGTACATGATCATAAAATAAACTCTTTTGTGCACATGGACAATTGCCTTGCACGTCATGAAAAAAACATTACATACTTCAAACATTTACATATTCAGATTTATTGTTATATAAGAAAAGAAATCATGGCAAATTTATTAAAGGCGAAAACGTTATAATTAATTGACATCGAAGATAATAGGTCGAATAAGAAATAAATTGCTAATATTTTATTTTTGTCACTTAAGTATCTAATTATGTTAATTCTATTGGGTAACTATTTTGTTAATTAATTATAAAATAGTGTTGAAACTTATAATAAAATGAAAACTAACCTTAAAAGGAAGCTATTAAATCCGAATTAGGTCAGGATTCTTATGATGAATTTTAATACTCAAGTCGAACTTAAAAAAAACACATTTTATTGTACTTTATGACGGGGAAAGGTATGTAGAATGATAATATCAAAAAATTTACTCGAAAGAATTGACGCTAGGTTGGCAAATTGTAAATAAATAGAAAAATTACTTATTTTTTGACTTTGTTTTACTGCCCATGAATATCTAGATGAATTATCGGAAAATTAGTTAATTTGTATTATAGGCAATTAAATTACGTACAATTTAAGGTATCTAACGTCATGTTTCGCCAATTTGTTAACTGTAAAATAAACGTCGAGCTCGGAAAAACATTAAATAGAGCTTAGCAGTTAAATAAATGAAATATTAGATCAAAAATCTTGCGCCGAACTAAGAGCGACGCTCACGCGCATGCGCATGCCCGACACTGCTTCTCACGCCCACTAACCGTTCTTTAACGTTAACTTTTACTGCTGCGAGCGCGTTTCTTACATGAACTATCAATGTACTTGTAATCAAAACTTTTTAAAAATAAAAGTTTAACCCTTCCTTTAATTGTCCCTAAATTCCCAGTCCGATACGTCCAATAAATTAATTAACAATTAGGCAACGTTATAATTTAAAAAAGCTATCTTGAGAACAAAGAGGCGTAAAAATAAGCTCTATTTAATGCAAAAAGAGCGAATTCACGAGCGGCTTTTGCCTAATGCTGGGACCATTTATTTAAAACGCATTATACCCATTGCCCTTTAAAAAAAAAAGAAATTCAATTAAACACTGCTTGCCGAAAACTTACGATTGTCGTTTTTAACGATATAAAGGGTTTTCTTCTAGTTTACGTACGGCAACAATAAATGCAGACAATTGTCAGACTCTTCTACGATTGAGGGTGCTGTTTAAAATAAACTTTGAGAACTACCAATGCTCTGAAGACTCGATTTAACATTTCAGTTGGGAAATTATGGATCATCCAGTACATAGTACAAGTAATGTACACACATGTTGAATGTTTTAAGCATTCATTGGGTTTTTAAGTCTGAAAGCAGTGACCGATTAAACGCTGACAAGTTGTCATTTTCCCTTTTTTGCTTTTGAAAATTTTATATTGATCCCGCGGCCGGTGACCGTAGATTATCTATACTTGTACAGAGGATTGGCGCCCTCTGTGCAGGTATGGTAGGGTGGAAGAATGTTGGCTTGGGTCAATGTGAGAGATTGACACCGGTTGGAATTTGACCACCCCCCTAATTAATGAGGTTTCCCTCATTCCTGCACTGAATGGTGGTTAGGGCTTACCAACATAAGTCGTTTCTGGGCGCAAATGCGCCCTGCTTAATAATAATATACCGCCTCCTCTCCCTGACCACCGTGCGCGCAGTACTCGCGACTAAATATTTGTTATTGTTTGAAAGTTCAAAAAAAATAGTATTTTTATATTTTTTTTCTGTTAGGATAGCAGTTTATAAAAATATTACACATACGTGTTCCGACTTGAGTAATCTTGGCTTAAACTTCAATATTTAAATCTAATTATAATAAATTAGCTACAAACTGTCCTCGGTAACTCGATTTGTGACATCCCAGAAATGCATATGTAACAGCTGTCCATTAGATTAGAAATCTTTTAGAGTAGATATACATACATATAAGCTTTTATAGAAGCGGTTTTCAGTATGTTGTTAAGTGTGTCCCACAGTCTACACGGGGGAAAATATCTACTTGTAGAGAAAATTTTAAAAGTTTGATAACTAATATCAGTGGGAGCAACACAACTAAAACATTTACAAACTCTAGCACTTTTGGTTATGTCAGAAGTTCCCATCAACTTTGTTAATTTAAACGGAATTATATATTTTCTTTTACGTTATTGAACTCTACTACCTATCACCAAAAAGATTAGTTTTGATAAATTTCGTTCATTTCAAAATGTTTACATTAGTTAAGCACCATCTCCAACAGTTGAATCCCTTTAATTTTTGGAATAGGTAAACGTTAACGTGTTTGTCAGAAATGTTTAGCGAAGCGTAATTATTTGGGTACAAAAAATACAGTACTTAAATACTTCTGGACTAAAATGGCTTTCAATTGCTAGACTGTTGTTCCTTAGTATTTCATGTATATATCGAAATGTGGAACTCATGGTAGTATTTACTCCTGATTGAGGATGTTCTTCGCTCTCAATACTGTCAGATAAGTCAAACAATTTTTACTTACCTCGGCAAAAACAGTCATTTTGTTGTTCTTGTCGGTCTTGTTCTTCGATACAAATTATTCAATGATTCGAATGGCTTTGGAAAAGTCGACGTGGTTATACATATACAGGACGTTTACTAAAGAATGGGCCATGCTTTACAGCTAGCTTCTTTGGATGAAAATAAGGGGATTTAAATCAACATACCTTAGTACCATCTTGCTCCTTAAGAAGGCATAGATAAATCCGAGATAGTTTTTTATTTCACTTTTTTACGATTTGTTTATAATTTGGGTAATTTTACTCAAATTTTGGAAAAGTAGATTTTTTTGTGTTATAAACACGAATATCTGCTTGTTCTTTGCAATAAATATACAAGGCGTTTTGAGCAGTATATTGTTTCCTTCAGATTTTTTTTAGGTTAGATATTTTTGGTTTAAGTTTGACAAATATTTGGCGAGTGACCAACATTGTTAATATAGGTACATAAAAATTTAGTGCAAAAAAATAATATGGAAAACAGACACTTGAGGATATAAACTTTTAAAATAGCATTGCTCCATTTTAATTATTTTTTTTTTTTTTGATACAAAATGTTCCAACAAAGATATCGTTTGAAAAACTAATTTAAAAAATGTATTCACTGCTAATTTGTAATTTTATTACATGCTAATTTATAGCTATTAAAATAAATAACCGCTTGAAACATTTCGTTAGTCTACTCTTTTTTATATATTTACAATTTTATTAGCTTTTTTCCTGTTTAATTAAAGAAAAAGGAATATATTCACAACATGCCATCTCTTACACAATAATTCCCCCTAAGAAAAACTTATTAAGAAATTAAACAGTCTCGTCGAATTATTGCCAAAAAGAGTTATTTAACATGGAAAATTACAAATTTGAATACATTACGTCCAAATTTCTGACTCTTAATGTTTTTGTTTTTGTATTGTTCATGGATGAAAACCAAAAAACCATGACAATATTGAGCTATTTAGAGTATGTTTTGGAAAAAAAATACTGTATATTCAGGAGCCGATAAACCATACAAAAATGAGTTTTCCTATGGACTATGAATCTATATTCTTTTTTGAGATTGTCAAAAATAATAATAAAAAGTTTAGTTTTACCTTTTCCAAAAAAAAAACGTTAAAACGTTTCATGGCAACTGTTTTGAGGTTAAGCTTTTTAAAGTATGTCATGTGCAGTAAAATTAATTGTTTAAAACGCACCTTTTCACTATCACTAATTTTAAAATGTGCCTTTTTCAGCCCCATTGACATCCCCACAACGAGATTTTTTCTCTGAGCATGGGTAAGTCTATGAAGAATTCTGAATGGACTCCCTGTATATTTTCTTTGTGGTTATTGGGTAATTGAGCAAAAATTGTTTTTCACGTTCAATCTTGAAGTATCGTTGAGCTCTTAGGGAACGTTTTAGAAAAAAATCTTACTTTTGTTTTTTTGTGATTGTTTTGACGAGAAGAATTAACCTTAAAAGTTTATATCAAATTTAAAGCACTGGCATATTCCAAAGCATGGTATTAATTACATGAAAGGTACATTCAAGAAAGGTCTTCTTAGCATTCGAAATTTCAAATCAAAAAGCGGTTCAAGATTAACTTTTAATTTTCAAACACTGTCAGACGATAAATAAGACAATGAATAGTAGATTTTTATTTAAAGGCGTTTTTTCCCTACTGTATGCCTTCACGCAGGCTAGTGCTAAAATTCCGATTCCATTTGGAGATTGAAGGTTCAGCTTTTGGAGCAGCCTCTGTATAGACCCTGACCATTCTATAATATACCTGAACCCTTCAAAGGTACTTATTAAGAATAGGAAATGAAGAATGTTAATGCGTGTTAGTCCACAGTGCGAATAATTCCAATACATTTTTATAATACTACTAGATAAACAAATAATATTTCATTTCTATACACTTTTCTTAAATTGGCCTTTAACCAGGAATTCATCAATTCCTTAATCTCATCGGCATTCTTAAGTCTTTTCTCTCCTAGTTGCCTTGAATGGTTCAAAGATATAACAATCAGAAGAAGCAATGTTGGCCATTACGAAGGATGGAATGGAATTGGACAGCACAACAATTTTTTTTGTGAAGTAATCATTGCTTCGTCCTTTTTCTCACTTCGATCCTAGGAAGGATGCTTAGGATCTTTCCAGAAGAAAATTTCAACATCTCGGTTAGACAATGTTGCCCTTAAACAAAATCATTGATTACACAGTGTACAATTTTCATAAAATACTGCCAATTTCTTAAAATATCGGCAAATTACAACAAACAGATACATTCAGCTAAAATAATATTTGTACCGCTAATTGAATATACAGTTATTATTTTAATAGTTCTGCACAAAAGCACATTTAAAAGATATGATCTTAACCACGTACATAACCTCAACAGAAATAGTCGACGGCTATCCTATGTAACGAATAACTTATATCTCTCCTTTTTGGATTAAACTATCATTTTCTTATAAAAAATATCATAGTAATAAACATACATCTAACTTCACCTTTAACTGTATGCCAGTTTGTATTGTTTCATACCTACTCAAGAAAATACTATTGTCGTTGCATATACACATTACCACACTCACGTGCATATGCGTTTGAATAAATTGTAAATCTCGCCTACCATCCAGAAGTGTGTGACATTGATCAATAACCTATTGTTATCTTATATAGATCTGCATATCCATTCTTCAGTATATTGTTATGAAACTAAATGTTCTAGATAGAAAAATGCAGATATCGGAATGAAATAGATTAATGGAAATCTTAAAAATGTTTAGTATTTCTACAGATGGGGATCATTTTTTCTGTTCTTAATTTCCGCATCATTGATTTTCCTTAAAATTCTCATAATCTCGCTTCATGTCAGTTAGTTGGCATAGATTGTAATTGGTGACACCCCATTAATTTCAGATCGGGACTATTGAGAGATGCCAAGTGGTCAGCTCAAACTTGACGTTTCGAGAGACATTCTCTCTTTCAAAATAAACTCAGTAACTGGAGATTAAGTCCTCCGGCTAATATTTGTTGTGTGCATTGATCCATTACGTTCTTGATTTTTTTCTAAATGGGTTAACCCCTTGTCTTGGCTGAAGTTATATCGATTCGTATGGATTTCTATTGCCCCCTGTCTTAACCAAAATCTTCTCAAGAACGCGAAATTTTTTATATTAATTAGGTCTGTCGTATGACCCTTATCACCCGTGCTCCTCAAGCTAATTTATCTCCGTCAAGAGACACTTGTGTTCGTTTAATTTCATACTGACATGTCTTTCCGTTTGTTCAATGTATACTTTTCCTCATTCATGTACAGTAATTGCTGTATACACCAGAGTCTTGGAGTAGATCGTTATTGCAACTAGTCTTGGGAAAGGCTATCCCTATTTTCCTTATGTTGTAGAGGCATTTATGTTATTTTTCCTTAAGGGCCCCATATTCTTTAAATAGTGTTTTCCGCAAAGACAAATAATTTCAAACATTTAATAACTGAATAATCTAAAGCTTATCAAATAATAGGAATGTTATGTCATACCACCTGAGTATTTTCAAAGACGCCGCAGTAAAACGAATAAACAGGTGCAAAAAACGATCAAACCCTCAAGGTTTTAGGTACTGAAATCTACGAAAATACTAACATTTTTATATTTAATTCTACATGTAAATATTCTTATAACATTTACTTGTTTAGTCCTACATATAAAATTGTTTACTTTTATTTATAAATACGTGAAAATAATTCTTAAAATGTGGGGTTAGAATAACAGCAAACGCATGTTTTACAAATGTTTTTTTTTTACTTATTATTTTATTTGAGAAAATTTAATTGGTAACAATGAATAAACAAAACACCAAGGATTTTATTTTTGTGCTTACTTTTGTTCTACACGTTTTACTTTTAAAGATTTCAGTACCTAAAAACGCCAGAAATTTCACTATTTCCTCGGCCAGGAATATGGCCACCTTAAGATGCCACCTATCTTGCATATAAATCATATATTCCTCTTTTTTCTTGTCCTTAGATCATCCGACATGACATGCTTGACTTTCTGTATACACTGTGGTCTAATGTTCTGCCCTGTTTTCTCTTGATAAGGATATCGAGGAATGGCAGGGTACCATTTTGTCAGAACTAGAGACAAAGGTGAACCCATATCTGCTGCATCAGTTTGTTCATAAAACTAATCGCTAATGGAAAGGAAAGTCCATTCGCTACACAATTTTGACAGATCCACTAACTTGTCCCCTTCATAGCTTCAAATAAAGCAGAATGCGTTTGCCTCACAATCAGTAGTGAATCCCTGCTATCTCTTGAATAATAATAATAAGCACAGATGGCATAGAAAATAACCCGACTATCATTCATGACTACGGTGAAAATTATCTATTTGTGGGTAGTAGATCATGGAAAAGAAAGAAAATATATATCACAAAAGACAGTCACCTGTGTTTCTGTCATTAGGATTTTAATTTGTTCTCTCGGTTATATAAATTGTTAAAATTAATGTCCACGGCATTTTTATTGTTTCAGTGGTAAAAGTTTTCAATTTTAGTTTCCTTTCAAACTAAACTAAAATAGCATTTTACAAACAAAACATGCATACACAATTTTAAATTTAAATAGGGTATATTAAATAAACCAGATGCAACTATCATATTTGCGAAAAGTGTATCAGTATGTCCTTGTACGGATTTACTTTAATATACCTTTTTCTATTTTCAACTAACTGATTCTATGTAAAACAGTTATGGTCATTTGAATAATTTTGCATACCAATTTTATGTTAATTTCAATATAATTATCCAGCATAAATGTATGAATCGTCTCCCTGTTAGTTATTTGTATTGAAATAAATATAGTACTAGGATTCGTATAATCTGTTTTATGTAAGTAGTATTATTAATTGTTATGAAATTAAGTACAACATTGCCATACGAGGAAAAAATGGGTAAATACGAGTAGTTTTTTTAACAATGATTATCTTTAGTAAATTATATAAAGATAAAGTATAACCATTTTTAATATTAACGAAACAGTTTTTATTCTAATTCTCTCTAATTCTCTAATTATCTTCTACAAATTTCATAAAGGGGTAATTTGTTACTGAATTGGTAGTAACGT
This sequence comes from Anoplophora glabripennis, assembly GCF_000390285.2. NCBI lineage: Eukaryota > Metazoa > Arthropoda > Insecta > Coleoptera > Cerambycidae > Anoplophora > Anoplophora glabripennis. The sequence continues at coordinate 1,093,193 of NW_019416739.1, forward strand.
TTCAATTCAACAAAGTGCCTAAAAGGACATAGCACAGGAGAGATACCTTATTTGATAGCAATAGGTAATAGAAATTGCTTAGAAACTTTGCAGTAATAGCCTATTACATAATAAGGTAATAACTAGTCTTTTAAAGCACAAGTTTGAAGATACAAAACGAGCACGATTATTGTTTGATATTCAAATATTACCCTTTAAGGGGGCGTTATATGCGAAATTTTTTGTCCAGCAAAATTTTAGTCTTAGAATTAGAAGACTTTTATACACTTATAAAAAAAAACTTTATAATTTAACATTTTCGACTACTTTCTTGTTTCAAAGGCGGCATTTACAGATTCGTGGAGATAATTACCCAACCGCAAATTAATTATTATTATGCAACTGAATAGCTGTCAACGTCTAAAGTCTAAAGCAATTAAAATCCTGATTAGTGATTAGATGTAAACATACAAACATATATTACACAATCCCATTTAGTTCAGCTACACATCTTATTATTTAATCCGAACCAAAAACAATGTGAATTGTGTGAGACTGTAATATAACTCTGCACGCAAGATTTTTCGGATCAGATAGAGAGTGAATATGCACATCCTTAAAGGGCATTCAACTTTCATGCGAACATATTAAACGAAATTGCGATATATATGGCGTATTATAAGCGACCAAGTAATGTTTATATTTACTGATTACTAAATTGTTCATATTGCTTTGAAGAGTTGGAAAGTTCTGTCCAGGATTCATTGAACGTGTTTATTATTGAGTCACTAGTAATAACATCAAATCAATCATAAAACATAATAACTTTTTTATTACTCTTGACGGATAAATCCTATCTTTTCGCATGTTTTTCAGGTCGGTAACTATCTGTTTGCCCACTCTATTTGCGTGCGGTAATCTTACAATAAAACACGCAAAATTTAAATACCTACACACTTGAAAATATTTGTCTATTGACCACTTGATGGCAATTAAATGCGTACCGATGATGCCGCACAATCAAATAATACTCATTTATTGTAATTTCATTCATTTTTAATAATTCAGAACATTGTTAAACATTTTTACAAATTTTTACTCTAACTACCCAGGCATTGTCCAAGCCTACGGTAAAGATCCCACGGGATATATCAACCTCCCAGATGCTTCCAAAACCATAGGTACTTTCAGGAAACCCAAAAGTTTCCAAATTTCAGGTGCGCACAGGTGACCTAAAAACAAGTACTAGGCAAGGCAAAGCCACAAAGACGCTCATATGAGCACAAGACTATCCCGAATGTGGGGACTGAATGTCCAAAACCCAAGGGACAATGATGAAAGACGACAATATTTCAAAGTCTATGATTTGAAAAAAAAATTGAATTGAATTTCGGAATTTTTTAAGAATGTCTCGCTGATCTCGAACCGTTAATTGAAAGTAGTTCATTTATGTCCAAACAAAATATAAAATTTAGTAGGTATCGCAATTCTCTAAATTGTTTGTGAACAAATAAGTCCACACCAGTTTGCAGGCTAACGTTTGTGGTCAAATGGTTTGTTTTCCATCTGTAATGGAAAACAGAAGACATATGTTCATGTCGTATTTTTGTTGTGCCGCTTTAGAAAATGTCTGATTCCGATCACTTTTTAGGTCGGAAAGTACGTCGTCATTAATTTAGACCGGAAAGAAAGGTGGGTAAAACCACCCTAAAGCTTCGAGAAACGAACCCAATATTATTAGTCTAACCAAATTACACTTGAAGAAAAAAAATGGTTACCTGGACTTTTATAAGTGGAAATGGTAAAAGAACTTATAATAAACCTAAAAAAATAAATGCGTGAGCAGAGGTGGCGGAGGGTTGATTTGGGGGGTTGAAAAGTTGTGAAAAATTGAATCATTGGGATTTCTGGCGAAAGTTGACGTCAAACAGAAAAATATCCGCGCGTCAAAATACATAAGGAGAGGAGGGTCTAGTCTCTGGTATTTTCAACTTTTTTTTTGTGGGTTATTGGGTCAATTTATGAGGTCTAATACGTGTGTCTCATTTAGAGGGAAAAAAAAAGAAAATTATTGCCTGAATTTCTATAAGTGGAAATGGTAAAGGGGATTATAATAAACGAAAAAAAAAATAAATAAATAAATGCGTGAGCAGGGGTGGCGGATTGATTTGGGGAGTTGAAATGATGTGAAAAATTGGGATATCCGGTGAAAATTGACGTCAAACAAAAAAGTATCTAATACAAAAGTTGTAGATCATGCAAAAATCTATAACTTTTGTAGAGGTCACTTTTTAAGATAACCTCAAAATTTCCGAGAAAAATGCGAAAAACAGTTTGTATCCTGATTTTTCATTTTTTATTTCTCATTTCCGCAAAAATAACTTAATTTTTACGAAACTTGGTGAAAGTATACCTTTATGAGTCTTAAATAACCACAATTTTTTTTTTAATAAAAAACAAGAGTGATTTTTTTCGTTTTGACATATACTTTTTGGTGAAATAAAAAAAATCTTTAATCACAGTTCAAAAACATGTTCAAAAATGCAAAAAATGACTTGTAACAATGAATTTTTCAGTAATTGTTGATAATTTGCTTAAATTAAAAAAAAATAAAAAACTGATCAACTGATCAACTGAACACCATCCAATTCTACGGAAAAAATACAAAAAAACTGTGTCTCGTTGTTTGACCCAAAACTTTATTTTTGTACAGTATTGCTATAAAAATCTAAGTGGAATTACAAATGCACAAAGGATAAATTTATCTCTGGATGATTTGAGATACCTACAAAGTATTAACTGCAAAGTCTACTGTTGACGCGAAACTCGAAAACCCGAAATTTTGCAAAATCGTTTTATTTTTTACCTTGTTTTAGCTATCATTTAAAATTTTTCCTGTTTACGGCTCTGAACGCTTTCGAAATATCTATTGAATGAAGTCATAACAGTATAAAAGTCAATACGGCACAAAATATCCAACAATTTTTTTTTACTACTATCAGCAATACTAGATAATTAGAAATACATATAAAACATTTAATAAATTTGTATTATTTTTTTATTTGGTACAACTTTTTAAATTATTGATTAAAAAAAATTGTTGTTTATTTTGTGCTATATTGACTTTTATACTGTTATAACTTCCTCCAATAGATATTCTGAAAGCGTTCAGAGCCGTACTCAGGAAAAATTTTAAACGATAGCTAAAATCCTTTTTACGATTACAATAATAATATCATCTAATTCAGAATTAAAAACGACTTTATATTTTGTCATCAAAATAGCAGCGACGTATTTAAAAAAATTAACCTGATGATGGCCCCTCGAAGACGAAACGTTGGATTGCAAAAATGTTGGCGCCATTGGATAAAGGGAAAAAAGTGGCAATGTAAATATGCAAAAATTCGTTTTCAAATAAAGCCAGAAAAATAATTAAACAATTTTGCAAAATTTCGGGGTTTTCCTGATATTTCCGGAACTACCCGGAATTTTAAAACTTTCTAACCGGCATATTGTTAGGTATAAAAAAACAACTTTTTTCTAATCTGTGCCACCCCGCATCTCTTACTGTTTCCTAGATCCTAAGGCTATCCCATCCTTATCCTGGACACACTGTTAATCTATGAATTCATCAAAATTAAAAAAAAATAGGTACACTAATCGATCTTACGGAAAAAAACTTACTCTTTATGTTATTTGTTCACTATTAGATTTATGTTTATAACAATATTGTACAAAAATAAAGTTTTGGGTCAAACAATGAGACAGTTTTTTTGTATTTTTTCCGTACAATTGAATGGTGTAATCAGTTTTTGATTTTTTTTTTAAATTTAAACAAATTATCAACAATGACAACAATTACTGAAAAATTTACTGTTGCAAGTCATTTTTTATTTTTTTGCATTTTTGAGCATGTTTTTGAACTGTGATTACAGATTTTTTTATTTTACCAAAAGGAATATGTCAAAACGAAAAAAATGATCACAGGCAGAACTCTGTACGATGATTTTCCTATGTAGAATTTTTCTTTGAAAAAAAAAGTGTCATACCGGAAAAAATTAATATCTCGGAAACTTCTTGTTTTAAAAATAATGTGGTTATTTAAGACTCAGAAAGGTATACTTTCACCAAGTTTCGTAAAAATTAAGTTATTTTTGCGGAAATGAGAAATAAAAAATGAAAAATCAGGATACAAACTGTTTTTCGCATTTTTCTCGTAAATTTTGAGGTTATCTTAAAAAGTGATCTATACAAAAGTTGTAGATATTGGATACTTTTTTGTTTGACGTCAATTTTCACCAGAAATCCCAATTTTTCACATCATTTCAACTCCCCAAATCAACCCTCCGCCACCCCTGCTCACGCATTTATTTTTTTTTGTTTATTATAATCCCCTTTACCATTTCCACTTATAAAAGTCCAGGTAATAATTTTCTTTTTTTTTCCCCTCTAAATGAGACACACATATTAGACCTCATAAATTGACCCAAACATCAATAACCCACAAAATAAAAAGTTGAAAATACCAGAGACTACACCCACCTCTCCATATGTATTTTGACGCGCTGAAACCGAATCCGGTGTCAAAATTGCTCCATCTCCCTCCAGTTTTTTTAAATCGCGAAAAACTACCCCAAAAAACACGGAAAATCTTCAAATTCTCGTTTGGTAACGGGTCCGAAGGTTGACATAAACGTAAGAACCAGCACAATAAGCTATTTTATATGTAATTTGACGAGCTAAAACCGAATCCCCAGATACAATCCCTGTTTAGAAAATTCAAATTTACCATAAATGTAACATAAGTCACCTTTATTTAAGACATTAAGGAAATGGAACGCCGGTACCAAGAACGATGGGATGTTAATATGATAGCAGATTATTGTTGGATGCTTAAAAGGGAATCCGAGACAGATAGCAGAAAAAGAAAAAGGTATCCACTACACTACGATAAAAAAAGAGGGAATGTTAAGATCCGAGACAATAACATGCGATTTTCCGTATATTTGGGATGATTTTCGCGATTTAAAAAAACTGGAGGGTGATAGAGCAATGTTGGCTCCGGATTCGGTTTTAGCTCATCAAAATATATATGAAATAGTCTTATTGTGCTGGTTCTCACGTTTATCTCAACCTTCGGACCCGTGCTCAAGCGAGAATTCGAAGATTTTCCGTGTTTTTGGGATGATTTTTGCGATTTAAAAAAAATTGGAGGGTGATGGAGCAATTTTGGCTCCGGATTCGGTTTTAGCTCATCAAAATACATATGAAATAGTCTTATTGTGCTGGTTCTCACGTTTATCTCAACCTTCGGACCCGTGCTCAAGCGAGAATTTGAAGATTTTCCGTGTTTTTGGGGTAGTTTTTCGCGATTTAAAAAAAACTGGAAGGTGATGGAGCAATTTTGACTCCGGATTCGGTTTCAGCTCGTCAAAATACATAAGGATAGGTGGGTCCAGTCTCTGGTATTTTCAACTTTTTTTTTGTGGGTCTGTGTTAATTGTACTTTGCAAAACTTCACTTTTAAAAACAAATTATTGGTGGCAACACAAAAAGTATTGCACGTGCCACCTTGAGAAACTGTATTTAGAGGACATTTATGCTAGTAACACTTTGTGATTTTGGCACCTAAATAACTCTTACACAAATGTTTACATACATTGTCAAAAGTATGTAAAGCTGGACTTCCATCTAATTCGTACGTCTTTAATTTTAGGTGACTGTCACACAGCAACGTTCGCAATTACTCCCTACCGCCGGTGCCGATTTGGAGGACCTCATTCACCTGCAGGGACCCCTCACAGAAGATGCAGTGATGAAGTGCTTGCAAGCACGATTCTCGGCTTCCAACTTCTATGTGAGTCATTGAACAGAGATGACCTTGGGCAGCACCTGTCGCATTGCCTGCGGCCGGCCCTGCGTAAGGATTGACCATGAACTTGCCATTAAAAAACAACACTTATCCAGCTGCATTTACATAAATACCATTTCTTTCCTTTATCGCTATAAATTACAGCGTAAGGATAAGTTCCGACTCTCTCAGAACATGTTATTTCATACTTCGAATCAATACTGTTTATACCGTTACCTACCTGAATGATATTTATTCAGTTACTCGCAATTCCAGCGGAATTAAAATACTTCGAGGAAATTAATTATGACCGTTTTACCGAATATCGGTGTTTTTTTCTATTCGTCTCGTTATACCACACACATAAAATCGATAACAGCTTGAAAATGTGATGCGTTAGTTGGACTATTTTCTAGGCTAGTCCGCTCCTGACCCACTTTTAAATTATCGAATTATGAATTATTTAACGAAAACTTTTATCAGTATTATATTTTATAACTTATTCAAAATAAACCTAAGCTATTGTCGTTAATAGGAAAAGCTATTATTAGTAATAATATATGTACAGGGTGATTCAGTCAAAATGTCATTAATTTTAAGAGCAGATAGAGAAAAATGAGTATTATACGATGGCGTGATTAAAAAAAAATTAAATGCATATTTAAGCTGGAAAAAAATATTTTCAAATCATTATTTAACCCCCTTTTCAGACTGTTACTGACCGGCTGACGTCAGCCGGCTACGATATGAACAAGGCACCCTAGATGCAATGTTGCCATATTTATATATTTTCGCTCATATAAAGACAATAAATAAACGATTTGCTCACGTCAGCCAATAATAATTTAAAATGCTATATATTATTTTTTATAATTATACAATCAACATATTAAATTGTTATTGTTATTGTTGCCCAGCAAGAACCTCGAGGAGGTCTGAGCATGCCTTGCCAAAAATAAATTTGCTGTAAGCCTTCTACTAAAAATTGAAAGTAACGCGGCCCAATTAAACAATCGCCATATACTCCTGCCCATACATTGACACCGAATCTCCTTTGAAAGCTAAACCGACGAGTAGTGTGCGGGTTTTCATCTGACCGAATGTGACTATTATGGCTGCAAAGAAATTAGCTCTGTTTCACTTTAAATAAAATTTAATATTATTAAGTTACAAAACTCCAAGAGTTCAAATAATTTAAATTTCATTTCATAACCATTTCAATTTCATTACAGACACTTGTCAATCTTAATAAAGATCAGAAAAAATATGTTATCAATGAAATGGCAACAAATCGCCAAATAACGGTACTACGGTTACCACCTTATCACTGTGAACTTAACCCAATCGAATTAGTCTGGGAGCAGGTAAAAGGAGATGTAGCGCGAAATAATACGACGTTTAAATTAAGTGACGTGAAAATTTTGTTAAAAAATTCCTTGGAACGAGTAACTGCAGATAACTGGCAAAGATGTATACATCATATACAAAAAGAAGAGGAGAAAATGTGGGAACTCGATAATTTAATTGACGTTACTGTGTAACCTATCGTTATCAATCTAGGAGACGAAGATAATTCATCAGAATATTCAGAGGATGAATTTTAATATACCTACTTTTTTATTTTCTTTATTGTACATTTATACAACACTACATTTACTCACCATAATTTGAATTTTCAAAATACATATATTTTTGTGTGGAATAAAAGTCTATTCATTAAATTTAAATAAATATTTTGATAATAATATTGAATAATTTTATTTGAATTACTAAAAACCCTCTTAACCCGGTTATGATGCTTAAAGTAGCCTCATGTTTTGAAATGCTGTTTTTATATTGTTTACTTATAAGAGAAATGGACCGAGAAATTGAAGCGGCATAGACAAAGGGGATTAAATTTTAGCTACCTGCTACAATTTAGTACAACCCGGTCACACAAGTTTTTTAGAAGTACACCTCATCTATACCGAAAATGCATAATATAAAAATATTGAATATAAGCACCAGTACTACGTTTATTTACGATTTGCATACATAATGACGTTTTATTACTCTCTTTCATTTCTAAACAGACTATATTTTGCAACATCAGTAATAAATTTAAACATTTTTAACTTGCAGCATATTGTGCAAAATTCAATTCTAAAACTATTTTTCCTCTTCAATATTCTTCCAAAATGCATAGGTTTCAAGATATAAGTAAAACACTCAGATAAAATAGGTATTTTTTAAAATTTTTTAAACAATTTTGCAATTTTGAAAATGTTCCGGACCTCGCCCAGATCTAGGGATCTACACTTTTATTATGTGAGTTGTACTGAAGGTATTCCAGAAAAAAATAGCTTGCGCCCGGTTACATCCAAGATGCGGGATATTTCGACAGATTCGCCCTGGCCCATAGGGAATATTTAATGTCTCTACTTGTTTAAAATTCCCTTCCGTGTAATAAATTACATGTATCTATTGTAAATTTTCTATAATTTAGAAATATTTCATATTTAACGTATTTTTCCCGTACCGATTTAAGCCATATTCCTAATTTTTAGAAATTCTCTTCTGTAAATTTACCTACACCCTTTGCAGAATAGAATCTTTTAAGCAGTGCATCCTGCTTGATGTGATACAGTGTATTGCTTCTGTTGCAGACAAACGTAGGTCCCATACTCTTGTGCGTGAACCCTTACCGAGACGTCGGCAATCCTCTGACGCTGAGCAGTACTCGGGGTCTAGCGCTTAGCTCCCAGCTGAACAGGGTGGTTCAGGAGGCCGTTCGACAGCAATCCGAAACAGGTTATCCCCAAGCAATTATCCTATCTGGTAAGTAACAATTTTACCGCCAATACAAATTCGACTGATGGACCAACGTTTGAACTTCTTATAGGGACCAGCGGGTCTGGCAAGAGCCATGCCTCTATGTTATTATTAAGGCAACTTTTTGCCGTCGCCGGAGGAGGACCAGAGACTGATGCCTTTAAACATTTAGCTGCTGCCTTTACAGTATTACGTTCCTTAGGTTCTGCAAAAACTACGACGAACTCGGAGTCTAGCAGAATTGTAAGTATATGCCTTGTCGGTCTTGGTGATGGGACGTACTGTCTTTGAAAGACATAAATGGCGAAAGAATGTATTGTAGAATTTACACCAGAAATAATATTACTGCCAATGATAAGAACCACAGCTGTTGATTTTCTATGTAGGTACAAGTACATGTTATGGGTGTACTATAAATTAGAAAATATACAAGGTGATTTATTAATAATGGTAGACATCTTAAGGGAAGGTTGCTGACGTCAAATTATGACAACTGAAGTCAAAAAAATATTCGAAATATTCTAGGGCGAATTAAGCGGACCTAAATATTATCACCCGCAAATTGACCCTATTTTGTACCCTTCTTTTCTGCAAGGGTAGAATAGTAAATGTGCCTTGTATAAACGAAGCAGACAAATGAAAGCGCAAAGATTATTAACATTCATATTTGACGTACCTATGACAATAATTTGCTTTAAATTAATAACAGAAATCATTTCCAACCGTCTTTAAAAACGAAAGTACAATTTGAGAAGGAACCTTTAACAGTAACACCAGAAAAACTACCTAAATTTTCTTTACCATCGAGTAAATGTTGTTCATTTTTCCTCACAATCAATTCGGAAAAAATTGTCACCATTAGTTCTTTCGACTCCTGCTATTAAACGAGATATTTTGTTCTGGGACGTTATACTATCTTCTACATATCCTGAGGCTACAGTATCACTCTTCAATTTTCCATGTCTTTTCAGTGTTAACATATTTGCACCTGCATCTACGTGACAAGTTGCCAATGTACGACGCAAACAATGAGCTGTGTACATTTTAGCATCTGCATAGTCAAGATATTTTGCAATCCTGGACGGAATGCTACCGAGGGTATTTTTGCCTACGAGTAGTACATCGACAATTCCGATGTGTCAGAAAAAACCGCCGTTCTTTAATTTCTTTTGGTCGCAAAGATATATACTGTCCATACAATTGGAGAGCGTGCATTTCAGTTTCTTTTGGTAGGTACTTCAGTTGTTGTATCGTCAATTTTTACTACAACGATTCCTTTGTCACCTACATATATTCTCTCTTCTCAATCCTCCGAAAACACCCATTACTAGAACAACCTACAAAAATGTATTAAGCACCTGCAATAATATAGCCAATTATTTCCTATATTACCTTTTCCAAAAAATATGTACGACTTGATGCTTCTCTAATAAATTTCAAAATATCCTCTAGATTTTTAGATCTTATATTTTTTTGGAATATATCCTTTCGATATTTGCTTCAAAGAAGCCTCTAATCTTTTCTAAGGTAAATATTGGAGCCAATTTATCATAATATTTTGTGGATTTATTGCCGCTATACGCCGCAATATGTATAATCCCAGACATATTTATTCGCTCAATTATTAAGTAGGATTTAAAGGTAGAAACTTTTGCGGTCAGGAAATTCCTAGACTGGTAACTATAACTTTATTGATTATAAAGCATGACAATTTTTTTATATTTATTGTAAGTTATAATCCCGAGATAATGGACGTTAGTACTAAGTCAAATGTTTATTCTTAAAATTTAAATGCTTTGCATATTTTCCCTTGCTTCATAACAGTTGCGTGCAAGTAACTTTTCTTATTTAAGTTGTATTGACAGTTTATATGTTTACTAGTAATACTAGTGTGTACAATATTGTAATAATAATCACGACATAAATACACGCTACCCACATTTAGATTATATTGTGCTCCTGTGTAAAAAATTACAGGAGCTTTAATGACCGTTTATTTGACGTTCCAAATTGATCCAAACCCGATAAATAATACAAGAATGGATAATAATAATTTTCAAAAGTGCTCGTTTCCATTTTCAGGTTCATGGAAATATTCCGTTTTTTGAGACTTTGAGACTGTTCATTTCTGGACTTTAGTCCTATGAACACTTTTGATCAGGAGGAAGTATAAGATTTGAGCGGGATCCTTTAACCTGTTTTTTTTTCGAAGCAATGACCCACAAAAAATCTGTATTATATAGACATTTTTAACTAAAATGTCTAGGATATTGGTTTTTTTAAACCTTGGTAATTCTAAGGCCCTTACCAATACAACAGTTTCTGAGATATCATCAAAAATAGATTATTATTTTTATCCAACACGTTGAAAATTAAATTTAAAAAATAATCGCTAAATCTCACGTTAATCAAATGTTCATCTGCCCTAGGAAAAAAGTTATATCCTTATACGTCATGTCAAATGTTTTCTATTAAATATTTAATAATTCTCAACATTTGGTTTTAAAGATAAAATATGCCAAAAATTTTATATTTCCTCCAAATCTGTCAAAACCCCACCTAATTTTCTGAACATCATCTCATCAAATGTAAAAAAGATACAGATAATTATTATCTAATGATTTTATATTTTTTTAATTTTAAGTTATAAGTAAAGGAAAACATATGCGCTAAAATTCACCTTGCGTTAAAAACAATGCGCTACATCAATATCAGCATTGCGTAAAGATTCGTATTTTATTCGTACTATAAACTGCATTGCCACTAATCATTTATACAAACGCGCCCTACTGAATATTAATATGCGGCCTCCTCTGCCGAACAACTCTCCGGTTTCTGGGCTAATCCTTGCGATTAGAATGAGGGGTAGAGTTATTATTATATTATTCATTTAACTTTGGTATCTCGTGATAATTTAGGTACTAAATCTGAACAAGGTATTGACTGAAGTCATTGATTTTGATTAACGTATATTATTGCCATTTTTCAGTTTTTTAGTAAGTTCGTATTTTAATTTTAGGGTCAATTTATAGAAGTTCAGGTGACTGATGGTGCTTTGTACAGAACGAAAATTCACTGCTACTTCTTAGACCAAACTAGAGTGATAAGACCTCTACCAGGTGAAAAAAATTACCATATATTTTACCAAATGCTCGCTGGACTGTCTACTGAAGAGCGCACGAAATTAAATTTAGAAGGCCACAAACCGTCGACGCTGAAGTATTTGCAACATGGCGATACGAGGCAGGACCTAGCAGAAGACGCTACTCGGTAAATATTATACCTATTTATTTATACATATCGATATACAGATTTGCTGTAATAATAAGTATACGCTGAGGTAGGCTTAAAACTTAAAGTAAGCTCTATATGAACTTTTTGACGTAATATCAATTAATTTGACTGGAATTGTAAGAACTGAAAATCCAGAAAGAGATTTTTTCTGTTCCAATGATGTTTAATTATGCCATTGTTATTTTTATAAATGTGGGGAATTTTATATACTAAAGCATATTTTTAATTTTTAAGGGAAATAGTTGGTTGTGTTAATCATTTATTTTTACATTCACCCTCATAATTCCGGAAAATCGTATTCAGTCAGTCAGTCACAAATTCCTTTGACATAAAACAGAACTTAGATACTGAAAGACGAGTGTCAAATCGGTACAGTAAGTTCAAATTGGCATAAAAATGTTTTTTACATCATTCGGAAATGCGAACTCCTACGTACTATACTACAGGAACTTTGAATTGGAATGGATAGTGTAACGGTTTAAAATCGATTTATTAGCTTTCTTCAGGCAATGACAAACCTTCGTCATTGCAATACGGTCGGTATATTGTTGTTCTTATCTACTATTGGTAACAATATAGACAATATCTTACATTCTTAAAAATGTTATACCATTCTTGTCTAATATTTTACTGTTTTGTGCTTTCTTTCTGTTTGTACTAAGTAGTCAATTAAATTTCCATTTGTCAGTGTTTGTATAAGTACATATAACTTCATTTATACACCAGTGAAGTTTGCTTGGTGTTGAATTCTGCAATTTTTTTTACTGAAGTCATCCCGATATCTAAAAAAGTTCAAATTAATTCATTTAACTTGATTTAAAACCATTAGCGGTTTAAATATGTAATAATTGGATTATCCTTGTGACAAATTTTCTAATTCAATCAACATTAATTACTTCATAATAGCTAAAATCCTTTCTAATATTTATACAGGATACAAACAAAAAAGTTAATTCACTTTTTATCGGAAAACAAGTTTAGTGATAAAATTATTTAATCAACTCATTCGTTCCCACATAAGCATGTCGAATATTTCAATAACTATGCTTACCGGTTTCCTACGCAAGCTAAACCAATCGAAGCGGTTACAAAAACATTACAATTAATTATTACATTAATGAAACTTGTTCTAAGTCTAAATAAATCATTAATTGTAGTAATGCAGGAGCAGTACAATGGCACTAAATAGAAATTTAAAATTGTCCTATTATTTTCCAAACATAAAAACAGGGGTCTTTAAAAATACATGTTTGTGTTGCGGAAAAATTTTGGCGTTGAAACTGAAGGTAATCGGTAAGCGATGGAACTTTGTGATATCTTTGAATATGGTACATTATGCAATATACAGGATGTTACAGAATGACGTTTTAAAAATTTGGGAGATTGTACAGCATGAAATTCAGGACATTTTGTAATAGTCCAGTCGGAAGAGGCCGAAAAGTTACTGTTAATGACATTTCCTTGATAACCCAGAAATAACTACACAGGCCTACTTTAAATGATGAGTACAATAACAGTTAATTTGCTGACAAAGTATTTTATCAGGAAAAAAGTTATTAACAATTGAATTGCAAAAATTCGTTTTTTTAGTAGTTTTCTTTAAATAACTCAGCGGGATGACTTTGTATGAAAAAATGCTTAAGACATGATTTATTCGTAACAAAATGGCGGTGGTCCGATTGCGAAATTTGCAATAACAAAGCCATGAGATTGAAAAAACGTCGATTTTTCAAAGTTGCTGTAAAAATGTCAATTATAAACAAAAAGTGATAAAACTTTCGAAAACTATAGTTCAATATATGTATATAGAATAATGACGCTAAAGGCGAAAATGAGGAGAGCAAAACTTTTTATTCTATAAGGTTTTTCCACTGCATCAAGTTCGAAACTGACAAATTTGTTTGAAGCTTTGCTGACACTTGAAATTTCGTATACACATAGTGTATTTATTTGGTATACGAAATATGTACATCCTATCAATTTTCTAGTATACCCTTTCTAGAATTATACCTCACTTCATCATAAAACATAACCTCAAATATAGCAAAAAAACGTCTTTCACACATTTAGGTTAAGATATCTCGAAAACTTGGCGTAATGGAATAACCCGTCTTATAATTGTAGCGGTACGCTACAATTACAATTAGTACCTGCCCCAATAAATATATTTTGCTTTCTGGGAATTTACGAGCCATATAAATTATAGTTTGAATTATCCGAGATTATCCCAAATAAATGTATTTAGCAAATGAGATTAGAATAAGTAGTCTGTAAACATTAATTAGTTGTTGTTTATTAGGGTACATAAGCACAAACCGAGTAGGTAATGACCCGGATAAGTGTTAATTAGGATAGGGTAATAAAAGTAGGTACCTGGGACAAGGATAAAACCGAAAACATTTCGAGGCGCGAACGAGAAGTCTTGAAGCCTAGTTTCTGCTCGGTTGTGTCTCGTGTTACCAGCGAAATTAGTAGAATAAAGTTTTCATGCTACTTAGAGTTTTTCTCCTCACTTGAACCAAACCACTATATAATTTTTGTTTTTCAAAGCCGTTAGGATGTTTTAGAAATTATAATTTTTAACATTTTTTTTTCCTCAATTATGCCCCTCAAACTACCCGTATCCACGCCATTACTGCTGAGGATAAATTGTTATCTACGTTTTTCTTAGGACATTTGATTATTTGACATATTTATCTTTAGCCGAGTTAGAAGAAGTTAAGAAAACCCCTCTTTAAATTAACAATGGTAACACCTTATTTATATCTGAAGAGCAGAACAATAATGAGAAAAACGTTATACGAATTACCGCCACCGTTTTTGTAACAGAAACTACCTAGACCTTTTTTTATTTTTAAGGACACCACAAGTACAATAACATACGATTTTAATATTTGCAGGTTTCAAGCATGGAAAACTTGCCTTGGCGTGTTGGGTATACCCTTCCTGGACGTAGTAAGAGTTTTAGCGGCCGTTTTATTGCTGGGAAATGTGCAATTTATGGATGGCAAAGGACTAGAGGTGGACGTCAAGGGGGAAGCGGAACTGAACGCCGTAGCTGGACTTCTGGGAGTCTCAGGCGCCGCTCTATTTAGAGGACTTACATCCCGTACTCACAACGCCCGAGGACAACTCGTTAAATCCGTGTGTGATGCCAACATGTCCAACATGACAAGGGACTGTCTCGCGAAAGCTTTATACTGTCGTACTGTAGCTACCATAGTCCGTAGAGCTAATAGTCTTAAGCGTCTAGGCTCCACGTTGGGCACTTTAAGTTCAGACTCAAACGAATCCGTACACAATCAAGCCGAGGTCACTAGCCAGCACGCTTCCACTATCGGCGGCAGCACCAACGCTGGCAGTAAGTCGATGGCGGCCCTCAATAACGCCGTGAGGCACGCGACCGATGGATTCATAGGAATCTTGGACATGTTCGGGTTCGAAGATCCCAAGCCGAGTCAACTGGAGCATCTGTGTATCAATCTATGCGCGGAAACGATGCAGCACTTTTACAACACGCACATTTTTAAATCTAGCATAGAGTCGTGTCGGGACGAAGGCATTAACTGTGAAGTGGAAGTGGACTACGTTGACAACGTCCCTTGCATCGATTTAGTGTCGTCCCTGCGTACGGGCTTACTGAGTATGTTAGACGTCGAATGCTCGATACGTGGTACAGCGGAATCATACGTGTCTAAAATAAAAGTGCAACATAAAAGTAATACCAGACTATTCGACCCCAAACCTCTCGATCCACGACTATTCGGTATCCAGCATTTTGCGGGTCGAGTCGTGTACGACGCTACGGACTTTCTTGACACAAACAAAGACGTTGTTCCCGACGACCTCGTTGCAGTTTTTTATAAACACAACTGCAATTTCGGCTTTGCCACGCATTTATTCGGAAGTGAACTGAAGGCTTTGTACTCGGTGGAGACCGTGCCTCGCGGTGTTAGCTTTAGAATCTCGCCCACCTCCCACACGGACCTCTTAAACGGCGATGAACCCGTCTCCACTCTAACGCAAGATTTTCACACACGACTCGACAATTTACTGCGGACTCTGGTTCACGCGAGACCTCATTTCGTGCGATGTATCTGCAGTAATTCGCAAGAGACCCCCAACCGATTCGACCGCGGCACTGTTGTCCGCCAGATACGTTCTTTACAAGTCCTGGAAACTGTTAACTTGATGGCGGGCGGTTACCCGCACAGGATGCGCTTCAAAGCTTTTAATGCACGATATCGGCTATTAGCACCATTTGCTAAATTACACAGAACCGAGGAAAAGGTCACGGATGACTGCCATCTAATATTACAGCACGTATTAGACTCGATCTCTAAACAGCAAAGCCTGGTCTCCACGAGTTGGGCTTTAGGGAAGAGGCATATATTCTTAAGTGAGGGCATAAGGCAACACCTGGAAAAATTAAGGTCGGATACGCGTCAGAAGGCCGCCACTTTGATACAGTCCACCTGGAGGGGTTGGCACTGTCGATACAGATGGACGACGTTACGACGAGAGAAGGAAATCAAGAACGCCACTCAACCTCCCACATCGCGAACTGGGCTAGGGGGCGCTAGGCCCCGACCACAGCCGATAGCAGGCACGCCGCCTCCTGACCCCATAGAAAAATGCGACGCGAAGATAATACAGCAAACGTGCAATTTATTCGGATTGGATCTTGAGCGGCCACCCCCCGTGCCTCCGAGTCGTTCGTATACGGTTACGGGAAATACCAAGCTAGGTTACCCCCAGACACGAGTGATGAAGATGTCTTATCCCGAGGACAATAACGGAGACGGGCCTGTTCTGTTGAAAGGGGAGACTGTGTTAGTTGTGGGTGCGTCGCACCGAAGAGGTCACTTGATAGTAGAACATAAACATTGCACTCTTCACGTGCCTTTCCAGTTCTTGGAGTTGAAACAAGGTGTCAATATTTAAGCTTGCCATTTAAATTATACTTGTAACATATTAGCTAGAGTCTAAGTAAATTATTAGGAGTTGATTTAAGACGATAATTAGGGTAATAGCGAAATCGGATGGGGTGTTTGTGCCATAAACCCTTCCAGGATGTACAATTATATATTAAATCAATATATCTTTTTAAACGGAGTTTTAATCGAATTATTATTAAATTTAAATAATAAAAAAGTATTATTACTTACACCTTTGTGGAATACACCGATTAGTTGGGTGAATGTTTGGGCTACGCCAAAGCTGCTGTCAGAAGATATGGAGAAAAATTTTCTCAATGAAATAAATGTACCAAATTTGCGAGTGGTTAAGGTAAAATATAATACACGATCAGCCCGAACGGTATTACATTTTGGTATAAGTTCTCACAAGTTCCTAATTTCACTTTTTAAATTGTAGATAGAAATTATTTATTAATTCTTCGTACCAAATAGAAAATAACATTCAACTTCTATTTATCTGTACGATTAGTGTTCCTATTTTTACTTTTTCTAGAGGTTTACAAATATCTACAGAATATACGAGGTGATTCACAAATGGTGACCAAACCTCCTATTCCTTGGTGAATTTTAAGTTTTTATCTGGGACGCTTATTTAAAAACATACAGAGTGTTAAACTTAAAAAAATATTTTTAATTTTTTAAAAATATTTTTTTATATAATAAGTTCAAACTTGATTTACTAAAATTTTTCAAGTGGAACACCCTGTATTTTATTGTTCTATTTTATTCACAAATCAGTCCACTTCAACTTTTATTAAGTATGTTCTACACCTAAAGTTAGTTTTTAAGATATAGCAACATTTCTAGAAAAACCTAATTTCTATTATTTTCGGTAGCACGAAATGCATTTGGAAAAAACTGTCACATTGTGTCAACTTGTCAGTTCATGTCATTTTATTATTTAATATTTATTTGTGGTATTCTATAAAATAATAAAAATTAAGGTTTTTCAAAAATGTTGCTATATCTTAAAAACAATTTTAGATATAGAACATGCTTAATAAAAGTTGAAGTGATCCGATATGCGAATAAAATAGGACAATAAAATACAGGGTGTTCCATTTGAAAAATTTTAGAAAATCAAGTTTCAACTTTCTAAAAATGATCTGTACTATAAAAAATGCCCCGTATAAAATATCGATATTAGCTAATATAGGAGCCTTTGTCTAACATTTGCTTATAACTCTGTCTAATTAATTTGTTCCAAGTGTTAGTAGCTGAAAGTTAATACAATTTCTTCGAGGTCATATTTTTTCCAAAATTCGAAGAATTTTCTATATAACTTGGCAACCCCGAACTAAAATGATTAACTGTTTATATTGCCATATACAGAATTCTCTCGGAAATCCATATGTTTAAAAATATATACTTAGGGTGTTCCATCTAAAAAATATAATATTTGGCGTGTCCCGTTTTTACTCATCACCCTGTATGTTTCAAATTAATTTTGTAGTTTAGGTTTCTTGATTCTGTACAACTTTTATATAAACTTTTTTTCTGTATTATGAGTAACTTTTTTTCGCTATGAATAATAGCTTTTTACGTGAGTCAAAAAACCACTTTTCCATAACTTTGACCTCTGTTAAAACAAAGTTTCCCAACTAGCCTCGAGTTGATTTTTTGATATTTTATTTATAACAGGTTATAACAATATTCCGCAGAGAAACTTCTAATAGTATTTATTTCCCGAATAAAAGCTATAATGATTGGCCTAAAACCACAAAATACCATTCAAAAAATTATTTACTATCTAGTGGACCAATACACGTTTGCTTTGACGACCGGCGCGCCGCCGTCGATTCTACATCAGATGGACTGGTCTACCAATTCCGGACTCATCGAATTGCTATTCAAGTATAAATTACGAGACACATCATGGCTAAAGCATAAGATGAAATTTCAAGAGAAGTGCAGACGGTCCTGTGCTTTAAGATTCACAAGTTCCAATTGAAATCGTAACAACTATGCAAGAAAGTTGTGGGAGAAATATGTATTGTCTTGGAAAAATTTCTAATGACAGCAGATGTCACTTAACAATAAATATTCGGTCTCATAGTAACCAAAGCGAAAATCATTTCATGTAGGTACGATTTGTTTGTTTTATATTAAAATATTACATTTTTTAGTTTTAATTAAATTTATTCAGTATTTGAGAGTGCAAAAAACATTATCCCTGCGGTTATTTAATGTCTTACTGGTTTAGGGCATTCTGAAGATCTCTCCGTTAATCTCGTTGGGACTATGATGCAATAAGAAAAATCTCGTGATTTTATGATAGCTTTTATTTATTGTTGTTTAAATTACAAAGGAATTATATGGCCCACACTTTTACGTAGTCAACTTGTAAGTGAGAGTCATCTGTCCCTACATTCCAAGTTGGAAGCCACTGTTCACGACCTGACCAGAAATCGGTAGCTGCCTTAGGTGAGTTATTGGTCCATGGTTTTCCACCAGGATTACTAGCATCATCGGGGAAGTACGAGACACCCCCGACGGCCAAATTCAGGAGTATGTAAAACTCTTGATCGAAAGGAGCCATTCTTTGGTTAGAGCTCGACTTCCATGGATTGTCCAATCCTGTAGCGCCAAGTTCTCCAAGTTCCCAGAAACCACCTGCGGGTGGACTTACCGTCCCAACTTCATTATCGTCAATGAGGAATGTTATTTGTTGATCAGTCCACTTAAGCTGGTACGTATGGAAGGCAGTATCATATCCGGCTTCGTTGTTCCTTTCAAAATGAGCGTATGAGTATCTGTTGTAACTGTAATTTGGACCGAAATGCAAAGTCTGGCCTACTTGCTGCGTTCCGATGTTTACACCTTGGGTGTTGAACAGTTGCTTATTTCCACGACTCTCCATGATGTCGATTTCGCCAGACGCCGGCCAACCTGAATATTGGTTGTACGCTGGCAACATCCAAATAGCTAAAAAAATCAAAATTCATTTTATTTTTAATTAATACCTGCACTAGGTGGAATACATTTTGTAACTAACGATATGGTAGGAAACAACTACTCCACTGGCTACAGAGTGATTTACTTTTTATGATTAGCACTTTAACCATATACAGGGTGTTTCTAAAATAGGGTTCCAAACTTCTGCTGCGTTTATAACTCATTAAAATAAGCCAAAAAGTTCCTATTAACATGTGCCCTAAAACGCACCCTTACGAAGTTATATGCCCTTAAAAGGGCTCAAACAAAACTGGTCTTTTTTTCTGTTATTGACAAAACGGTCGCAAATAAGTAGAAAAAAATGTACGGGTCTTACATAACTTTTTACGTTAAATAACATGGGCTACTCCGTTTTTCGACATGCAAATCATATGCGTCCCATTTAGGTTGGTGAAGGGGGTCGTAATTTTTTTTATTTCAATTTTTTTACAATTTTCTCTACAGATTTATAAAATCTTAATAATTTTAAGTAAAAATATTATCTTTGTCCAAATCGATATTTCCAATGGTTTTCGAGTAAATTGAGTTTGAAAATTACTCTGCTCTTTAAGTTATTAGGCCAAAAATTACAAAAATCTGTTTACCATGACAAACAAAAGACTGACGTTGCCACAACGCTTAACAATTTAAGTTAATGATAAACTGTCAATTGAACTTTGCAGTGTTTAATTAGTAAAAGTGGTGAGTGGAAAATTTAAGTATACAACATTATTGCAACTCATAAAATGGAGTCATATTCAAACACGGAAATGGCAGATATGCACTTGAAATACCTGTTGAGAAGAAAGTCTTCTATTCGGGTATGCTGCCGCATACAGACGCCTCGCGTCTGATGCATTTCCAGCCGCACGACCGCACATAAAGTGCATATCTGCCATTTCCGTGTTTGAATATGACTCCATTTTATGAGTTGCAATAATGTTGTATACTTAAATTTTCCACTCACCACTTTTACTAATTAAACACTGCAAAGCTCAATTGACAGTTTATCAAAAACTTAAATTGTTAAGCATTGTGGCAACCTCAGTATTTTATTTGCCATGGTAAACAGATTTTTGTAATTTTTGAGCTAATAACTTAAAGAGCAGAGTAATTTTTAAACTCGATTTACTCGAAAACCATTGGAAATATCGATTTGGACAAAGATAATATTTTTGACGTAAAATTGTTAAAATTTTATAAATCTGTAGAGAAAATTGTAAAAAAATTGAAATAAAAAAAATTACGGGCCGAAAATCCCCTTCACCAACCTAAATGGGACGCATATGATTTGCATGTCGAAAAACGGAGTAGCCCATGTTATTTAACGTAAAAAGTTATATAAGACCCATAAATTTTTTCTATTTATTTGCAACCATTTTGTCAATGATAGAAAAAAAAAACAGTTTTGTTTGAGCCCTTTTAAAGGCATATAACTTCCTAAGGGTGCGTTTTAGGGCACATGTTAATAAGAACTTTTTAGCTTATTTTAATAGTTATAAACGCAACAGAAGTTTAGAACCCTATTTTAGAAACACCCTGTATATAGACCTGTCAAAATAATGTTAGGAGTATACACTTTTTCTTCCAAAAGCTTCCTTTTGGAGATATATAAAGTCTTGAGAAACGCTCTATAGAGTTTACAAATTATTATGAAAATAAATCAATCATAAGCATCCGTAAGGGGCTCTAATTGTCCCTATTTTTAATATAATTTGTACACCACTGGAAATTTTTCAATATGAATATATTTTTTTACATTGCGGTTTATTCTACAGTAAAAAGGTGACATTATTTTTAAATGAAATGCTTGGTTTTTGGGAAAAATGACTTCTTATGGATTCATTACAATATAGATAAACAGAGCCCCTTACGGACGCCTATAATTGATCTATATTCACAATAGATAGAGCTATAAAAACCAAAAAAAAAAATGATTTTTCAAGAGTTTATATCTCTAAAAGGAAGCCTTTGGAAGAAATAGTGTATACTTCAAAGTGACATTATTTTGATGAAATCTATCGATGGTTAAAGTCCTAATCTAAATCTAAAAAGTGAATCACCCTGTATATGTACCTACAGGGTGTATCCTAAGTCTATGTCATAAGTTAAGAGTATGATTCCTTGGGTCATTCTAGTCCCAAAAGCCTTAATAAACCAAGGCCTTAAAGTCACTAGTTTCCCAGATAGAGATTAAAGTTTTTGAAAAAAATAACATTTTTTCAATTATCTCTAAAGTTGTTTGACGTAGATTGACGAAACTTGGGGAATTGACGTAATTAAAGGTAATAATTCGGTATATTTCTATATAAATCTGTCAACCAGTGGCGGAGATTTAGGGGAGCCTTTTAATTAAAACCCCCAGAAAAACTACGCCACTGGATAATCAGGAAAATTAATAGGCGCGTTTAATTTACTGTCATATTTTTAATAAAACAGGTATCTTGCATTTTCATCACACAATAAACGATTTTCGAGTTATAATTTTTAATTTTAAAATAATTTCTAAATTTCATGTTAGTTACGTGCATATTATTTTTTTTAATGATGGTGCCTACACGTACGCCCCTGGTGAGGCGATTAAATTTTGGTTTATACTAAAATATGCCTTATAATATATTTAAACAAAGACCAAATAAAAAATAGACTTAAATGTTCGATTATTTTCTAAACAGATTTTTATAAAATGTGTATTTAAATGGACTATTTTGAATTTTTTATTTTTGACAATTATTAATTGTTAGCTTTTGTGTGAAGTCAGATATATTTTGCACACCTAGATTTTGATATCAAAGATCAAAGATTTTATAAATTTCATTTAATAAGATTCATAGAAAAAACTTTTAGAATTAGTTTCATTTGCCTTAATGCGTTTAAAGGAAAGTGAAAGAAAACCCTTACCTGGCCACAACCAGTCTCCAGCTGGAAGTTTGGCACGAACTTCAACTACTCCGTATTTGAAGTTAAAGGAATATAGTGTGCGCAGACGGGCACTCTTAATAGGATTAATGATATTGTCAGCATTTCCAGTACGGAGACATCCATACGACTGAGCATTGGTGCATCTGAAAAAAAAGTTTTTTTGTGGAGAAAAAGGTTGTGTACTCGATAGGAAAATACTATCATTATTAAAGCACATGTCAGTAAAGCTGTTCTATTGAGTAATGTATAATAATGAACGGATATTTTAATTAAGACTTACGCTTCACTTGGGGCTCCACCGTTGATATCCAGTGTACCCGAAGTTAAATAGGCTTCTCCAGTTTCATCCGCTAATAACGTTGGTTTAATATGTAAATTGCCATCTTGAACGAAACTATTGGATCTATTGTTATTGTACCATTCGAATTCCCAATTCTAGAATAAAAATGTTAAGTGGTTAATATAAAATATTGAAAGTAGTGATCATTCAAGGTGTTTAAGAACAAGTTTCTTATTAGACCAGGACGGATCTGTCGAAATATGCCACGTCTTGGATGTAAAAGAGGGCAAGCAAATTTTTGCTGTAATACCTTCAGTACAACTCACATAATAAATGATCCCTAGATCTGGGCGAGGTCCGAAATATTTTTAAAATTGCAAAAATGATTAAAAAATATATTTTATCTGAGTTTTTTACTTATATCTTGGAACCTACGCATTTTGGAAGAATATTGAAGAGGCAAAAAGTTTTAGAATTGAATTTTGCACATATACTGTAAGTTAAAAATGTTTAAAATAATTATCGATGTTGCAAAATGGCAATAATTGATGAAAAAAAGACCAATTAATCAAGTTTTTTGGATATTTTTTTTTTAAATATTTTAATTTCTCCGAGGGCATTCTAATTCTGGTAAAAAAAACTTTAGAGTATAATAAAACAACACACCAAATTTCATTAAAATCGGTTCTATAGTTTTCGCAAAAAAAAATTATTTTTTAATTTTTGAAAGATTTTTTCGAATTTTCAAAATGTTGTACAGCCTTAAATAAAGCATCTAGATACTTGAAAATTTTCACATAGAAAAAACCGCTCAACCTTTCAAATGGTTTTCGAAAAATTGAAATCGGTTGTTTAGGACGGACACGGTAAATTTTAAAGGTTAACACTCTTTTTTTATTTTTAAACAATTAGATTACATTTATCAATTTGCAATTTAGTTTTTTCAATTATAATTTTAAAGTACATACTCAGAAAGACGCTTCTTTAAAAAAAAGTTAAATTCCGTTTATTGGTTCTCGAGATATAAGCGGTCAAAGTATATCGTCATTTACCGTTAATTTATAAACAATTTAGGAATAATATTTGATCCAGTGGCTTAATTTTTTCGAGTTCTAAGCTGGAAAAAATTTTCATATCTATAAATTATCGGCAACATAGATAAATCAGCGGAAAAGCTGTCGCTCACACGCGCGAAAAGTAACTCAAAACACGAAAAGTGGGGAAGGGGGCTTTCGCTCCGAGACTGAATTCGGAGGTTCAAAATGCGAAGGTACGAAAAAAATTGCATTATCTCGGCTTCTAATGGACAAATTTCGATCTTTTTTTTAATCCGATGTTTCGCGAGCCAAGGAATTCGAATATAGTAATGTCAACTGCCTAATTTGCACATATTTTGTTATAAACAAAGTTTTTTTATTTATACATTAAATACAGGTATACTGTATATTTTACCCTTAGCTAATGCATTTTTTTAATTAAAAAAATTCATTACGTATATATTTCAACACTCTGAATATGAATGTATTTAGTTATAATTATTACAATTATTCAAATATTTTTTGTTTAAACAAAATAAAAAATTTGTTTTTTTTTGTTTGGAAATTAATTTTTTTGTTAACTGCAGATAAAATTAAGACAAAATAGAACTTCAAAATTATAATTAAAAAAAAAACTAAACTGCAAATTGATAAAATTTAATCTAATTGTTTAAAAATAAAAAAGAGAGTTAACTTTAAAAATTTACTGTCGCCGTCCTAATCAACAGATTTCAATTTTTCAAAACCCATTTCAAAGGTTGAGCGGGTCTTTCTAAGTGAAAAAATTTTCAAGTATCTAGGTGCTTTATTTGAGGCTGTGCAACATTTTAAAAATTCGAAAAAAATTTTTCAAATTTTTTTTTTTTAAATTATTTTGCGAAAATTATCTAACCGATTTTAATGAAATTTGGTGTGTTGTTTTATTATACGTTTTTTTTTATTGGAATGCCCTCGGAGCAATTAAAATATTTTTAAAAAATTATCTAAAAAACTTGATTATTTTGCCTTTTTTCATCAATTATTGCTATTTTGCAACATCGGTAATAAGTTTAAACATTTTTAACTTACAGTATGTTGTGCAAAATTCAATTCTAAAACTTTTTTCCTCTTCAATATTCTTCCAAAATGCATAGGTTCCAAGATATAAGTAAAAATTTCAGATAAAATAGGTATTTTTTAAAATTTGTCTAAACATTTTTTGCAATTTTGAAAATGTTCCGGACCTCGCCCAGATCTAGGGATCTGCACTTTTATTATGTGAGGTGTACTGGAGGTAATCCAGAAAAAAATTGCTTGCCCCCTATTACATCCACCTCAAAACAGATCCGCATGGTCTATATACACATTTGACTGTAATACACCCAGTGTTTTTTTTATTCAATATTTCTCGTAAACATATTTATTCTCAGCCTTGGAAAGAGTATTCTATATCACAAAACAAGAAGAAAGATCTCTCTAACTTGTCTGTAACCTTAGGTACACAGACGCGTAGAAATAAAGGTAACATAATTTATTTACGTTGGTACCTCTGTGGTTGTTGCAAATTTCATTTTAAGCTTTTGTAATTCATGTATGTGTTAACTTTATCTACGTAAACAACACTTTTTAAATGACAGTAAATAAAAAAAAATTGTGGATATAGATCGGGAGAGCGAGCTGGCCATCCAACAAGAACACTTCGCTCAATCCGGTGTTTCAGATAGTTGTTGAATAAAAAATCTATCTAGAGCATTTGCACACGCAAAATGTGCTGATACTCCATTATGAACAAACCACATATTGCATCGTATATCGTACGTTTTATAGGAAAAGTCGTTCATGCAGAACTATATGTGATGTAATGGCTGAGTTTAGAACGGTCGTTAAAAAAATCCTTTGTAGAAAGTTCTTTTTGTTTTCACTGAGGCCAGTAGCCAGAATCTTGTGGCTCTTCCCTTCCCTTTACATGGGAAAAGCTTCCCCTGCTTCTTATTTTTTCTTTGTATTTTAAAATTACACAAAATAGTATACAGTGCGTTCATGATGAAAGGAACAAATTCGTTTAAAATTCAGGTAGGTAATTACTTTGTGGAAAAACGCTTGGACACGTCATTTAGTATTTTTAGTTGCGGACCTTTCGACATAAGAAAATTGTATACAAGTGCTGATTTTTTTTTACTGGAACACCCTGTGCCGTTTTTGAATTATACGGTAAATTTTAAACACTTTTTATGTAACATACCATTCTCTAAAATCGGTTTTATTAATACTGACGTTTGAAATGTGATAAATGGAAAAAAATTATGTCAAATTATGGCTATTATTTTGCTCTGTTGCTTGGCCTAGTACTGTTTGCTGACGATAGCTTAGCAACGAACTAAAATACTAGAATACGGTATTTTGAGGTCTGAAATTGGACCGAGAAAGCACACATTTCCGAACGATTCCAGAAAAAATACATTGTTAGCATATTTCAAAACTTCACCTAGTATAATCAATAGTGAATCAAAAATATGAATTTAAACAGTTCAATTGAAAATTACTTACCCCTCCTCCTGTAAGAGTCAGCTCGTGCTGCCATCTCTTCATGTCAAGCGTATCAAAATTCTCTTCAAATATCAAATCTCCAGAACATATCTCTCCCTGAGGGGCATGAGTTCCACTCGCTGTAGTTATACTGACAGAGGTACTGCAAGCAGCGTTTCCTCCTTGGAATAACCCAGAGGAGATAAGGACGATTAATGGTACAAGTAACATTTCAGACCGGTAAAGCTGGACTGCTGAATTAGCTATGCGTGAGGGTTTTTATAACTATTTGGAAATTATCTTATCGTTACGAGTACGGGAATCTCAATTAATCACAACTTCTGTATTAAAATGTGGTTGGGTGCAGACCGAAGCTCTTTTAAATGAGATAAACTACTAGAGATTCTGGTGATAAGCCGAAAAATATGAATTTTGTTGCTAAGCGTATTGTTGCCATGTAGAGTCAGTGTAGTGCATAATGTATGACTAACAGTGAATTGCAATTATTAATATTATCAACTTGTTAGAGCTTAAAAATCTAATTCCTGTCACTATTGTGCTAGGTACCTATGAGCAATAATGTAAACCCACAAATATAAATTTACTTCTAGTGTTATGGTTAAACTTTCATTCTCTTCATTTTGTAATAAGTAGCTAAATACCTTTTTTTTTGTTTAATATCAAGTGTCTCACAGATATTTTATCACGTGTTTAAATTAATTGTGAATCACTCAATATAATTACGTAATTCTAAGTATCGGGATTTGAATTTTGCGACATTTGTGTGGTAAAGTGTTGCCAACGAAAAAAAAACAACGTGTCAGATGACAATTCAGCATTGTTAAAAATTGAGCTCTACAAGAATGAACAACGCATTTTCATTGTTGAAAAATATTATTTTACAAATAATGAATGTTTGGCAGCTACAGTTCGCAATTTTTGTGCAAAAATATGATCGGAATAGTGATTTAACTTCATCAACTATGATGAGATAAATTGTCGCATTTAGGGTACAGAAAATCCACCAGTGATTGTTGAGAAACAAAGTGTCACTGTTTGGTGAGGAGTTTGGGCTGAGGGCATCATCGGACCAGTTTTCTTCAAAAAATAACAATTAGTAAGATTGTTGCCGCGACATAATCCAGTTTCTTGTACCTAAATTGCAAGATACAGATGTAGACGACATGTGGTTCTAATAAGACGGTGCCACATTCAATACAGCTCTAGAAACAAATCAATTTACGTTATAAGATATTTCCTGGTCGTGTAATTTCCCGTGTTGGTGGCCACCCAGATTATGCGATTTAACGCCATTGGACTTTTTTCTTTGGATTTTTTTTAAGTCTAAAGTTTATGCCAACAAGCCCACGACCACCCACGCCAAAACGATCATAGAAAATTACGACAAAAAGGGAATATGTGTCGGAAAACTGTATAGGTACTTTATGAATTAATAAAAATTACAATTTTTAATTAAAAGCCTGTGTTTTCTATCAAAATTACTTCTACACTCTACAGTGTAGGAAAGTACCGATGGTCTATCAGAAGTTACGTACTTCCACAAATAAGATCCACTTCTTATTTGTGGAAGGGCGAAACGGGCGGTGACTATGAGACGCCTTCATTATAGCCATCCTTCTCTATCGCATGGATTTCTATGGCTTACTTTATCGCTCTCACGTAACTTCAGATAGACCATGGGTACTTTCCTACCCTGTATATCGTAAACCAACAGAAATAGACCTTAAACATTATTAGGACACTTTTTACGGAAAATGTCGTATTAGGTACTGGTAGTGGTATCCGAACAAAGAAACTGTATTAAACTTTTGTTTTTCTTATGAACAACATATTACATTTACATATTTTTGGATTCAGCTTTTTTCTGCTGTCGATGATATATCAGATTTACTTTTTTCCATTGGAATGCTAAACCATCTACATATCCAAATTAAATTCAATTTTGACAGTTCAATTAAACTTTAATTGCAATGTTAAGATTAAGAGAACTCAAAATACAATTTTCAAATAAAAAGTGTCGAGATATACTTCAAACTTTTTAATTAATTAATTTGGAGTACTATCTATATGCGGTTTTAATTTTCTAAATTTTAACGTACCTAATCAATAAAGATTTTACTGAACTATTAAAATTTTATTTGAGGTGGTAATTAATTTCTTAGTTTATTTTATAGATATTAACTAATTCAAACAAACTCAAAAATTCTTCTAAAACCTTATCAAATTCAATTTGAGAAATTTTTTGAAATTATTTCTATTATTTTTTTAATAAAGTAAAAAATCCAGAGCTATGTATTAATAAAATAATATTAGAGGAAAATAGTGATTACAAGTTTTTTTTGTAAAAATGAACAATTTGATATTTAGGGAAACACAAAAATGTAAATTTGTCAAGACACATCATCGTAATAAGAAAAATGAGCTTTCGAAATTGCGATAATCTAATATGGCTCTTATATGGAAAGCAAAAATCATAAAGAATGTAATTTTTTTGTCCTATCATCTTAATCATGTTTAAGTTTAAGCCATCTTTATGTTTTCTATTAAAAAATTATATTTTAAAAAACGTTTAGTAATATAATATGTGTATGCTTTTGTCCTTTCTTTTATTGGTTTCAAATTTCTTATTGAAAATTTAAACTAAATTTTAATGGGCAAAAGAGTTGAGATTGATAATGGGTTTGACAGCCCCCTTTTCGAAGTGTACAAATCTCCAAATTATCAGATATTAAGAAAATAACGATTTCGAAAATTTTATATATAACTATATTTTTATTTTCTAATTCATCTTTTAAAGCAAGCATTTTTCACAAATCATAACTTTCTAAAGTATATGAATCTTCATTTGATCGGTGCAATTACCACACATATACCGTAAAATAGGACAATGATAAGAAACTAGAATTATTGCTTTAAAGATGTGTCATATTTGTGGTTGTATCCCAGATAGGTTTTTTATGTGTATATTTATTTTTAATTTTACCTAATCGTAGTGATTAACGTTGCATTAATGATTCACAAACTTTGATATCAGAAATTTTCTGACCATTAGCTCTACCTTTTTCAGAGAAACGCGTATTTTCAAAGGCGTTTGACTTTTGGAAATGTGAAAAACCGCTGCGGCTAGAAAAATTACATCACTACTTTCACTAAGCAAAATCAAGCTTTACGATCTTAAATGAATATAAAGTTCGATTTTGCCAGGGTTTGTAACTGAGAAGAAGAGTATCAGCTGCATATCCTGGATGAATGTGTAATGTGTATAGGTACATCCTCGTCAGAGATTGAAGCTACCTGTAAACTTTTCTTAAATAAAGAGGAATTGAGGTATCTTTATATCTGCTAACAGATTTTTAAAGTATATGAAAAGTATACTATTTTGTAGGATAAAGTAACACGATAGAATTGTAGAATAAAGAAACAATGAAAAACATCATGGGCGTACTCTTTCGAAACATTGCTGAGACATCAAACTATAGGGAAGAAGAACTAGTTTTATTGAAAATATTCTTCATATTTTAGTTGGGAGGCAATCCACTGCAACACCAAATACAACGCGTTATTAACAACGCTGCAACAAATCTTAAGAAGTAACTCAGTACCATAACTCAGTATCAATAAAAACAAATTAAGAGAAAAATTTTTCCTAAAATTATTACTACGGAATTTATCAGGAAAGGAAAATTAAAAAAAATGAATAATACTAGAAATACTACACTTACCATGCGACACCTGAGTTAGGTTGGGGTAAATGATATAATATAGGTTTTTAATGTAGAACCGCAAAGGTTATTTGATAAAGTTATATCTCAATAGGTTTCTAATGGATGTAAGATATTCTAAATCAGAAAAAAATATTTAATTTTTACACAAATTTTGTGAAAAGTATTAAATTAATTAAACCAAAGCACTATAAATACTTGGCTGCCGACAGTAAACAATTAAAATCAATTTCTCTCTGTAAGTGCAATAGGTACACATTTTTCAATGTAAATAAAAGGTAATTTTTAAAAATATACGATATTTCATTTACATCACAAAGATATTTTGGTGGTAAAACAATAACAATGATGACATGAATTCATATATCTGTATTTATCAAGAGACAGGCACATCAGTTGTCAAAATTATTATCTGTACTTGAAAAATTACTGAATATTGATTAAAAAAAACACATTAAAATTAGATAATATTTATGTTCTTATATATTCCTGGAGGTGTGTAACATTTATTATAATTATGGAAAGAAGATGTTATAGAATTTTGTAAAGGGTGCCAGCATTTTATTTATTATAGACCTAATGCACGTTAGAAAGGATACGTTTTATGTTTTAGGAACTGTGTTAATGTGTTTTCTTCTTGGCATGGTTAGAAAAATATCCCTATTTATTGTTACTCTGTATCGTATAAAAATTAAAAAGTTATATTAAGAACGCTGAAGTACCAAACAATATCCACAGGGATTTTAATTATCAATTTAATTGATGTACTCTTATTGAAAATAACATAGATACATTTACAATCTGGAGTTGTTTACTCAATAATAAGTGTGTTTGTACTTAATATATTATTTCACAAGCACCCTTATCAATATTTGATGTATAAATACTTAATTCATACATTTTTTAACTTACAAAACGGTTAGTTGATACTGTAAAACTAAATGTATCAAAAATTAATACTTATTCCAAAGTTTGATTCATCTGAAGATAAATATTTGATTCTTTACGTTCTCTTTTGTATGATATATATTGCGAAGATTGTTTGTTTGTTGGGCGCCAAAAAAAAGTATTGTATTGAATTTTGAGAAATTTATTTTTTTTATTTTGTTTCAGTTCATATTTTATTTCAGTAGGGACATGAGATCTCATCTGAGTAGTGAATTTCAGCGGGAAGTTGTTCAATTCTTTCAACACACCACACAAGGAAACAGATGATCAGTTTTTTTCAATTTATTACCTGGCACAATATAAAAAAAATCACTTTCAATGCAATGAATGAATGTTAGTTTAAAGAATATTTCCCAAATATTTTACGAATTTCCAATACACACTTCCTTATATTAAAGTTTTAAATTATTTTTTAATAACAATGTATGAGTTTTTAATTTGTACAAACAGTAGTCAGCAATGTTTTGATGGTTACTTACTTATTTCTTAAAATTAAACTAATTAATAATTTTATCCAACACTTGTATATAATGATACTAAAATTTCTTTGATATTAAAGGAATAATGTGGCCTATTAAGTCACTAGTGAGTTATGACTTATAACCCACTAGCGACTTATAGAAATCATAAAAAGACAAATGTTTGGTTTATTTTTCTAGCTTTTATTAGAAAACCAATTTGAAACAGTAATAAGTCAACAAATAACCTAAAATGCTACAAACTTACAATCTACCTACTTATTAATATTAACATTAACATTTGTAGTAAAGCCGTAATTTGATGCCAAAGGATTATTGGAATCATTTTGTGATTGAGGTAAATTTATAGAACAGATTGCCCCTTTGCTTGTGCTTGCTTCAGGAGTCTGCACTCCTCAATATCAATTTTGCTGGAAATTGTCTCTTCTATATAACTTTCTGCCACGGTAGATGACTTCCATCTACCGTGACGTTTGAGTGTTGTAATATCCCTTCCAGCATTGGCCAAGAGTTGCGGATGCGCGATGCAAGCCATGCCCTGTATATAAATTAGAATCTGTCAAGCCCAAAAATCGCGCAATAATATTACGGATTTTTGATAGCTTATTTATACCAACACATTGGCATGTGCATTTTTCCTTAGCTTAGAATATTTTCTAATTAATTCAGTAGGATTAACACAAAATCTTTCATTTAACACAGCAAAGCTTCTTACAATTAGTTTGTTCGCTCTAGTATTTGAAATCTTGATGGTGGATATACTGCCCTTTATCCTCTATATTGTCTAGGCTTAGATGGGTCAATTCCTCGCAACGGCAAGCACCAAAAACACCAAATTTATTTAATTTATAAAGGCCACCTAAAAACAACAAATTTAATAAACATAACTCGATTATACTATTCAGTAGAACCTACCTTATTCATAAGATGATCTTCGTCTAGGGCTTCACGCAAAAACTGTTCGATTTGTTTGTTCTCTTTCTAAGACCTTGGATTTTTTTGGTTGAAAATGTTTAGAAATGTCACTAGTCTCCTGAATTTAGAAATTTCAACATTCTTTTAAACTCTCAAAGTTGACTTCAACATGGAATATTTAATACACAATGTAGATGGAGCTAATTTCTCATTTAAATTGAAAAAATAAGCCAGCAAGACATCTTCACTTACGCCTTTCATCCTTCTTTGATTTTCCAATCTTGAAATTCCTTCAGTTCTTTGTTGTATATAGATTTTGATTTCTCCGAAATGATGCCTGCAGTAGCCGCATTAGCTTTTTCTAAAATTTCAGAAGGAATTTACACATTTTCCATTTTTTCATTCTTGGTTTTAGGATTTCAACGTGATTTCAACTAAAAAAATATTGTTTGTTTACTGACAACCCTTGGTTACAGACACAATTTAGGGTGACACTCGCAAAATATGTCTAACCTCAGACAATTACACCAACAAAGTTTAGTAGCTTAGCTCTAAGCTTAAGTTATTTTACGTCGACCTATTTCCACTACTATGGCATTTAAGGGTATGTTTTTATGGATTTATTTCAACCAGCCAAAAAAAAAAGAATTTAAGATTAAAATTAACATAATCAGGTTTTGACATAGGAAACAATTTTATGAGTGTTATTTATCCAAAATACTTCAAACAGATGTATTGTTTTCTGTTATTTTATGTCGATATTATCTCTATCAGATTAATGTTAAGTATCATTCACGAAAATAGTAAGTAGATTATTACTTTCAAAAATTACTAAAAATAAACAACAATTCAAAGGTCTAAATTAAATTAAATGTTACAGGTGATACAACTACAGTCATGAAAAACACTTGAATATATTGTTTTAGAAGTTTATTGAAAAAGCCTTACCACATTAAAATGCGGAAGTACTGTGAGAATTTTCTTCAAATATTGTATTAAAATGTGTAGCTGTCTGTTTATACCCTTAATCGTTACAGTCTTAGAGACATTCTTATCATAGAATTGAAATTTCATAAAAGTAATTACAGAATCAATAAAAATCATGACATTTTTTGTATTTTAATTTATTGTTGTAATTAATCACAATTAGAAAACAGGCAGAGATCTAAATTAAAATCGTATACATCAGCGTATCATTTATTTAATTAAAACTAATATGTTATAAGTAATTTCCTAAGGTGAAATATACAGGGTGTATTTAATGAGGAAACAAATATATTATCAGATAATATTATGACAAAATATGATAATTAGGCCAGATGTGCCTCTAAAGCTACAGGGTATTTAAATTAAAAATTAACCAAATATTTTCATTTGGTGAAACCGCAATGAGCAAATTATCTTTACATTGCACAGGCTATGACTATCTATCAGAACTTGAAATTTCAGCTCAATATGTAACTCCATTGGCGTGCTGTTATTATAGCTGTACCTCTTCAAAACAAAAAATGTTACGCCACTGACCGCAATTACAAACAATTTTTCAGGTCAGTTACTAAAGTAAGGTAAGGTAAGGCAAGGCAAGGCAAGGCAAGGTAAGTTAACGTAAGGTAAGGCAAGGCAAGGCAAGGTAAGGTAAGGTGTATAGGTACAAATTATAAAATATTTTTGAAATTTTTGTCTCTTAAATGTAATTCTTTCCAATTACATATTTTTTTATTTTCATAACGAGTCTGGTTATGATAACTGCATATCTGAGGCTACATATCTGTATTGGGGTGACATTTTGTGCCAATAGAAGATTATATTACTGTACCTAATGCAAAATCTGATAATCGTTCATTGGTTTCATATTTCCAAAAATATTTTTTTAATTATTCCCAAATGAAACCAATTTGGATGAAGGTATATTTTGTTTAAAAATATGTTATCTGGTACTATTAGTACCTTCTCATTTATACAAACATTGTATATTATGTATACAGGGTGAGTAGGAAGGATGAATAAACCCCATGTTTGTGTTAAAAAATTATATGAACATATTATCTGATTTTCTTCCCAGTAAGAACACGACCCTTATAATAACGTTACTGATACCTTAACTTTCAGTTGAATAACCATTGAAATGTTAACGTTCTATTTAAGTACTAATTAAGTATTTTACTAATAATTAAACTCCAAGATTTCAAGACCTTATACTATTGAACTTTAGAAAGCGAGGTATACAAAGTAACCCAATGTTTGTAGGGTATTTTATCAAAGCGCTATAACGTTGGAAACAAATGAAAATCGAATGACAATATGTGTATTTTTTTATTTTTCCTTATAGAATCCTCCCCCGTGTATTCTTCCTGACTCACCCTGAATTTAACTAAGAAGTTAGAGAGCCCATACTCGTACATAATCAATTTGGAGATGAGTATCATCTGTTGTCATATTCCACGTGGGAAGCCATTGCTCACGACCTTCCCAAAAATCTGTTAAAGCTTTCGGTGATGTGTTAAGCCATGGTTTGCCTCCAGGATTGTTAGCATCGTCGGGAAAGTAACCAATTCCACCAATTGCTAAATTTATAATGATATAGAACTCTTGATCGAACGGCGCCATTTTAGAGTTCCTCTTCCACGGGTTTTCTACTCCCGTAGCAGCAAGGTTTCCGAGTTCCCAGAAACCACCATCTGGTGGGGTCACTGTTCCGATCACTGTATCGTCCAGAGAAAATACGATTTTTTCTGGTGTCCATTCTAATTGATATTTGTGGAAGTCTGAATCGTAACCAGACTTATTATTTTTCTCGAAATGTGTCTGCATGAATTTATTGTAGTCTGGATTTGGGCCCCAGTGAAGGGTACTGCCTACCTGCTGTGTTCCAATATTAATGCCATTGGAGGTGACTAAATTTTTGTTACCACGGCTTTCCATTATGTCTATTTCGCCAGATGCTGGCCAGCTGGAGTAGGAGTTCCAACGAGGCATCATCCATATTGCTGAAATGATAGAAAATCGCATTTAGTTTGTGAAATGCGGCTGAATTGCGTTGGTACAACGCTCAGTTTCCTCTTTCAAGGTGTGGGTGGTCGTGGACTTGCTGGCATAAAGCTTAGACTCAGAAAAAACCCAAATACAAAAGTCCAACAGCTATTTAACGGAATTTAATTATCTTCAGTGGTTTTCGATAAAATGCGTTTTCAGGATATATTGATCACCGTATACATTAAACATAAAAGAGGCTCTTAATGTTTGTCTCTTTACAATTGTTTATTTTTTGCGTTTCTTAATTTATTTTCTAAAAATTCTAAACTATAACCAAAATTATGTACCTACCTGGCCATAGCCAATCTCCAGAGGGAAGTTTTGCTCTAACCTCACTTTTCCCATATTTGTAAGCAAATGAATCAACAGTGCGAATACGAGCGCTTTTTATAGGGTTGAGGACGTGGACTTTATTACCAGTACGAACACATCCATACCACTGTGGGTTTGTGCACCTAAAATATATTGTTTATGGCATTTATTATTAGCAACTGTGCAATCTGTGTAGTCTTTTAAAATAAGGTGGCCCTATTATTGACTTCTTTATTATTGCAGGTAGAGTATCGGCTAAATAACCAACAGAAAAGTAGTTTCTCTTCTTGTTAGGGCTAAATTAAAAAACAGTATGAAATTCAACTTACTAGATGCTTGACAAAATTATAACATATTATTTGTAAAGGAAATTTCTGAATTGTCATATTTAAATAACTTTTCAGGATTACAATAACTACAAAATATTCTTGTACAAATGTTTTTATACAAATGTACAAAAATGTTCTTCGGACAGCTAATGATATACATTCCTATGATTTTTGGGTCGCTGAATCCGAATCCAACATCAAAATTATAATTTTGTATATATATCATTCGCTGTTCGAAGAACATTTTTCAATTTTGATACTGCTGTTATGAAATCGAAGTACTAAACTTCATTTAAGTAATGGTATCTCCGAGAAAAAAAATTGTTTTTCAAATTTGAAAACGGCATTTTGAAGGGTAAGAGTTCTACTTTTAGATGGCATAACTCGTTTGTAGAAAAAAAAAATTTCGCGATCAGGTCAAATATAGCAAAAACAGCGATTTCGCACTTTTAGGTTAGAATATCTCGTGATGGAACAATTCTGATCTATGCAAAAAATTACTTTGGAAATGACCCTTAGCTTAGTTCTAGAAAGAACACAACCACTTCTTTTGTAGACCTGTGTAATCTATAATAAATTTTTTCTTATTACTGTTAAAACATCATATACCAAACTTAAAAAAGATTTTGCTAATACGATTTCACTACCTCAAATCTATGATTTACTAGAAGATTTTTTCTATTATAATTTGGCCCATAATTTTTGTTTTACATTTAAAAAGTTAAAAGTACAAAGAAAGAGATGGTGAGACTGTCCAATATAGATATATTGTTTTTTACTTGTAAATTTATGAATATGAAAGGAAATAATACAAAGTTAATAATTGAATCTAGTTCAGTGCACATAGTTATGGAAAACAAATTATTTATTTGTGTCTAAATAGTCATTTATTTGTAGAAGGAGGTAGGTGTTTGCTGGTATTGTCATAAAACTCGTCAAATTATACTGTAGTACCTTTGGTACTATAATCTGTCAATGAGAAGACAGTTTGCCAACAATAAATAAAAAATTAGCAAAAAACTTTTTAACCGCTAACAGACTCCTTTAGCAAAATATTTTTTATTATGGCAACATCGTAACATTTCTGAAGGCTATTTTAAACAGAAATTTTGTTAGAATCGATTTCTACTTGGGGCTAGATGATATTTCCCTCAGTGTAGACTATCAAGTACTATCATAAACAGAGGATTCAATTAAAAAATATTCTTTTAGCAAATGTCTGATACACACGATTTTTACTTGTTTTTTATTCATTAGTGCATTTATATATGATAATAACCGATATATTATTAGTTTATTAAAATTTAATCTGAATTCGACAATGAGGGTTTTTTGATGATTAAAAATTAATTTAAAAATCATGTGACATAATAGAGCTTCTAAAGCCTATAATTCAATGTGGTTAAAAAATATCCAGCATAATAAACATAGATTTTGGCTTTGAATTAGAAGTCTTACACTCTCTCAGTGTAAGTGTTGTATGCTTCGTTACACCATAACAAATTCAATCTTAATTACAACATTATAAAGCAATTAAAAAACATACTGATCTGCGGGTGATCCCCCGTTTACGTCCAA
This sequence comes from Anoplophora glabripennis, assembly GCF_000390285.2. Taxonomy (NCBI): domain Eukaryota; kingdom Metazoa; phylum Arthropoda; class Insecta; order Coleoptera; family Cerambycidae; genus Anoplophora; species Anoplophora glabripennis. Next base: position 1,131,122 of record NW_019416739.1, read on the forward strand.
GGTCCCAGAATACAAAAAACTTTCTCCTTTTTCATCTGCTAGCAAAGTTGGTTTGATGTGCAGAATACCATTCTCGACATAACTATTAGTCCTGTTATTGTTGTACCATTGGAATTCCCAATTCTAAAATAACGTTCACCTCAGTATTTTTTATAAAAGTGAATCTATTTGATTCACTGAAATTTTCTATAATCGAAATATTTAAACGGGTATATTTATCGATAAATTGTATTTTTCAAACATTTCAAACAGTAATACCTACATTTAAAACTACAAAATTGTGCTAACAATTCTGGGCCGTACACTCAAAAAAAATTCTTGCTTCAAATGTACTACATTTGATTTTAAGGGATCGCATGTTTATACAGGGTGTCCCGCATAAATGTTGTAATTTAACCAAACTTATCTATATACAATGTTGCACTCCTGAGGAGTTATTAGCCCCCATTTTTCATTGACCGAATTGAAAAATAATAATAATAATTTATAGCAGAAAGGAGACCTAAATTTGGTTCTTCGACGGTGTTGCAGAGATAATATTTTTTTTCGAAACTTAGGGTCCCAGTTTGGGGGCTAATAATTCCTCAGGGTGCAACTTTATATATAAGTAAGTTTGATTAAATTGCAATATTTTGTACACCCCTACATGCACCTGCCCGCCCTGTGTCGGTTCTTATGCGGGACACCCTGTATATACACAAGAAAATATTTTGTTTATTCAAGAAAATTATTTATTTATTTATTTAAATACTTTAAATTTCTACCCAGAAATATAGTTTCTTACTTTAAAAATAGGCAGCATTTAAAATAAATATTTGATACTTACGGTTAAACGAATTCCATTCTTAATTTTATGATCTACATAGATTTTATAGAAACATGTTTTGTATTGTAAATTAATGTATCGTTTGTTTAATACAAAATTGAATAGTTTTGGTGAAATGATTGTATACAGGTTCGAAAAGTACCGATGGTCGATTTGCCGTTGCGTGAGAGCGATAAAGTAAGACATAGAAATCCATGCGATAGAGAAGGATGGCTATAATGAAGGCGTCTCATAGTCACCGCCCATTTCGCCCTTCCACAAATATGAAGTGGATCTTACTCACAAGGAGATATGTGGAGATAAGCAATTCTGAATAAATTAAAATAAAAACCAAAAAAAATTACACGATACTTGAAATTTATTATCTCCAATTTCATTTACATCATCGTCAAGTTAAATATGACTTTAAAAGTTTTGTTATTTTTCTCATTTATTCGTACTATTTCTAATTTCATATCGTTAAATTTATTAATCAAAGTTTTCTGTTATTTTCTATAATATATTCCTGTTATTACAATGTTGAACTATTTTTAATCCATTACAAAAATATTAAGCTAATTCAAATAAACTGAAAAAAAACATTCCTAAGAATGACTGATGAAAAATTAAAAAATGATATGTGATATAGAGACACATGCCTAATATAGCGAAGATGTTAAATAATACAGCCTTTCAGAGAAATATCTTATATTTTTTTTATTCTAAAATCTCTCTTGATAAATTCCAATACGTAAAAATAGCTACTATCAAAAAATCTTACTAAATGTGGGATTCTTCCTATAATAATTACTTTTATGTGTTGGTCTTCATCGAGTATGGTGTTAGAACAACAAAAATACAAGATATTTCCGTGAAAGATTGCATTATTTAACAAATGTACTATTTCAGATGTATTTTTATATTAATAACATGTTTTTATTTTCCATAATTATTAATTATTAACTATTTACTGCTATTGCTAAATGGGACAATCCTTTTAGAATTTTGAATTTACCATTATATAGGATAAAAATTCAAGGACTAATAATAAAATTCTTCTCTTTTCCAAAAACGTTAAACTATATTGACATATATCTTTTTAAGTTTAGTTTAATTTTTGTTATTATTTTGTTATATTTCTTCTCTTGCATAAACTGTAGCTGTTGTAAAACAGAAAGAAAATTTAAGAACAATTGTACAACAGGCCATAAGAACAATAAAACGAATATAATAGCATTGTGCAAATAATACATAGAAAAAATTGAAATTCGATAAAAAAAGGAAGAGTTTCGTTTATTATTATTATTATCACAAACAGATATTTTTATATACAAAAAGCCGTGTCTTTTTTATCATTTAAAAATCCATTTATTACATCAATATCATCCCGGAAAAAATGAACTTTAAATGAATGAAAAAAATAATCATTTAAAAATCCATTTATTATATGAATATCGTCCCGGAAAAAATGAACTTTTTCATTAAAAATGCACAATTTACAGTTGTAAGACAACACTTGAATATTCAAAGGAACAAAATCGGAATTTAATATATTTTAAATTCATTAAGATTATCCAAACAAATACATCAATAGTAGTTGTATGTAAAATATAAAGAAAGTACTTACGCCTCCTCCCCCCAGTGTCAGCTCGTGTTGCCAAACAGGTAGTTTGAAGTCATCGAAATTGTCCTGGAATATCAAATCCCCTGGGCAAATCTTTCCTTGAGGAGCATGTGTCCCACTAACCGTTGTCACACTAGGAGCTGAGCAATCAGAACTACTCCCTTCTTGCAAATTAAGAGAAACTAGAAGTATTAATAACATTGTGACAAATTAAAATTATTTTTATGTAGCTTCTCTGAACTTTAACCGAGAATAAAATGGGTAATATGATTAATAAACTACCGCTAATCAAATATTGTAATTTTTTTCTGGTTTGTAAATATCATTTATATTAGATATTTTGCGTCCGTATAAATAGCAAGCTGTGTTCATACAACGGTTGAGTGAAATATACAATATTCATTCAATCAGCGATATAATTATAAAAGCACGACGTAGTATCTCCCCTAACAATTAAACATTGGTATTCTCACTTGGTATAATAACTTCAAAGAATGTTTTACTTTGTGTAAAAAAAAACTGTGATAAACTGATAGGTAGTAGGTAGTAGGTACGTTACATTTTCAGGCGCTAAATCTGTTTAGTTCAAGGTTAACTTTTATGTTATAAGATAACGATGAATACAGAATAATTTGTTGCAATAAGGATTTAAAACATTTATTTTTGCCAGTAGTTTGAACTTATGGTCCAATCAGTAATAATTGTTGTTCCTTTATTTCTCTACTTCAATAAACAAATATATATGTAGCTTTTATATATATATTTTTTTCTAAAATTCAATATCACCTAAATTGTTATAAAGGAAGAACAAAGCATTTTATGTTTCTTTAAATTGAAGATTAGTAAATATTGAAAAATATTAATTTAATTCAATTTAATAAATAGTTAGTGGAACTTCAGCAAATTATATTATATTTTCATAAATAAACTTAAAACCCTTTAAACCCTTGTCTTATATAGATAAAAAATACCTATTTTATCTGAGTTTTTTATTTATATCTTGGAACCTATGCATTTTGGAAGAATATTCAAGAAGAAAAAAAGTTTTAGAAATGAATTTTGCATAATATACTTTAAGGTAAAAATGTTTAAATGTATTGCCGTTGCTGCAAAATAGCAATAAATAATGAAAAAAAAGCAAAATAATCAAGTTTTTTGGATAATTTTATTAAAATATTTTATTTGTTCCGAGGGCATTCTAATTTTGGTAAAAAAAAACTTTAGAGTATAAAGATAAACTATTAACTTCACATTTTTTTGACGTGAACATCTTTTGTTTATAAAGAAGCATTATATTCGCAATGACCCTCTTACCTTTAGACTAGCAATAGACCCTAAAATTTTACTTTAATTCTCGAACTCCCTAAACAAGACCTTCAAAAGTTAATGGGTTATGCTTCAAGGATATCTTCCTTGAATGAAAATAAACAGCTTCCGGTCAATCACTTCAATGCAATTGTTGCTTCTTAAGGTGGCCATATCCCTGGCCGAGAAATGGTGAAATTTCTGGCATTTTTAGGTACTGAAATCTTGAAAAGTAAAACGTGTAGAACAAAAGTAAGCACAAAAATAAAATCCTTGATGTTTTGTTTATTCATTGTTACCATTTAAATTTACCCAAATAAAATAATAACTAAAAAAAGCTTTTGTAAAACATGCGTTTTCTGTTTTCCTAATCCCACATTTTAAGAATTATTTTCACGTACCTACTTACAAATAAAAGTAAACAATTTTATATGTAGGACTAAGCAAGTAAATGTTATAAGACTATTTACATGTGGAGTTATATATAAAAAAGTTAGTATTTTCGTAGATTTCAGTACCTAAAACCTTGATGGTTTGATCGTTTTTTGCACCTGTTTATTCGTTTTACTGTGGCGTATTTGAAAATACTCAGGTGGCATAACATAAAATTCCTATTATTCGACAAGCTTTACATTATTCAGTTATTAAATGTTTGAAATTGTTTGTCTTTGCGGAAAACACTATTTAAAGAATATGGGGCCCTTAAAGAAAGCTACAGGCCTTCATCTTTTAAGATATTTAATTGTTTGGTTTGATTAAATTGTAATAGGTACCATAATTAATTCATAAATATTCGTGATATGAACAATAAACGCTTCAGGCAACGTTCATTATGACGTATTTGGAAGAATTATTTCCTGAATGTAAAATCCAATCGAACCGCACTTACCAAGTTTTATTTTTAAAAACAATATCCGGTTAGCTATTCAACCGAGAAATACACAATTAATTATTTTTAGCATCTAAAGACCTTGAAAAAATATAAAATGATGGTTCAGTTATTCTAATAAATATACAATTATAGACATTGCCACACATTCATTCAGTTTATCGTTAATTCATCATCAGTTTATTATTACTTTAAAACGTAGTAAAATAGATTTATTAATAACACTATAGTTTTATTAAATCCACAATTTTTGTAGCAAATTTTGACAGGAGATTATTAACATTGGCAGTCTAGTGTAACGCTAAAAGTGTAACAAATGTTCCGTCGCGATCGCTGGGCGCAGGGGTGATCCGATCGGAGTAATTTTGATCATAGGTTACACTTTTCAGTGTCGAATAGAATTGGCCTGGGCATTCCTTGATTAGGGATGTTTAAGTACGTTATAAATGAACTAGCTTGAAAACTATATTTTCCAAGACACATGGGTAAGGTGAATTTGTGTATAGGGACGGCAAACCAATATATAGCAAAATTCATATATTTTTTTTTGGTCTGTCCACTGACAGGAAAGGTCAACCAATGTAGGAGCCAATTACCTTGTAAAATCAACTTGCTTTTTGAAAGGCCTTCCTACTGCTATTGGTTATGGTATTGGTATTGGTTAGAGATTGACGGTTGAATGAAAAAATGACTTTTTTATTTAATCATCGATATCTCAGCAACAAATTATTGCACAATAAATCCAAGGACGGTTTTTAAAACCTGAATACATTTTCTGCAAGGATCTATCGTGAACAGATAATTTTTTTTCCATTCTTGACATGAATTTCAAAAAAGTGCGAGAAAATGTCTTTTTACGGTTTTTTAGAAAATCTGACACTAATTTGCAAATATTAATGAAGAGATTAATGTTGAGAGAAATTTGTATAGCTCGGTACACTGAACTATACAATAACCATAAAAAATAAGTGGATATAATTGAATAACAAAAAATAATTTTTCAAATAAAATATTTTTGAAAATTTTGTTTTTTTTTTTAATTAGGCGATCTCTAATGTAAAATTGTGGATAAAGCTGACACAAATTCCTCTTTTTTATTTTTATAATAATTGCATAATGTTTAAGAGCAAAAAACGTGTTTCTCTTTCCAAAACTTTGATCATTTAGAACAGAAAAAAGGTTGGATAGATGAACTTGTCAATTTACGGGGTTATTATTGGTATATTGAGCTGTAAAATTTTCTCCCAGCATTAGTTTTTTCATCAATTTTTGTAAGTTAGCGCAAGATTTTCTAAAAAAATCATAAAAATTAAATTTCTTACTACTTTTTTCAAATTAATGTTAAGGATGAAAAAAAATGTTTTCTTCACAAACCATGAACCATGAATCCTTGTAGAGAATTTATTCAAGTTTTGAAAACCGCCCTTGAATTAAATGTGCAATAATTGTTGCCGAGATATCGATGATTAAAGACAAAAGTATTTTTTCATTCAACCATCAATATCTCGGTACCAATAGTCCTACGGAAATTTTTTTTGCGAAGTATATCATTTGATTCCTCGATAGCTCAAAAAATTTTTTGTTAAAAGGACTTGAAACTAGAGACTACAAGCTTCAAAACGGCTTCAAAACAGCTTTTCAGAAATCACTAAAATGTTTATGAAATATTGTTCCTTTAATTCTTTGTAGTAGTATAGTTTAGGGTCAATTCTGTCTACCTCAATATTCTTATAAAAAAATATCATGAAAAAAAAGGAAATAGATACTAACGGAAAATTGTATCTTATAGCTTTTGAACGCTGTGATTACTTTACAAAAATAAATTCTTTATGATCTGTTTTATCAAAATTAATATACAATACCTACCGATAAATCTTAGATAATGTCTTGAGTTTTATAGAAAGGAAAGATGAAAGTGGTTCTGAGATCGTGGAACTCTAGAATCTAATTGTGTCTAATGGGCGACTGATTAAAAAGAAGGGTTCTCGGAAGCGTTCAATAAAAAAAATGTAGATAAACGGTTTTAATAAAAAAAATCTGTTTGTAGTGGTATAGTCACTAAACAAATAATATTGATGCATTTAGTTTTTGTCTTTTTAGCCCCATAATCAATGAAAAGTCAAATAAAAACGTATCTATATTTCAGTACATAAAAGTCATGGTACTACTGACTTCCTTGATCGGAAGCAATAATTTATGACGAGTCAGAAGATGTGAAACAGTTAAATAAATCCAGCAGGAACACATTAAAGGGCCCAAACTTTAACGAGGGCAATATCCAAAGCGTTGTCACTGTTCCACGTACTGGACCATTGTTCTCGGGCGTTGTAGAAGTCTTTCATACTCGATCGCGCACCGTTTCTCCACGGCTTGCTTCCGTCAGTTCTGTCTTCAAAATTAAATCCACCAACACCGACGCCTAACGTTATGTACATCTGCAACAAAGCTCATATCAATCAGTTCTATACGTCTTCCTTACACGTTTTAGTAGGATTTAAACTTTTTTTCAATATAATAACCCTAGAAATTTGTTTAGCGAAAATGCATACAAAATTACAACATACCAGGCGCTACGTTGTTCATTTGTGGTAATTAGTGCAACGAATCAAATTTAAAATTGAAATATTACAAATGATATTGAACTTGATGTAACTGTGACATAGACAGTTGCATAATATATATATTTTTGTGGCGGAAAACATATATAAAAAAATAATAGCAAAGATCAAATTTACCTCTTTATCAAATGGAGCTAAAGTTGTACCACTCCTCCATCTATGCGCATCTTTAATTTGCAGGTTAGAGCTTAAACTGACGAAACCATCAGAAGGGGGATAAATAGTTCCATATGTTTTGCCATCAACAGCCAGAATAATGCTCTCTGTAAAATGAATGTGTTAGATATTTCTATTTCAGGAACAAATGAAATTTTTAAACCGATACAGTCAGATATATTTAACGAACATTCAACCAAAACCGTTCCTATGATAAGAAATCTTTCAATATGTGCTCCTAAAAATGAGTTTTTGAGGAACATAATATTCCAAAAAAATGTTACTTTTCCAAATAGTCAATGAAACTGTATTATTTTATTTTTACTCCCTTGGTAATAACATAAAATGAAACGTTACTGAAGAAATTAATTAGCTAATAATAATGGGTAAATTATTTGTCAAAATTTGCTATAAACCGAAATAATCCAAGAGCATGGATAATAAACCAGTTTAATTTAATTTGAATTGCAGACTTCCGTGCCAAGTGTCTATGAAAACAGTTTCTGGGATGGTTGCCACGTCATGAGTTTAGACTTTGTGACGTTTCGAGAGACATATCACTCTCTTCTTCAAAAGAAACTCTGAACCTGGAAATTAGGTCCTCTGGTAGTACACTGATCAATGGTGTTCCAGTGCACGCTTGTAATCATTAATCCATGTCGTTTTAGTCCTTGATATTTGGTGATGAATTATTCCATATTCCAAATACACGGATTGCCGAAGCCTTAGTGCAGATCGTGTTTGCTACTGGTCTTGCGAAAGGCGGTCTCTATCTCCTTGAGGTGTTGTAGTTGAAGTTAACATTTTATTTCCTTAAAATTATTTTGTAAGTACATCCTTTTAGATAGTACTAAAACGTTGTTGGTAGATTTTGCTCTTTCTCCTTGGTCTTAGGAGTTCGCAAGCCGAATATGCTGCTCCAAATATGAATGTACCTATGACACCAAATGAAAAACCTAGTGAAAAGACGGAACCCCATGTCAAAATGGAGATTTTATTGACAAAACCAAGAAAATCCAACTAGATCCAGATGAAATGCTAGTGAGTTTTGACGTAGCATTGTTGTTAACAAAATTACCAAATAAGGAATGTTTAGAAAAATTGCATGGAAAGGTCGTTGCAGAAGATAAGAATAATTTAGTGGATTTGACAAAGGTCCAGATGGATAAGTTTTATGAACAACTTGGAGTACCTGTGTCATCAACTCTATTTCAAAGTACCAAAGAAAGCTTACTCACACGGCTAGTTATCTGAACAATGAGTTTTATCACCACCCAGCCTAGAAACAATGTGTTGAATGTTAGACGAGAAGCAACAGCACTTACTGCTCTTGGAGGAAACCTAAGAAAAATGAAATACTGATTACAACATATTTGCCCTATACGATAGCATGTACTGAAAAAATAGGCCGTATCTTAAATATAATATTAATACAATCTACAACTCAGAAAAGTTAAAGCAGTACAAGTGTCACTTGAATAATAACAAATACAGAAGAATTTTAATGAGACAGGAAAGATTTTGGCCAGACTCTACAAAGAGGTAATGGAAATCCGGAAGATTCAGGTATTTCAATCGAAAGGAGGATCTAGAATATTTAGAATTTGAAAACAACCCATCCGTAAAGGTCAAGAACCAATGACTACTTACAAGCCATGCACCAGAACGACATGAACTAGTGCACGCAGCGAAAATTAGTACCAACGAGAGGACTTAATTACCAGTTTCAAACTTTTTTCTGAAGAAGAAAGCAGCAATCAGCCCGGAAATTGTTCAACCAATTGTTGAGTTAATTTAATTACATATTTTGAAAGCACTATGTTTCACAACAACTGCTTCTCAAGTTGATAAAGAACGATTTGAATTAATGTAATAACCTTTTGCTACACAAATAGACAATAAATGACTTTTTAAACATACCTGGCTTCCAGGTGACTTTGAATGTATGATATTCGTTCGACCAGCCTGTCTGTTTCTGGACGGTTTTCATTCCGTAAGATTTAGCTGCAACGCTGTCCCCTAATATAATCCCTCCTTGCAACATTTGATTTAAGTCGGAGTTGCCTGGTGCAAAAGCTATTCTTATCTGACCTGAGCCGTAGCCAGGTCCATAATCTTCATTTGCTGAATTCAAATAGAGCTCTGAAAACATAAAAAATAATTGGATTTAGCTGTACTATGTCTGAAGTAGGTAGGTGAATTCAAATGTGTTTTATTATTAATGATTGACAATACGTGATTGATTGAATCATATTTAGATTATACCCTACAGTGTTTTAGTCTTAATAAGAACTCGACAAATTACTTAAAGTTACTTTTGACTAAAATACTGTGTTTCCAATAAAAATTATATCTTCACACGGGGCAAACAATGAATATTATTGCAGTAATAAAAATTCTTCCTACATTTCACACACTCTATTATAGAAACAAATACTCTTTAATTTCTTTTACATAACCATCACAAGGATCTCTGTTATTATACAAAGTGTTTCACAACGACATAGCTGTGTTCCTAGGGCAATACAAAATAGTTTTCAACAGTCGGACGCATGCGCATTCCGATATAATGCTTACATAAATTCAAATATCATCGTTTGGAATCAAATGTGGTTGCGTCTAACTGTTGGAAGGAAGTTTATATTTACTTCATGTCGAACCGATTCTTCCAAAACTTCAAAAAAATGTTATAATTATTCATATGGCCAAACAAACAAATATTCAACGGTGTGACATCAGAACTTCGTACATACTCTTAGTAGTCAATTTACCACCATAAAATTCCTATAAATATCGTATAGTTTCTGCTACAGAATGTATCCATCCTTTTGCAGATCCTCGTTGCACCTCAGCATCATGGATTGTTATCATTGCAGACTGTAAAATGGTTATGTAGGTATTATTTATTGGAAAAATAATGATGCTAATATCCTTTTTCTTGGCACCCACAAGCTGCAGACTTTTATATGTTAACAAATAAAAATTAAATACTGAAGGAATGGCACATTTCTTCAAACATTCAGCAATATATTATGAAAACTTATTAATTTATTAGACTGTGGACTTGCTCTTGCTCACATAGAATTTTCTTTTATGTCTTTTAATAAGAGAGTCAGACATACACAGTATGCAATGTTAACATCATGATATACTTCAAAAAATTGTTCCATGCACGACTGCATTTAGTAAAACCAACTTCAATTTGAATTTCTTTTTATCACTGGAAAATTCCCATTAAGAAATGCGGGTTGTTCTTGTATAAACGATGTTTTTCATAAATCTACAAGAATGTAAAGTGAATAAAGCATAACCTTAAAATATCCGCTTAATTAAAATTAAACGCTACGAATTTTCTCAGTTCTGAAAAAAAAACTATTTTTTGGATCTAATACTTATTAATAGGCTTAGTGCACGTGCAGAGTCTAACAGAGTCGGCGCGAGGGTCGATGGCCTTCACAGCTGACTCGGATTTTGAACTGTTCAGTTATTTACGGAACTTTGTAGTAGTTGGTGTCGCGTCGAGACCTTTCTTTTTTACTTCTGCTGTAAATTGCATTCCTGGTGTGTATTTAAATAACTATTTATAAATAGTAACATAATTTACATTAACAACTATTAGTTGGGGAGAAAAGTGAAGTAAAATACCAAAAGAGCAAAGAATTATTTCAGATGTGGTTTGACAGTGATCCCGAAGGCTACAGGGATACACGTATTAAAGGAAATGACCCGATTTGTACTCTGTATTTTTCTATGAACTTACAGGCGCCTTTCTTTCAAGCAATATTCCATTAAACAAATTAGAGAACGCCAAATTCACATGGACTATTCCTAAATGAACATTTTGATATAATGGATGATGTATAAAAAAATATATACGCCCAGTCAGTAGTACGATAAAAGAAAAAATGCAAAGAGTGTTGGAAAATATTCAGGATACACCATTTTGGAAGATATATTAATGTAAAGTTTTATCTGGTACAGATCAGGAGTTACCAGCAAATATATTAATATATAGTTCATACCTCAAAAATTTCTCATACTGTCCGTTGTCAACAGTAGACGTTGAACGGTCATTTTCCCTACACAAGTTAAGCGATAAACATCGCCGTTTCACTAAAGAAAACTTAGAATAGCACGTAGTAATATGTTTTAACTCCTTCCAATATGCCACGCAAGCCTTGTCTCAACACTAAGGTGTTTCGGGTAAGGGGTGTCATTTAAATTTATATAGGCATTTTATCGTCTTAGGTAATAGTACTATGCGACGCGACATATTTTCTGTAAACATGTTAATATTTTCATTCGTAATCTGACTACGGTCCTGTTAAACTCCGTGCCGCACTAAGCCTACTTATCAGATAATAATTAATTTGTAGGTAACACAGAAATCCTGGCAAACGCTTCAATTTACAAATGTCGAAGTATAAGTTAGAAACGTTCTTGGATTGACATTTGATCTAGAGTCCTAGTCAGTGATTATACTTTGGTAATTTGTTAAGTTCCAACTTAAAGAAATAAATTTCCTGAACGTGAAAAGTAATCTGATCACGTGGGACTTGGATATTGTTGAAGACACTACAGAAGAATAGCACAGACAGTTGATTTAAGATTCTAGTTAGGGACTTTCTTTGGTAATTTGTTAAACATAATTTACAAAAGAGACGCGAAACGCAATCTGGCCACGTGGAACTTAGACATTGTCGAAGACATTGCAGAAAAATAGCACAGCTACTCATCTCGATATTTTCTACTCTACATTCTATTTTTATCACCTGAACATGAACTTGAAGTTGTTTCTGATCATTTCCTGAAAAAAGCGAAAATTTTTTATGCAGATTTATCCTTTGTTTAGGAAAGTGACACAATGCACCTCTTTCACTTTCTCGTAGTTAATTATCATATAGTCACTAACCTAACAAATTCTGTATTTATTTAAGTTAATATTTGCCAAAGATTACCCAGATTAACATACTGGTTCACATAGCTCCTATTTTAGTGTTAGGTATAATTGTGTGACTCGTCAAACAAGGTAACTTGATGAATTTATTTAAGAATTACTCATTTATAGGTAACCTCACCTGGATATATCCAGTCGCCTTTGGGGAGTTTAGCTTTGATTTCAATAGTTCCGTATTTAAAAGAGAATTTTCTCTTGGTGCTTATTTGAGAAGATAACACAGGTGGTAAAATAAATCCTCCATCAGGTCGCACGACGCAATCTAGTGAACCGGTTGTACCTGTACAGCTTAGAAATAAACATATTAAGTATTAATTGCATGTATTTGTAAGATAATGTTCAAATAATGTAAAGAATTTGCGTGGAAAAAAGTTATTTTTAGTTTCAATACTGCAGCTCTGAATAAAGTAGACATGTTGAGAAATAAGTAAACTTTATTAATATCGTAATTACATAATACTCAGTAGTATCGAAATTTTGACATTCTTAACGCCGGAGTCTCCCAGTACCTCTGCCACTGGTTGCGCAAGAGTCTTGTATTATAGTCTTTTTTGAATATTTGACACTTTTCAAGGTACACCTAATTTATTTCAAATTCTTTAGAAAATATTTTTATAATACTTCATGTATTCGTTCTTGGGACTTTTAACATTATTATGTCTGGAAAGTCTATTTACCCTTTTCGTTTCCAATAATGAGAGCCAATTCAGAACCACCCTTTATATAATCATTATTATAAACTTTTACATATATGAGGGGGGACCCAAAAATAACCGATTAAAATTCGCTGCGGTCGCCGCTTTTATAGTAGATGGATGTGTAGAATATGTAGGGTGGCCCCGAGGTAATGGGCCAAAATTCATGGGTAGATTCCCCAAGCAAAAATATTGCGATTTAGCCGAACATACCTTAGTCTAAAAGTTGATAGTTAAAGAGATACAGAGTGTTAAATGAAAAATATTATTTCAGTTTTTTTTTCATTTATTCCTTAACAAATGCAAATATCTACACAAAATTTTGAGGTTTGGAGTTCTTTGGGTAGCCAAATATCTCGAAAACGGTGCGAGATGGCTACTTTCATAAAGTAGACCTTTTTGCGTAAAAAAGTTGTAAAATAAGAATTTGATACTAAAGATGAAAACCTTAAAGTATAAAAAAGTTATGTCGTTTTTAACACATTCAATCTACTAGTGCCCTCTATGAACTTTAACCAAAATGTGAATAGATTTCAATTCCTCTACCCAAAGAACTTCAAACCCCAAAGTTTTGTAAGGATATTTGCATTTGTTAAGGAATAAATGAAAAAAAAACTGAAATAATATTTTGCATTTAACTAAGTACTGACTTTTCGATTATTTTCTAATAAACACTGTTAAAATCTTGTTTCAGTTAATTCGGTTTTTCTTGAAAATCATAGTTTTTTAAAATTTAACAAGAGTAACAAAATTTTTAAAGTTAAATTCTGCTGTGAATTAATATTATTATTTTTCAATTCGGTCTATGAAAAAAAAGTTCTGAACAATTTTACGGGTGAGTCATCCCCAATGAACACCTTGCAGTGCTTCAATTAACTTTAAATCATAGTCAAAGAAGACCAGTAATAAACCTAAATCATGTACCAAATTTGGTTCTTCTGCGCTAAAGCATTGCAGAGATATTATTTTCTTTCGAAATTTAGGGCCTCACTTGTATATAGATAAGTTTGGTTAAATTACAATATTTTGGAAACCCCTACATGCACCTGCCCTGTGTCGGTTCTTATGCGGAACACCCTGTAGTATTCAAACCAGCTTATTATGGTTATTCGAAATTACTACAAGAAAAATAAATAAATGTAATATTTATCATAACTGACATGTTTAATGATATTATACTGCCGCATCTTCCAAGTTTCAGTATTTTATTTTAATATATTTGAGAAGTAGAACTTGTCTGATTATACCGTTGATATTTCGTAGAGCTTGAAGCTGTCTAAGCGTATCAAAAAAATGTTTGACTTACCAGATGTAGAACCCGCCTTTTAAAGATTTATATTTTCACGATTATTCTTATTACTACTTACTGGTTTAAAAATTAATATGTTTTTTGTTCAAGTACTCATGCACGTGTAAATACAAATTGGCTTGAAACAGACATACTTACTTTTCTCCCAAGTTAAAATCACCGGTAACAAAACCACTTCCATAAATATCTTCACTCAAAACTGGTTTCATTTTAAGTTTTCGATTTACTATTTGTATTGTTTCTGGTCGATTAACGTATATAACGAATTCGTAATCCTGAAATGTACGTTGCTTTAAAAATAGTAATATGTCTACCGTTTCTGAAATTACACATATTTGCAAGGTGTTAGTAACTACTACCACCAAATCAAACCATTCTTTTAATAAAAAGAGAAGTAGTGCAGGGAAAGAAGAACTAAACTGTTTCGGAGGCTAGCGATGCTGCAGTTTATGCCCCAAAGGGTAGCCTGAAGCCATTTTAAAATACGAACCCTGTTATTTTACACAAATATTACGGAAGAAGAAGAAGAAGAAGAAACTGTTAAAATAAGAGAAAATAAGATTAGTAATGTCAAAATTCGTAGAAGGATGCGTAAATAGTATAAAGTAATCAGTTTTGAAACGTACGGGAGAACCAGCAAATTGCTGTGCTACCGTCCAATATTTCTCTATCACCTGACTTGAGAAACCATGAGAATATAATAATTTTCCTTTGCATGTTCCTTTACCATTATTGAATTTTGTTGGTGTACTCTGACAACTGCTGTACCCAGTTTCCCCCACAGGTTTTGATGTAACTATCGGCGCCACTGGTGGTGAAGTTGTAACTGTTGGCCTTGTAGGGCTTGAAGTAGGTTTTGGAATTAATTCTGTAAAAAAGTAATATAAAATATATGTAATATAGTTTGTTATTTTTTGTCATATTTATTCGAGAGATAAGAACCACAAGGTCCCCACCATGCCTAGTGCTATATTTGTGAATGCTGGAATGTGTTGGCAAGTTTGGTAATTTTTTATGTACTAAATAAAGCGACTCAAGTAAATATAGGCATGGCAAACGGTAAGAGATACGAAGTAGCTTAAATGGGAGGAAAGTTGCGTAATCAGGGGACCAACATTATGCTTCTAAAAAATCAAAGCTAACATGATTAGTTTTCGAAATATTTGAAAAAATAAACGAAATTTTGGAAATCCGTTTTTGTTTCATTTCAGCCTTGTTTGAAATGATATTGAAAAAGGAAGAACACTTTCTCATGGCCACTTTTTGCCCTCTATCGAATGGCATAATCAATTTTTGTATGTAACTTTTCGTCTCTCCAGGACCATCACCAACTTCATTTTTTTAAATGCGACCCTAAAAATTTTATTACATTTTTTGCAAGCCTTCATGACCCCCAATACTGTACTGCCTCAGCCCGAACCAGATTCAAACGTTTTGTCTCGAAAAATTCATCTTCAGTGTATTCGTTCCAAATTGATCTGAATTTTTTATTTAGATTTCTTTGTTTATTGAATTATCATATACTGTAAGTGTCATCAGACCCAGTGAAATCCATCTAGTTATTTAAACTATTACCACTATGATACTAGCAACATCTATCCATAACAAGATAGAATAGGCATGATGACAGTAACCAAGAATCACTAAAATTATGTATTTATCTAATGAAATATGATTCATGTATTATAAAAAACGTATTTATTTTTGTATTACGAGCGAAATTGATAATATTTTTGATAAAATAAAACTACAAAATACAGCAAACCGCCATGATAGGTTGAACACCAATCAGAGCGAATTACGTCACATCTATGTAAATGTCATTTAGTTCCATTTGTACTTCGACAATATCCGCAGTTTCTTCGTTTAAATATTTTGTGTTTTTCAACTATCAGTTGCTTAGTTTTGTGTTACCAACACCATAATCAGGAAACGTTAGGTATTTGAAAAGTTTCTGGAAGATGGAAAGAAAGGAAAGCTCAACAACTACGAGTTAATAAAATATCAAAAAGACTATGTTTGTGACCAAATGTTTATCCATGCATAAATTGGTGTTGAAATACAAAGAACAGTCCTGCGACACATTTTTGAAAAAACTCGTATTGAGTGATGAAGATGACACGAAAGTTGAAGAAGAGACGAGACCTACATCAAAGCTGTTGGCATGAGTTAAGATATGACAGAGTGACGGCCTCACGAGCTTTTGAATTTAGTTGGTGCAAAAGCAATGATGCAACTCTGACCACGTTAATAATGGAAGGAAAAATCTCAGATGCATCGGCCATGAAACGCAATAGAATATTGGAGGATGAAGTGAGGAAAACTGTAAGTTTTTTCTACTAAACCTTTTATTTTCTACAGGAATAAGATATTTTTTGGAAATAGTAAATACTTCCGAACATCATAGACCAGTTTTTCAAAATCTTTCATGACGCCTATTGTAGAGGAAAACGTTTCAACTAAAATTTGTAGGATTTTGACAAATTAGATGGTGACTTTGGATTTGACCTCCAACACAAGTTGCAAGGTCAAACAAATGTTTCATAAAAAAGGGATATGATAGAACTTAATAAATGCAATCGACTGAAACTATTAGACTAACGTTTTTGAAACTCGACACGTTGGGTTAATAATTATAATGTGATAGAAGACCTTTCTGGAGACTGATCATATTTAGGTCAAACCAAGGTCATCGTCTAGTTTTTCAGTCAAATTACTATAAATTTTGCTCAAAACGTTCTTGGCGAGATATTCAGAGAAAAATTAAGTTTCACCTTCAAAAACTCATTTTTTTTTCTGACCTCGTTTAGTTAACTTTTATCTGAATCTTTTTTTGGGACACCCTGTATATTATATGTGCTTAAAATTTGGATAAAGTACTGATATCAAAATTTACGACTAATATAATTGTGTACAATCCAGGTAAATTATTTGAAAGACCAAGATACATAAAAAAAAAATTGGAAGGTTAACAAAATTTGTTCCTAGACTGCCTCGCGAAATGAAAACACTGCTGGGAAACTGTCACTGTCCACAATGTGAGTTAAAAACTCAAATATTTTTGTTTCTAATTTGCAATAAACCCCTAAAATTTCACATTATTTACCTGTCACTTCATACATTTGATCATCCTTAGGGTAGCCCCGTCCTAAATGTTCCACGTAAGTCCAATAATATATTTTGTCACCAGGTTGCAGCTTCTGATAAGGTGCATGAAATGTCCACCAACCATTTTTCGGCTTTAATATGTCTTCTGAAAAGGTACCCGCCTCTCTTCCAGTCAATTCTTCATTAATTTTTCCGTGGAAAGCAAACAATCTAATCCCATCGTGATCTAGAAACAAATATTAGATAACATTTGTAACATGGGCATAAATAAATAAAAATAAAAAAAGTGTAACTCCGTTATTAGTTTTTTTACAGCATCCAGAGCAATTGAGTAAATCCCTAAAAGTTGCTGAAAAATCTAAAAAATCGCGGAAACGCTGACTAACGAGTACCAACTCATTCCAATGCATTTTAATGCGCTTCTTCCCAATTCAGAACGGAAAAATTCAAACTACAAACTATACCTGTATATTTCTTAGATTTGCACGTACTATTTTGTACTCGAACGACCTGCGTAGTGGGTTTCGGATTCTTTTCGAACTGCTGTCATTAGTTTCTCTTTTCAGTAATCAACATCAACTATGTTCACTGTCATATTAACATCACCTGTGTATCTTACTTCAATTTCTTTCGGATATTGATGAAAGCGTACACCCTGCTCCTCACTATAATAATCTAAATTTTCAAGAAAGTAGGTCGTGAGGGAATCCAAAAAATTAGATTTTTCATTCATTAAACATCCCAAGCGTTGGTTTCTTACCACTTCTGCTATATATTGTATCGTATTCTTCACTTTTGTGGTTGCCTAAAATATTTTGAGCGACGTTCCATAACTTAATTTGTCGAAGACGCGTTATTTCAATTTAGCATCACTTAAATTCGGATATTGGAAACAATTCCAGTTTTTTTACAAAGTCTTGACAAACTGTTCCGTTCGAACAAGTTTTATATGAAATGGAGAAAGCAGTATTTTCAAGGGGTCGATCAGAGGTTGCTCTATAACAATGTGATTTCCTAGGTCGAATGCCATTGTAGTGAGTCGACTATCCCAAAGAGACACAAGAAACAGGGAGACTTGGTAAATCCTGACTGTTGCCCCAAAATTATTGATATAGTCACCAAAAACTTGCCATAATGCTCTCTATATTTTTTCTGCAGAACGCATCTCTTGTTTTCATAACTTTCTTTAATGTAGTTCATGGTAAAATGGAAGTACAGGCGCATTTATTTCCATCATGTAATAGTATCGCTTTCAAGCTCTATTTCGAAGAGTCTATGAACAATTTCCATTTCTCGGATTAGGTTTCATTTCATTCGTCAAACCTAGAACGTACACCAAAGAGCCATCGTCTTCTTTATTGAAGATATTTAGAAACTCCTTTTCCCGATCCTTTGATTTCGTTCCTGCTACTACGGCTACACACCTCACACGATAAACATTTTGTAACAAGAATGACAAATATAGAGCAGTGTGACTGAATTTTCACAAAGCTTTTTAGGGAACCACAAAAGGCGGTACTCTTGTAGCAGAAGTTATAAGAAACTATCAATGCTCAGAGTTTTTGATGAAAGTAAAATATCATTTGTTGGATTCTTATTTCAACTATTTTCTTGAAAATTTAAAAGATTATCGCGAGGAGCAGGGTGAACGATTTCATCAAGATCTGAAAGAAATTGAGGTAAGATACCAAGACAATGGGCTCCTTCAGCAATTTTTTTACTTGCTTAACGGAAAGATATTGCAATTTTAAGGTTCTCTGCAAAAAATTTGAATTTTATATCACCTACAAGTCATCTAAAAAAATCATAAATTGGCGCGCTGAGTATTCGCTGAACCGGCAGGTGTGACGTCACCGCATGGGAAATCGATGCCGCATTCTTGCGTGTGTTGTCAGTCAATCGGGTAGTCGAGTTTTAGTTGCTTGTTAAGTTTAGATTGAGTACGTGAAGATCCCGAATTTTGTTAGCAATATGGAAGACAGAAGAGAGAAAAATTACAAATATTGTATTGTTCCCCAGTGTGAGAGCACTAGTGTGAAGACGCCTAAGAAAATAATAATGTCCCCGTAACTCTATCGTGCGGATCTAAAATCAATAGTCTGTCTGTCTGACGACTCAAAACCAAGATTACAGATTTTAAATCATCGAAATGGGGCTTCAGCAATTTCCGGCTTATTTTCAAAATACTTACTTGGAAGAAACCAGTTCCAAATTCGTGTTCAGCACACCAAAATAGATTGAGACAGAAGTTGCATTGGGCCAAATAAATTTCATTAGCGATTAGCATTGCTAATGACCATTACTAGGCTTTTCCACGATTTTTCGGGATTTTCAGCATTTTTTAGCAATTTACCTATGAACTACTGATTTTAGGATACTGAGAAGGAATATTTTTCTCACTTCACAGAGGTATGCAAAATTAAACTCTAAAAACTAGTTTTTACTTAAAAAATTGTATATTTATAACCAAGGTTTACTAGTAGTGTTTTACACTGAATACGAATCGAATAAGTAGCTTAAATTTAAATAAATTTACTGAACAAATAGTAAATAGGTATTCTTATTAATAAACTTACGTAAAACACACTTAACTAGTGCGTGCTTCCTAAGTTGTCGTTAATTCATTCCTTAACATGTAAAATCGTTAAATATTTTAATAATTACGTATTTTACATTCGTATCTGTATCCTGCAGAAGTATTAACAGAAATAGGTATAAGGTTAGAAAGAATATTCAAAGTATGTAAAATACTGGAAAAAATTAAAGGAATATAGTACTAGTTAAAGTAAAAATATTTCACTTTAAACTACAGAGTTCAAAGTGTTAAAGCTACAGTTTTACACGGAATGCTAATGTAAGTCATCGAAACATTAAAAAAAAATCCAGGCAAATTTGTCTTATGACAAAAAAAAATACATTTTTTTAATAAATCCTTAATTCGAGCAAGATAAGTTACACGACCTGCTAAAATGTATTGGTAGCTGAAAATTAAAACATTATTTAGGATACTAGAAGGACTTTAAGGACTTTGTACTTTGTACTTTCTACAATTTTGACAGGACTAAACTTTTTTAGATAATGACAAATTACAATATATCTACTCCCACTATAGTAAGTAGATTATTAATACACTGTTTTTAAGGAGGTAAGTGGATTTTACCCTAGAAGTTGCTATGGACAACGGGAGGTAAGTGAGGTAACTTCCCTAGGGAAAAAGCGATTACGTGTTATAAATGCATATTTTATGAATAAATAAATATGAACATTACATTTTATTAATTATTATAAATGAATATTTATAGTAATTATGCAGTTATTACATTTAGTAACATTTATAAAATCTGGATAATTATTCCCCTCGCGTTTACTAATTGTCACATTTTTCTCAAAATGATTTGACCGCTCCATTTCAGTCACCGGAAGCTAAATATTATCCGACTGATCCATTAAAACAGCATGATGAGACGCGACTACTAGAAGCTGGAGTTGAAGTGTCATTGTAATCCTGTTGGCTATTTCATTTTTGTTACTTAAACTGTCAGCAACATAACTTTCTGCAATAATTAACCATGTCTCTTCATTGCTAATACATCAAGTCCTGTATTAGCCAGAAACGTTGCCGATGTTCTTCGGAATGAATAGCCTATATATGTTTCAGGATGTTCCAGTTTCAAAAATTGTGAAATTTTATTAGGAATCATAGAAAGGGTATTCTTGATGACTGGTTGGTTGTAACATCTACCTGCTTGATAGCGCATCAGAACGGCATTCTCCTACAATGCCTAAAACCGTCACTTCCATCATTAGCAAATATGTGTTGTCGGGTGCCTGAATGAGAAAATCGTAGACTTGTTCTCTTGTAAAAACTTTTTAGATATATAGCCTTCAAAAATGCTCTCAGCTTGGGGTATTTTGATATATCTACGTTCTCCTCTATGAAAATAGTTGACTTAATCATTGAGTATTCACTCCACAAACTCGCCGGTGACTTTAAAGTTCTTGACTCCTCCACGAAATATGCTAGTAGTGACATTTCAGAAACACCAGTATTTTTATTCTGGCACCACTCTTTGACAAAATCCAAACAACCAAGGCGACTTTCGAATAATGTCAAAATGGATTGATTAAGAAATGTCAAAAAATAAAACCTATCTTTATTTCATGAACCATAAAGAACTGTGATAAAATGTTATACACCATGCAGCAGTTAAATATAATTTACCTCCTTTATGGTGTAAATAACTATTGTTCCATTTTTAAATGTAACCTAAATCATAATTGAACCAGGAACTGTGTAAAGAAATAACTCATTCAAAGACCAAACATCATCTAAATTTCCAGCAAAATAAAATGTTAGGAGCTGATTTTATTGTCAAATTATTTTTAGTGGATAGCTGTCTGCATAATTTTGACAGCTTAAACATATTTTTCACTTTTGATCACGTGCTTTGTTATGGTTTATCCGCATATTTCGGAAGAAACGAAACTATTTCAATCAACATGTAAATAGCATAAAAAACTACTGAAATAGATTTTGATTTGGTGATACTACAGGGTGTCCTAATAATCCGTGTACATAAAGCTACTTCATTGGAGGCATTTTACCAAACTGATGTATTCCTATTACTTGCCTGCAACCTTCCAATTTGAATAGTTAAATCAAAAATGGCTACTTTCAAAATTTTCTGGGCAGCATGCAACATAATATAGAGGCATATAAATTTCATTTATCACAAATGACCTTTGATCCTAAATCATCTATGATATAGATTCTATATCATTCAAATTTAATTGATACAGTTCATCACGGCGACGTGCATCGGCAACACCAAATATGTATGCAACCTAAAAAGGAAGAACTAATATCTATTATATTTTTAAATTTTCTAATCTAAACATACTTTATTCATTAAGTATATATTATCTGTGTTTGTGTAATAAAAGTTTCAAATTATTTATTTGACAAAAGTTTTGACTTCTTTGGTTTATAGTCTTCGCCTTGACGTTTCAAGAAAATACATAATACATATTTTGATATGTCAATGTCTTCCTTTATACTAAGTGTTGCTCTTAACATGGAGTAATTTGACCACAAAATGGATGCCTTCAACTTTGTAGATAAATCGGAAATGTATGCAATCATGCGGATAAATGAAGCAACTTAGGGTAGAGGTAAATTTAGGTAAATATGCTTCTTTTGATCTCAGGAAACTTTGTTAGCTCCATGTGCACGTAACATTGGGACACCCTGTATTTATCGATTAGCACAAAATGAATATCTACATGCAATTTTTTAAATTTTCCTACTGTTTACTCAAAACTTTCAACTTTATAGGTGAAAAAAGCAAATTTGTAATAATTAAGACATACGTGTGTGGCGGAATAATTGCTCTATTTCGATCCGATTCATTTTTCATTAAGTTCGCTGTGTTTCTTGTTTGATGAAACTCCCTGTATAATAGCAATAAACAGCTGAAGGATAAAAATTTTGGAACAACCTTTCAAAGCGTAACAAATATCTACGTCCGCAATTAAATAAACAGAGTACAAAATTGGTTCTAATTATTTTTAGACAATAACGAAATTAAAATGTAACAATTTTTAATAAAATTTACAAGTGAAAACTTTGAAATAAATATTGTTACTTCTGGGTCACTTGCTCTAAAACAGATTACTTAAATAATTGCGATAATGCATTCTATATTTCTCCAAATATGTACAGTGTGGACGAAAATAAATTATTTCCATACCGATGAAGTCCCAAGACATTTTCTCCGACACGTTGATTTTTGGGTTCCCCGTCTCCACCACATTCAGCCGTTTGTGAATAACAATGTTATCAGGATTTTTTAAATAAAACTGCTATAACTCGATTAAATTTTAGTAAATCTCAACATAGAATTATATTGTTTTATTTCCCCGATAAAAATAAAAAACGATAACGTAGAAATATGTGAATATATCTCAGAAATGGAATGCTTTATTACCGAGTGTTGATTCGTTGGATTTATCACAATACAAAGTAGTTTATTTTAAAAACAATTTAATAAAACAAACTAGACTCAGAAAGAACGTCATGAAACTTCACAAAATTATTTCCAAAATCGTGGCAAAAAAAAATGTGAGAAAATTCGTCATTCACATACATTTTCATAACAATTTTCAAACAATATTTTATGAAAGTTTGATACATTTTTTTTCCTGTCGCGATTTGAGGAGCAATTGTGTGAATTTTTATGACAGTATTTTCTGTGTAAATGTTCAATATTTTTTAACAATTTTAACAATTTTCTTGCACATAGTAACCTCAAGTTGAACATTTCTCGTCTTACTTCGCTGAATGTTTGCTAAGTTATTATCATTTATATTAGAAGTACAATACTTCTGTAACATGATAAATGGAACATCCAATGCCTATTTAATAGGCATTGGAAGCAGTTTTAGAATGTGCC
The DNA here is from genome assembly GCF_000390285.2 of Anoplophora glabripennis. NCBI lineage: Eukaryota > Metazoa > Arthropoda > Insecta > Coleoptera > Cerambycidae > Anoplophora > Anoplophora glabripennis. The sequence goes on from NW_019416739.1 coordinate 1,155,040, forward strand.
ATCAAAGTTTATTGATTGAACAATTACCGACCTAGTTGCCACGTCATCAGTTTAAATTCCTTGAGTTTTCGAGATACTACCACTTTCGTCTTCAACAACATAATTATTGCTATTTTTTGGCTATTATAACTACAGTCCGTACGATGATACGTGACTTTCTTGGAATTCACCACATTCGTCACCCGAGGTAGAAAGATATTGACGCGGCGTCGCGTTCACCGTAGCAGCTTGCAGTGCATACTGTGTTTTGCAGTCGCGAAGGCGTGTTTCTTCGTTAACCGTGTATGAAACGAGCTCTAGCACACTTAGCCAAATAAAAAAATTTCGAATTCATCCTCCGTCTTTATATAGATTCCCTGTATATCTATTAGTTATCTCAAATATACCATCATGTGCCGGAAATATCGAAAATTAGCTCAAGTTGTGGTTCTTTTTTATACTACTGTTCTGATAAGATACATTTAGTACAATGTGCAGCTATTTATAGAGCTAACAAGATTAGGAGCTGCCGAAATACTTTAATTTATTCATTATAAGACGAAAATATTATTCTCCATAAACTTAAAAAATATGTTTTTTCCAAACCATAAAAATGAACCAACAAAATACTTTTAAATATTAATATTAGATAAGATTCCCAAATTAAATAATAAATGTTTCTTGGAAATGTTAACTAATCTTATTTTCAAATGAAATTAAATGTTGTTAATAATTTTTTCTATACGCTCAATTTAAATTAACAATAAAGCAAATACAAATGTAGGTTGTTATACATAAAAAAATTCGATATGCGTTTATTTGTTTACTCAACAGATAAAAATTGAAAAATATATTTTTAACTCACCTGGAATAGATACTGAAAATCCTTTTGGAGAAAAGACTTCCACCTTGGCATCAGGCACTTCATACTGGGCTTGTGTAACAACAAAACTGCACCACAAAAACGCAAGTAATTTCAGTAACATTGTTTACTGGATATAAAGCAGTTAATGTTTCTTACTTAGATGACCTCCACGCAAATCACTGTGGAATCGGCAGACTGCTTAACGAACCGAACATAAATAAACTGGTTTCTTAACCTATTAAGGTTTTAATGTTAATGTGAGTTTTAGCATTGGACATTATCGGAGACAAAAAAAAATAACATTTTTGAAATATCAATAATTCTTCATAATATAATGGCGTAATGATATTATAATGATATAATCGCAAGAACCAGATCTATTATTTTGTTTTTTTTCTGCTCCCAGTATAGTAAATAGTCTATTAATACATTGTTTTTAAGGAGGTAAGTGGATTTTACCGTAGAAGTGGAAGTTGCTATGGACAACGGGAGGTAAGTGAGGTAAGATACCTCTCTAGGGAAAAAAAGCGATTTCAAGTTATAAATGTATATTTTATGAACAAATAAATTGAAATATTTAATGAACATTACATTTTATTAATTATTATGATAGAATATTTATAGTAATTGTACAGTTATTACATTTAGCAACATTTATAAAATCTGGATAATTATTCCCATCGCGTCTACCAATTGTCACATTTTTCTCAAAATGATTTGACCGCTCCATTTCAGTCACCTCAATATTATCTGACTATCTATTAAAACAGTATGATGCGACGTACTACTACAAACTGGAGTTGAAGTGTCATTGTAAAGAATCCTGTTGGCTATTTCATTTTTGTTATAGTCCAATCAGTTGGTGCTCAAGAAGGGGGTTGCCTGTGAAGTTTTAGGGGAGTTTTGAAAATTGGTAGGTATATTTATAGATTTTGACGTGCTCTTTCCGAATTTTTACTTTGCCACCTCTTTATTTTTCCGGAAGTAGCCGCCATATTGGAAAATGGCGCTCCAAAACATTTTTTCGATGATATTTCCTTTCCGACTCACTTTACGGTGAAAATAGTTATGTAATAAATTAAACTACAGAATATTTCCTATAATTTATGTATTAACCTTTTTTCTGTGAAATGAATAGTTTCGGCGTACGAGCGCCGCAAATTCTACTCCAACAGGCGTATTGGCCAACAAACTTATTTCCACGCCACCATGAGATAGAGTTCCTGGCGCGTTTTTTTTTTAGTGATATCCCCAGTAGGCCTAATCCACATTTGATGCACTGTTGACTAAATTTAGTGCATTCTCCTTCGCTTCGCTATCCCTGATGGACCAGGTTTTCGAGTTCTTCGTCTTCAGAACTGAGCAAAACCTCACGGATAGGAAGTTCTTCCAAGTTATCCGCGATAGGGTTCTCTTCTTCGACTTCATCACCTTCTTCCTCGATTTCGTCGAAGGTTTGCTGAAGAACTGTCTCCGTATCTTCCTCTTCGTCACTGTCTTGCTGATCAACATCCGAATTATCGCAAGTACCTACCATTGCAATTCGCGCAGATAACGGAGCACTTTAGTCCAGCCTTTCTGCATCCACAGGCTCCCCGACATCCTTTTTTACATTTACAAGAAATTAGTTTTAGCAAGTTTGCTGGAGCTGGGGGCTTAAGTGTGATGATACGAATTAGCCCATTCTTGTTTTTTTTCCATCCCCCATCGCTCTGCATTTTTTCCAACTCCATACCACTGCTGAACCTGGTGATAGGTTCGGAACGAATGTTGTCTAGCTGCTGCTTCTGTCAGTGGCAACGATGCAATATTAAATTTATTTAAAGAATTTATTAAAGAACAACCGAGAACCTATCGCGGACTTACTATCCGTTAGGTTTTGCTCAGTTCTGAAGACGAAGAACTCGCAAAACCTGGTCCATCAGGTATAGCGAAGTGAAGGAGAATGCACTAAATTTAGTTAACAGTGCATCACATGTGGATTAGGCCTACTGGGGATACCACTAAAAAAAACGCGCCAGGAACTCTACCTCATGGTGGTGTGGAAATAAGTTTGTTTGCCAATATGCTTGTTGGAGTAGACATTGCGGCGCTCGTACGCCGAAACTATTCATTTCACAGAAAAAAAGGTTAATACATAAATTATAGGAAATGTTCTCTAGTTTAATTCATTATTATTTTCACCGTAAAGTGAGTCGGAAAGGAAATATTGTCGAAAAACTGTTTTGGAGCGCCATTTTTCCAATATGGCGGCTACTTCCGGGAAAAAAAGAGGTAGTAAAGTAAAAATACGGAAAGAGCACGTCAGGATCTATAAATATACCAATTTTCAAAACTCCCCTAAAACTTCATAGGCAAAACTTCCAACTGATCATTAGAAGTTTCTCCATGATAATATTTTTGCCACAACTTAATCTTCTTGTACGTTGCTGATTCAAGAAAGTGCAGATGCAGTCTTAGAAAATGCTTGGCAAGTAGGACGCTCAGCCAGAATTCCTAAGAAGCCCAAAGAAAGATGTGAGAAAATCTTCAAGGCATTTGCAGGGTGGTGTAACAAGAAAATTTTTAAAATATCACAGAAAAGATAATGTTTGCATATTTTGTTTCAAAAAGTAAAAGTCTAAAATCTGCAGGAAGCTTTGGGCTGAATATACTCAAGACCACAATATTTTTGCATAAAGCTGTTGATATTTCAAAATATGCTAAGTTAATAACGAGGTTAATAACTTTTCTTAAGAGGAAAAATGTTGGAAATAAAGTGGAAAAATCAAGAATCTTTACCACAGAACACGTCAAGAAGGTTTTAAATAATATTTTGATGAAGTCTGTTGAAATATCAAAGTAGGAATGGTATTTGGAATAGCAGGGGTGTGCAGAAGGGAAGAACTAAATAATATGAAAATGCATTGAAAATAATGCGTTTATAATAGTAAATCTTGCCTACACTGAAATATAGATATACAGGGTGTCCCAAAAGTGTCGCCCGTCCTTATGGGTTTTGATTGAGGGGACAAAAACAAATCGAAAATAAAGAGTGGAAAATTTTCAGATTGTTTTTCTTTGCTGAGTTATTAAAAAAACTAAAAATAAACATTTGGGCTGGGTTATTAAATCTTTATGTAGTTCAAAGATGTATTTGCTGCAGCTGTATGTTTTTAAATGAAAACTTACCATTGCCATTGCTACATGACGTTCCGTTAGCAGTTAGACTAAATTATTGGTTTCAACATGATGGAGCTCCATCACATTATGGTTTACGAATATAAAATTATCTAAATCAAAACTTCCGAGACAGATGGATTGGAAGAAGTGGACCATGGCCTCCTAGATCATCAGATCTGAATCCCCTAGATTTTTCTTGTGGGGTTATTTAAAAGAAAAGATTTATGGTCCGTATATACGCTGCTGTCGCGTTAATAGACCAAGAGATGCTACAAAGAGTTCATGCTTCAATGTTGAATCGTGATAATCTTTGTCTTGAAGTAGAAGGCAACTTATTTGAACACCTTTTGTAAAAACAATTTCTATTATTTAAGCACATTATGGTTTTAGTTTGTTTTATTATAAAAATGTTTTTCTATATCCTTTTCAGGTTAAAATAATCCTTACACCAAGTTACAACTGACAATCGAAAACTATACATATCTACTATTGGTTATAAATTATATGTCTTCGTTCCCATAAGCACAGACCTCAGTTTTGAGACAAAAAAATGGATTTTCACTTTTTTAATTTTTTGAATACTTTTTTGAATAACTCAACAACGGAAAGCAATCGGAAAATTTTCCACTCTTGATTTTTATTTCGTTTTTGTTTCCTTAATCAAATCCTAGAAGGACGGGCGTCACTTTTGGGTCACCCTGTATATCACGAACGTTTAAAATAACAAGTCTAGGATACGTGACAGTTAATTATTTGGAATTTTATAAGAAATATTTAGCACTACCACCAAAACAGTCAATGTCGGCTCACACCAAGGAGATATTTTATGCACGGTGGGTGGCGTTCGTCCTCTATAGCTGAGGGATATACCGAAGACTCTATGTAAAATAGAAATTAATTATCTAACAACATTTTACATGGAAATTTTCGAGGAAATTCTAGTAACTTACCGATCGCTAATTTGTAAACGTTATTTACAAATGTTTCAACAAATTCAGTATAGGTGTCAAAATAAATACCTGATATCGGAATGCGCATGGGTCTGACTTTTGGAAACTGGTTTGCATTGCTTTATTTGGAGTAAGAGGATAATCTGTAAATAAATAACAAAGGCGCAGTACAATTAATGCTACCATAAACAAGATATCTAGTCCAAGATACACAGACGAGAAATCGATTAAAAAAAACTGATTGCGAGGAAAATTAAACAGAATAATTGATGCTAATTATAGAAAATAGAACGTGATAAGCATCTGGACATACCCATGGCAAATACATATATTTATTCGTAGCACAGTTAGTAAATGCTGCATTTCTATATAAATATAAATGACATTGTATTAATATTTCTCGAAGATGTTAATAACAAAATATGATTTTAATTTCATAATGATAGAAAATCCTGGAGTAATTACATCATTTAGAAACAATAATTGTTAAAATAAAACATAATTTTAACAATCGCTCTAAATAGACTTCAAACACTTTAGGAAATACAAAGATGAAAGAAAATCTTACAAATAAAACTACACAACCACACAAAAAAAAGTTCTGCGCCAGATACATGAGTACATTTTGGGGTCGCTGGTGGCGGATCCAACAATAATGTAGATGTAAAAAAGCATTCAAAATTTAAAGATTATGGCTGAAACTTGTTACTCACACCTAGTGGTTTTCAAAGTCGCTAATCACGAATTTTTTGAAATTTTTATTCTATAAAAACAATTTTGATATTTAAGAAAATATTAAGATATTACAACTTAGGTAGAACAAATGTTGAGCAATTTATTTAGTATTTCACTGAATATTACTCTTATCAATTTTTTTCGTCCATCGGTTAAACAAAATATCAAGAATCATTATAATATATTTCCACAGTTATTTGCCATTTTACGTATTTATTAAAATAACAACACATTAATATTAGGGTTTTCCCAAATCATATAATTATATTTAGAAATGTGTCTACCAATCTGTTGGCCATGGCATGTTAAATTATGAATTACTATTACTTACCTAGGAACTTTATTTTGGCTATTTAAAATTACCAAGGTTTTAATAACGAGTTTTTAAAGTTTGTTTTTGCACTATACCTATATGTAAAAATAAACGGCTGATGACATAACATATTTTGTATACATACCTACAGGGTGTCCCGGAAAAGGATGGACAACGCTTGACCACAGGTTCCTTGGATGAAAACACGACTATTTAACCTAACATATACAAAAGTACACGCCTACTGAGATACAGCCTTCTAAATATTGAACAGATAACCTAGTTTTTTTCAAATAATTTGAACACTGTTTTTCTTAGAAACTTCAAATTTGGTACACATATTTTTTTTTCTCTTTCTAGTGCCTGTGGGCCACTGGATATCCCGTAACTTTTTTGTGTGAACTTAACTGAACTGTCAATGTAAATAACGCCAAACACATTTTTGTTATTCAAAACCTGCGATGATAAAAAATATTGACAATTTCGATTCCCAGTGATTAACGCATGTAACATTATTTTTAAACGGATTTTACACAAAAATGGAACATTCTACCATTATGAACCAAGAGTACCTTTTTTTAATAAGTAACTATAAAATTTCATACTTTTCAGTTAAAAGTAAAAAAAGTCATTGCATAAAAAAGTTATGGTAAATTTTACCCCCCTTCCCCTAGTGTTGGAACGTATGTGATGAAAATTTGTAAATTTCGTTTTAGTGGCGGACTGAGCACGTAAGAGTTAAGCTAGTTACCAAATTTTATACATTTATCTTAATTGGTTTCGGAGTTATTTAGAAAAATACTGGAGGGTGTTAGAGTAATTTCAACTTCAAGCAGTAACTTCCATTTTATTTTTCCAATTGTCAATCATATTTAGCCGGTTTCTACATTTATAGGTACCTAATTTTCCAAAACTGTGATTTTCGGTATTTTCTGTATTTAAAGGCGGTTTTTCGCGACTTATAAAAAAATGGAGGGTGATTGAAGTGTCGCACATGATTTAATTTTGTTTCCTTAAGATCTTGTCAGTGTGTCCTTGCATACACAGCATAGCAGATACGTTGCTGCCATATATTCATCTATAGCTTTATCCTTAATTGTCCTTCCGATATCCTGCTCGATATTCCCTTTCGTGTATTCATTTTCTCCAAGAGCAAATCGTAAATGCTATAGTTCCTCGTCTAAGTGTTTTGGCTCACAAATGATCCACGCTCGATGAACCAAAGTGGTCGGTGGTTGATGGGTCACGGTGGTGGTTGTTTGGGGTAGCCCTTGGTTGGACTACAAGAATAAAAATTGTTTCACATTCAGAAATCAGTTATATCCCTTAGCCCCTTGGGCCTCTATTTTTGGGGGAAGGAGGGGTTATAGGGTTTCGTGCCCATTGAGACATTTGATCTACATACTGAGAACTATCAATCTGCAAAATTTCAAGAAAATTAACCTAAAGTCATTTTCCATAAGTGCGGGGTCCTTATTATCTTCTACGAAGCCATTCACCAACCAGTGGCAAAATTGTAAACGTGCGTTGGGATCTAAATTTTCAAATTCTTGAGCAGGAGTTAAATGAAATGTCCGAAGAACTTGCTTTTTTAAAGTTTTGTGAACATTAGTTTTACCTACATTTAATTGTCTTGATACACTGCGAACACTTCATAATTTTGCATGTGTGGACTGATGAGAATCCTAAAGAAATACGTCAATAATGACATTACCTGATAACCACAGCAGTCAACATCTTGTTTTCATCGCCTACTGAACTCAAAGTATTAAATCAGACAAACACAGACCTGCAAATGATGCCAGTTATATACCTAAAGACAACAAACGAACTCAAAACTACAAACGCAAAACCTTTAAATTTAAAACAATATAGGTAACTACCAACAATGTGAAAACAAAACGAATTAAATTAAAGTACCTATATTCAGGACCTATCAATTTTAATTAATAAGTAAGTAGTTAGGTATCTAACTACCTAAAGAAAACAAACACGAAACAAAAATGCGACTATGATGTTTTAAATGATTCATAATAAGAAAAAAACAAACAAATTATTAAAACTCAATGAAATAAAAGTATGTTTGCAAGTATCTATGTATGTTCCGACTACCTAAAGACAACAAATACAAAACAAAAATGTGACCTTAAAATATCGAACGCAATTATAACTCCAACAACACCCAGAAAGAAAACACAGTCATCAATCGTCACCTCCATTCGCTCCAAGTCAGTTTATTAAAGGATCACGCGTTATCGTTCGGCTTATTAGCTAAACAGTAGGCAAGACGGTGCGGGGGGAGGGTCGGCGATCGCATCACGCGAAGCGAGGCGCTTGAATTTTATTCTCGCGTCCGTAATTTTTTTGCGATTACTCATAAGATATTCATTTAAATTATATGGTGTAAAAGAGTAAAATAATGTGCATGGAATGCTTAAAGCCTCTAACTTATTTAAAAATGATAAGGATTAATACCGTATTTGTGTATAAAAAAAATGGTCAAATACCCTTCATCAATACGGTATAAATATACAAGATGTGAATATTAGTGCTGAAATTAAAACAACTTTAATTTATTTTTTTATTAAAAATAATAAAAAATACTTATCAAGGAACTATCAACTTACATACTACTCAGACATTTAGACAAGTTCTACACATTATATGGCAAAAAATACTAAGTAATCTTCATACTGCCCATATTTTAATATAGTCAACTTCCAAAGCGCTATCTTCATTCCACGTATTCTTCCACTTATCCTTTTCATTGTAAAACTTCCTTACGCTTAAGCGCTCTGCATTTTTCCAAGGTTTGGTTCCATCATTCATATCTTGAAAATTAAAACCACCCACACCAACACCGATGGTTAAATACATCTAAAAAAATTGTAATTAAATAAAACATCAGTGAGCTCATTTGAAAATTTGTTTCAAATACGAGTACACCGATGCTGATAAAATTTTCAAATCGTTCTACACAAACAGTTATGAATATGTTTCAAATTCGACTATTTTGGAAAATGGCGAAGGCAGAGGTAAATGATAGTCGCACGCATAGGTGCCAGAGACGTGTACGAAAGACTAGAGGGGTGTTACTGCGTCATTGCCTCCATTTCGACCACTGTACGACATCGACGCAAACCGCCTCAATTGCAGCGACGCATTTGCTGAGCCACCACGGAATATATTGAAAGTGAAGAAAGGCAAAACGTTCGGAAGCAATTGGATGTGACCAGTCATAGAGTACACTAGAGGATGTCTGAGAAGACCACCATTGTCCAAGATGCGATTTCGACCGTTCTGTGACGCCATTATCGATACCAATACACCACTATATGTAGATTCAATTTAAAACTATTTTTGTCGTTATTAACTTCTATAAAATCTACGCCGGTGGTTTCAATTGAAAAACAGAACGAATTGTGAACCTTAATCAGTCTGCTATTATCTTACAGCTGTTAGTAGTTTAAAATTTGTTTTGGATTGAATCTATGGTGTCATTCTGATACAGAAATGGCAGATTTATTGTTGATACATTAGCTAAGACACGACAAGGATAGGTCAAAGATATATTAACATTTCTAAGGAATCTTTAACGTCTCTCTCTCTCTCTTATCATGTTAAAAATCGATTATGTTTCGAATACGCTCATCAATACGCTCAAAAGTAACATTCAGAACACAAATGTATCAACGACAGACCTCTGCAACATCCGTAGCAATCTGCAACATATAAAATGACTTGAAACAATCGCCGATCTTTCCAAATTTCGACTGTCGAGCCGGCAGGATGAGGGGAAGCACGCTAAATGTCCCCATTCCATCAAGTGATGACGACCTATGTGAAAGGCTCCCCTGAGATCGCCGACGAGGGACGAGGAAAATAAAAATTACGTTCCACTTCCGAAATTTTCGCGGAATGGATTGAGCTCAGAATTTATCTCTCACCAGACCTTCGGGTCAATATTAATTCTGTTAAGTTTCAGATACCAAACCTCAACCAAACAAACTAATCAGCCAGAATGGAGTGACAATAAACCAGACTTCACAGTAGCAGATGAATCGGAATCCACCTCGCTGGTGAACGAACGTGCACAATTATCATTTGCACTTAGTTAGGGAATCTAGTCCTGGTCAGAGTGTGACTCGCCTACAAAAAGAATTCAAAATTGCTGCTATTCTGTAAGCTAAATAAAAGCCTAAATAAACTGCACATTTATACCACTTCTTGAGTTAGTTCTCTACAAAAAATACACAAAAGTCAAGCTCGAACGCTGTCAGCTATACACAAAAAACAAAGCTTCTTACAAGCTTTCGTACAGGAACTCTACGGAGTCCGTACAGAATGCATAAACATTAGTGAATAAGGACAGTGATTTTCAGACACGCGAACCAAAACTTCTTTTCCAAAATGTCCTAAGTTAACTCACAACAAATTAGATCGAGGACACTCCACCAGAGTATCGTGAACTCGCGATGACGGAGGATCGGAAATCTTATTTTCCCTTGATGATGGCACCCAACCCCACCATGATACTACGACCCCTTATTGATACTCAGAGGAAAGACTGACAGGTCTCTTCAACCGGGAGCTAGCGGAAATGGGGCAAATCCTAGTCCTGGCGCCCAACGTGGGGCTGCACCAGAGGACAGACAACCTACCTCGCAACAAGGCGATGCTACATGAAGCAGAGACCTACGTCGTTCCACGAATAATAGACTTGACCCTCCGTTTACCCCTAGAATATACCACATACCATGTGAATGCGGGAAGGATTATATAAGTGCGACGAACAGATCGGTTATTACAAGAAAGAAAAAACATGAAAGAGCCTCAAGGTTCAATCAGACTGAAAAATCTGCAATTTCCCAACATGCGTTAGATGGACATACAATAAATTCTGAAGACATCCAGGTACTTGTGAGAACAACAGGGTTTTACGACCTGGTGAGATGTAAAGCATTGGACATCGGATAGTATCCAAATAATATGAATCACGAAGAAGGTTTGAGTAGAACCTGGTTAACTCTAAAGAATAAGCAAAGCATATGCAACGATACGAGCGATACCGGCGATATCAGCGACCACATCCACCAACCTACTAAAAACTAAAATGGCACCTGCTGGTTAATACCTAACAGCAAACAGTGGCTGGTAAACCTGCCTAATATGATTGCTACTTTATATCTCTAATCACTTCATTTCGTTTACTTACTCACCTCTTTGTCAAATGGTGCTAAGGATGATCCGCGTCTCCATCGTTTGGTATGACCTTCATTCACTAATTTAGAAAATCCATCGGCTGGAGGATAAATGCTGCCATACATGTGGTCATCCACGCTTACGGTTATGCTCTCTGAAGGAAAACATCTTGTTATCCGGATTATTTCGCGCATATACAAACGTTCACTTACCTGGTTTCCAAGTGACGACAAATTTATGAAATTCATCCGACCAGTTTTTATCCCGCGTCCTAACTGACTTCATTCCGGCCTCTCTGGCAGCATTGCTAGCACCTAGTATTACACCTCCGTGTAAGACTTGATTCAGTTTGTCATTTCCTGGAGCAAAGGCTATTCTAATTTGACCGGATTCATAGTTGGATCCGTATTCTTCATACAATGGATTAAGGTATAGTTCTAAAAATTAAATATATGATTGATGTTTATATTATATTATTAAATAAATAATAATGCAAATGTAGTTTAGAAAGAACAAACACCATTTTCAATAATCAAAATCTTTGAAATGAAAACTGTTAAAACTGGTTGAAAGAGTAGCGATGAATCAATAGAAATTAAGGTAACACACGGAAACGCATAGTCATGCACCAAACAGAAGTCAGCGGTGCCAAAAAGTTTTCATCGAATCAATGAGGTAAGTCAGTAGGTGTTAAAAAATATTCTATTTGCATAAAATATATCCGGAAATCGAGTTTTCACCCCTGGATGTATTTACTCTTCAGACATCCTTTCCGAACTTATAAAATAAAATTGTTTTTCGAGAAACGATCGATTTCAAGAAGCAGCAAATTTTAAAGAGTGATTTCTCTCGCACAAAGTAATAATTCCCAAAACAAGTCCTAATCCATCTATACATGTTGTGAAGGATTGTTGTGTATGCGCTAAACGAAGATAGATAGAGAAAACTGATAGAAGTTTATTTTCAAAGTAAATATAGTGGTGTAAACAAATCCTATCTAATTTGATTGGTTTTCGATATATCAGGAGGGTTTCTCGTTTGTTATGATTATACAACATTTTTCTGTAGAACACAGTGTCGTTTTTATTGTTTTATTATTTTTATATTTTCGAAGAAATGCAACTGAAATATATTATTTACAATTCATTATATGTTTATGACAATGTTTGCATTTCCACAATACAATATAATTTAGTCGTATATTACCATTTAATTTTGGACTCGTATAACCATTTATTCAGTTATTTTCATCACATCTAATAGAAGATTCAATGTATGGTACCATGGTTACAAGTTACATCTGGGGTACCCCAAAACCCGCTGTTTGGTCTTCTACTGTTTATAAACTTTATAAATGCTTGCAGTTTGGAACTAGTGGTCTATTCTTTTATATGCAAATGACTACAAATTATTTACACGTATTAAAGACTTCAGTGATTGTTTAAAGCTACAGGAAGATTTTAAAAAATTAAATAATTGGTGCGTAATGTTTCGATTTCTAAAAAAATTCATATGGAATTCAATTAAAATTAAATGATTATATACTGAACAAATATAATCAGATACCTTGATTTTGAAATTCCAGAAATAGCAATAATGTGATATTATTTTTTTATGTTTTTTTTAGGTCAAAATTAGAATATGCTCCAGCCGTATGCAATTCGGGTAACTGAATTAATAAAAATTAAGCTAAAAACCCTCAGAAATCCTTTTATAAATACTTACTGTACCTAAAATCCTATTCAATAGATTCCAAATAAACGACTTGGAACCTCGCTGTAAGTACTTTTCAGCCAATTTCTTATGTAAGTGGTTAAGCAAAGAAATAGATTTCTTACTGATCTACGTCCATTTCTATACAAGTTTCTTTTTTTGCGGACTCCTCAAACCAATATATTACGATTTTACACAGGATACTATAGCTATTTTCTGTTCTAGTTCTAGTATAACAAAGCGTATTTCGTTAGATGCTAAATAGTTCTTTTTACGATCCTCTTTTGTTAAGGAATTTGATGGATCTGTCAGACTATGATTATTTTTTAATTCCATTTTTATTATGTTTGTTTTTATGCTTTTATTGGATTCGTCTGTTAACTTAAATAAATAAATAAAATTGGTGAATTTATGATTTTAAACGGCTGTATACGATCCCAAAAAAATTTGCGAATAGATGCGGCATGAGAAATGGAGTCAACATCGTAAACAAATTTTTGTAAAATCCTTATAGTTTCCGAGACAAAAATTATTGTAGTAGTATTTATTGTTATAAAATTTGTAGTGGTTTCAAGCATTACATCGCTAGACAACCATAGCCTCTAGCGTCATTCGCAATACGCGTGGAAAGTCACGTGGCCTCAGCGACCCCGAATACTGAAATCCAATTTTATAATCGTCGTTGCGATAGTGTTTACAATAGTTTTTTTTTAGTAATTATTACTAATAGAAGATGTTTATATTTAGCTGTTAATAATTACGTTTGAAATCAAGAAAGCTAGAAATACCTGGATATATCCAGTCGCCTCTCGGTAACTTCGCTAGAATTTCTATTTTTCCATATTTAAAACTAAACTTATTTTTGGTAGAAATTTGTGATGATATTACAGGCGGCAAAATGAATCCAGCATCATATCTTTTTCTACAAGCAGGAGTTCCAGTTGTAGCCGTACAACTGCAATAAAAAAATTACGTCAACTAAATTACTTATGTTTATTAATAGTAGTAAATAGTAAAGTTCATTGAAGATTTGTAACAATGTAACACTCTCGAAGAGAAATATATTCTCGTTAAATGTTAATACTGAAATCTTAAACTTACTTCTCATTAAAGTCATAACCTTTTGGCCACGTCACGAACCCATTTCCAAAATGTTCTTCACTTAATATAGGCCTTATTTTGAGCTTTCCATTGTTGTCTTGTAAACATTGTGGCAGATTCATGTACATGACAAACTCATAATCCTTAAAGTAAATATAATAAAATTATAAAAAAAACGAATATTAAAATAATGTAATACAGGGTAATGAACGTAATATTAGACGTTACAGAAAAGAAAATCATTTTAATTTTATTATTTGCAGATGGAGGTCTTCTAATATGTTTTGGTTAATGAAAATAGTGTGACATTAGCATTATGGTTAGAACTTAGGCGCGTTGGATATTATCTACAGGATAATCAAAATCAGCGTAAAAAACAGTCAATTCTTAATTATTATAATACAAGTTAACAAGCTTTCACCATATTCTCAAGTATGATTAAAATTTGCATCATTCTGTATAAGACTCCTTTTACTTATTTCTGTTAATTGTTCTTTTTTTAACTCTCTTATTTGCAGAATACTACTTATATTAATAATAAATCATAGAATGCTATGGAAATCACAAATACTTCTTTGCAAACAGTTATTAAAATTTTTCTAAGGAATAGAAAATGATGAGCATACAAATACCATCCATGAAATGAGAAAAAAGGATTTGCTGGTCTAATCGACCCCGTAGATCCAAAAATAAGCAACCTTTGTTCACGTATGGGGATACAAAATTGTCACTACGTCAGGTATTAATTATTTTATACCCAGTTTTAGGTACTTGGACCATCGAACCCAAATCTATACTTACAGGCGCATCCGCATATTTCTGTTCTATCGTCCAAAATTTACTATTTAATAAATTATCATCAAAATTCTCATTGAATATCAAATCCCCTGCACAAATGTTCGTAACATTTGGGTTTGATTTCGTACTAGAACAGACTTTATTCCTAACATCTATGGATATACTTTCATCAATCAGTTCTAAAAAATTATATATTTATGTATATTAATCACGTCGGTAACTCTAAATTTTACGTTACCTTTCACCACAAACACCTGATCATCATTTGTGTAGCCTAGCTTGGTTCTTCCATCAAAGTAATCTACGTACGTCCAGTAGTACAAGACATCACCCTCTTTTAGCTTAGTGTAAGGATCGATAAAAGTCCACCTTCCATTTTTTGCTTTGGTTATATCCCTGGAGAATGTGCCACCTTCTCTTCCATTCAGTTCCTCGTTCAGCTTGCCATGGAAAGCAAACAGTTTGATTCCTTCTTCATCTAAAAAAGTACACACATTTTTTGAGGTACTTGGCAATTGGCAATGGTACCCACTTTTTAAACAGTACACATGGTGTTTTGTAACGAATGGGCAATAGTGTAATGAGAGATTCTTTGAGTCGAAGCAGGCCGATCTAACCGAATTTACCTTAGTGCTAAAGTTAATAACAATCATATAAGGGTTCAAGGACGAACACGATTTTTGAAGCAAAATTTGGAATTTGCCTGTAATGATTTAGCACATTTTCACAAAAACAGATTTAAGATTTGAAATATTAGTTAGTGTTTGTCTTTCTTATTAGAAGAACGGTCTCCCATTCAACTGAGTTTTTCGGTAAAACGATACATTATAGCGATTTTCAACAAGCAAACATTTATGTAGAATTGTCCACGGAATCTAAAAATGAATCCCAATTGGGTCATTGGCGTAGAAGTTGGGGTAAAGAAATCCCACTTTACTACCCATTCCTACGCTACTGACCTACAAAAGTTTGTAAATTTTACAGTAAATTATGCTCATGTCTAAATGTGCACCACAACTATACACCATATTTGTATCAATTTTTATTTATTGAGTTCTATTTGTGGTTAAGGTTGATTCACTCGAACTGAAACACTATAGAAATTCTGCGTCAGTGTAATATTAAAAGAATTTATCCTTTTAAAACATTTATTTGCTACATTGCATTTTTGCAACCTACCTTCTGTTAACAGTTAAATTATTTTTATAACTATATGATTGTAAGAAAGACTACACCTGTTCCTTTTTTATAGACAAAAAAACAATTTTGTTTTTAAATTTATTTTGTCATTGTCACAAATAAAGTTAATCAATAATCAGAAAAATGCACTTAATTAAAAAATAAAGAATATTAAAGTTAATGTAACCTGTCCCAGAAATTAGATGGGAAAAATCTCAGTAACCATTCTTTGATATCATGACAATTAAAAACGATTTTTCAAATAATGAATTATTTGCAGATTTTTTTAAATTCGGTTTTTTAAAAATTTGTAATATTTGCGCTTTTCTTCATTTGTAATAATAAGTAGAAGCAAATAAAACAAAAACCAATGGCAATACAATTGCCTTCTCGAGTATTTGTTAATTAATTATTAACAATATTATCCACATCGTAGATATAAAGGGTGGACCATTAGTGTGAGGAAGTAAAATAACTCCCTTGTTATTCATAATACAGAAAAAAAGTTTATATAAAAGTTGTACAGAATCAAAAAACCTAAAGGACAAATTTAATTTGAAACCCACAGGGCGATGAGTAAAAACGGGACACGCCAAAAATATTACATTTTTTAAATGGGACACCCTGTATATTTTTAACATATGGATTTCTGAGAAAATTCTACATATGGTAATATACACAGTTTACATTTTAGTGCGGGGTTGCCAAGTTATGTAGAAAATTCTTCGAATTTTGGAAAATCATGACCTCTAAGAAGATTAACTTTCAACTACTAACACTTGGAGCAAAAATATTTGACAGAGTTATAGGCAAATGTTAGGCAAAGACTCCTATATTAGCTAATGTCGATATTTTTTATACAGTTTTTATAATACGGCGATCATTTTAAGGAAGTTCAAACTTGATTTTCTAAAATCAAGTATGTTCTACACCTAAAGTTGTTAGTTTTTAAGATACAGCAACATTTCTGGAAAAACCTAATTTTTATTATTTTCGGTCGCACGAAATGGCTTTGGAAAAAACTGTCACATTGTGTCAACCTGTCAGTTCATAATTTATCATTCCATTTCGAGTTAATTTTATTAGTTAATATTTATTTGTATTCTATTGGTATTCTATAAAATAATAAATAGTCAGGAATGTTGCTATATATCTTAAAAACTAACAATTTTAGACATAGAATAAATAAGAATTAATAAAAGTTGAAGTGGACCGATATGTGAACAATAAAATACAGTGGTCCATTTGAAAAAAATTTTAGAAAATCAAGTTTAAACTTTCTAAAAATGATCGTATTATAAAAAATGCCCTGTATAAAATATCGATATTAGCTAATATTGGAGCCTTTGTCTAACATTTACCTGTAACTCTAATTGTTTTGTTCCAAGTGGTGGGTACAAGGTGTTCCATTTAAAAAATGTAATATTTGGCGTGTCCAGTTTTTACTCATCACCTTGTATGCATCAAATTAATTTTATAGTTTAGGTTTCTTGATTCTGTTTAACATTTGCATAAACTTTTTTCTGTATTATGAGTAACAAGGGAGTTATTTTACTTGCTCACACTATTGGCCCACCCTGTATGTGGAAAACTAATTAGGTACTAAGAATTAGTATTCACTTCAAAGTTTTAAAAAAGTTTTGTGAGCAAGCGACAAATTAGGAAGTTGTGAAATAATACCCCAAGTTTATCTGCAGCATAATCAAGACTCTATGAGTCATCTCGTATATGTTGCATTTAAATATATTTTATTACACTGTTAGGTTAGGTATAGTTATTAATTAATATTACATTTACTCGCAAATACTTAAAATATTAAATATCAATAAAAAAATAATAATAAGGCTATTAATATAAAAGATTGACACTATTAACGAATTATCCTTGAAAATAATCAATATTATTATTTGCTAATAAACTAAAATTCTTATATATGTTCAAACCTGGAATGGACACCCTAAAGCCCTTGGGATACAGGGCCTCAATTTTGGCGTCGGGCACTGTGTAATCTGCATTTACAAAAACAATAACGTACAAAAGCAGCAAACAAATCATGTTCACTAACACTTGACTAACATCTAACCACTACTATAGTTTGACATTAGTAATGAAACATATTCTGTTCTTTATTCGACCACATTATTCTCGGGAAAACCAGGTTAACTATATGTAAATCAAATTATATTAGCACGCTATTGGGAACTCCATACTTCTCAGTAACACAAGCAAACATCGATAAGAAACTAAAAAACATTCACGATGTGCGTTTGAGTAACAGTAGTAAGCATTTACGTAATTTATAAATTCAGAGAAATGTGATTCCACAGCTTATTTCAATTATCTGTCTGACAATGAGAAAGCTATTTTATATAAAGAAGCACTCGAGGGAAATGAAGCGCCCACACTGAGAGACTTTTTGTAGAGGAAAGTTTTACTAGAAAGTTATGTTGCCTCAAGTCAACTTATTCACCCCAAGTAAACAACTTAACTTATACTAAACAAATGTACTTATTTCCTTTTAGTAAGTCGAATCGATTTTGTTACCATAAGTGGCCTCATTAACTCTGGCAGTGAGCTAATTCCGTCGCTGCTAATGAGTTAAACATTGTGTTTTACAGGGTGTTAATTTGTAAGCTAACTTTAAGGGGTTTTAGTGATTTTAAACCAAAAAGGCTATATGGACATGAGCCAAATGGACAAATTATTAGCCTAAATCATTCTGCATCAGTCTTTTTATTTTTCTAGAAAAAAATTAAATTCCAACACCCTGTATCTCGAAAATTATCGCTATGCGGACCCATGTTTAAATAACATTTTGGTTTAAACTCAAAGAATCACCCCTCAAAGTTTATGTGCATAATTAATACCCTGTATTCAGCGCTGGATTTACACTAGGGGCACTAGGGGCTACTGCCCAGGGCGGCAAATTCCCAGGGGCGGCAAAATTCAAAAATTTGGAAAAAGTAAAAACAGTAAAGAGTAAAGTACCTTAAATCTTAACGCTACGTGAAAAAGTAATATGGAAAAGTTGCTTGGAATTAAATTTTAGTTAATACTCGACATTCTGGGATATTCTAGGTCTCTACTTATTTTTTAATACTTTCGGAGAAGCCATTCTATTTAAAAAATATTGCTTTATTGAAAAACAGATACACAAGTTTGCATATTAATAATTTATTTTTTATACAGGGGGATCAAAAACCTCAAAAATATTAATCCAACATTTATTTTGAGAAAGTCAAAAAGGGAAGTCAAAAAGTATTCTAAACCCTCATCCATTTTGTGTAGAGTATGGGTAATGGGGCGGCATTTTTTACGGTGCCCAGGGCGGCACTAAGGGAAAATCCGACCATGTCCGTATTTTTTCCTAATATGCAAATGACCCTTTTATTTTATTTCATTCCCTACATTTGAGAAAGGTGACAAAAAACACACCATATGAATCTACAATTCGTTTACAGTATTTCAGTCTTACAAAATAAGTGAATACGCATAATGGCAATACCATGAAAATGAACTGAAATAGATTCTCCTAATAGTCCAAGAGACAGAGGCAAAAAAATTGTTTGAATTTACTAAGCTTAGTTTTTTTGATAGTTGATTACAGTAGTTGTGAACATAAACATAATGTCAAGCGATACTGAGAACAGGTGTCTCAGGTACACTATCAAAGTTGTCGTACCTACCGAGGTAATAAAATAAATTTACTAAGACTAAAAATCGTGATACAAATTCTATATTTCATATAAATGAAAGTTATGTCAATCAACTGAATGTGGCAACAGGGGGGGAACTCGAAATGTTAATTTCTCGACTACCGTGCCAAATTGATCTTCCTGGACTCTCAGCAACACTCTCACGAACTACTTTGATGTTTTGTGTTGAACGACTTGTTGAAGGATCGTCCAGAGTGTTTAAGATCTCTAACTGATCCAGTTTCCCAGAATTTTTCAATTAATCTCTTCACAATTAATCTCACGATGACTTTTTTTTCTTTGGCAACCTCTACCGCGCAAATGGCGCAAAATTCAGATCTTGCGTTAATTTTGGTACACCCGATACGTAGATAAACAAATATTAAAATTTTTCTTTTGCAAGACTGATTCGATCCAATCAAAAACTGATACCTTACATTAACACAGTACAATCGAGAATCATCCTGTATTTGATACATCTCATGCAAATGAAACGGTTATTATCTTGAAACCAAAATATTTATGTACCACCTAACCACATATAAAATAATTATTTATAATGAACGCATAATTAATCACATCACTACTTTGCTACTGTTACAGTAGTCACAGGTGTGTCTACTTTATAATTATGTTAGGCCTATGACACTGCCTGAGTTTAAGAATGTCATATTTTGTTAGGAGAGCAGCGTTAACCAATTTCGATAAGAAAAAGATGGGCAAGAGACAGTTAAGATGTCCCAGACTCGAAATTTGACAAAAATTAAATGATCAGTTTTAGAGATGTAGGGTGTTTTTTTCAATTTTTTTTATGCGTTTTCGGTTCAACGGTTTTATTATTTGGGATTGTTTACTTTTGTAAAAGATTTCTTAAACTTTTTAGATAGAATCCAGTAACGTTTACGATAACGTATGTAATTGTTAATTTTTTTAAAACTTACTTAAACTTTTCTTTCAAATAGTGTCACATGCGGTATTTACGCATAAAAAAAATAAAAAACAAATATCCACCGAAAATTATTTTTTTCGATATCACTACTTTTTAATACTTCTAATAGACGTTTTCCAGAAGGACATGTCTGCATTTGCCATGTTATTGATCTATTAATTTCCCTGGTTTACCCTGATTATTGACAAATTGGCCACTTACTTATTTTCTTATACCTTTTTCATTCGAACAGTCTACATTTGTCGGATCAAAGCTTTAAAGAGACAAGCTTTCCATAAATATAAAGGATTATTTAAAAATACAAATTTTAAAATAATGAAATTGAAATAAAATCAAAATATTTCTTACAAAATATACAGGGTGTAACTTTGAGCGGGGGTCATATTTATAGAGAGGCTTGCTTTGACCTTTAGAAACACGTATCAATAGTTTATTTTTTCAAATTCCGTCGTAAAAACTTAATTTTTTTTAAACCATTTTTTAGTAATTTTCGTATCCGGCCGCTGAGAAGCTAGTGTAACCTCAAATAACGGTGTGCTTTGTTGAGTGGGTGTTCGCCACACAAACGGTACTTAACAATTAATCTAGCAAAAAACTGTAGCAGTAATCAATAATAATAAATTAAATACACAAAAATAGATAGTCTGTTGATGACTTCCAGAGATGAAAAACATTCAAATTCACAATTAGATGTACTCATACATGAGTAACTAAATATTTATTTATTCTTATGGATGTATGTACTGTCTCCAAATGCGGAACAACTACTACACTAACGCCCTGCGCTTCGTCACCGTTGACTCGCACGTACTATCTCCCTTCGCATGCATTGTAGGTTGCCTACAATTCATGTATTCGTAAAACGTGAATATTACAGTGGCGGCGTACACTAGTATTAAACTGCATTTTAAAAAACTAATTATAAGTAGACTATTTATTTGATAAAAAAAAAAGAACTTTAGATTCGTATTCAGGAGAACACGTATTATTACCCCTGAAAAATTGACCCCCACTTAAAGTTATACCCTGTATGTGAAATTGAGAAAAATGTAGATTATATGGAACCAGTCATACATTCAAAGAGTTAAGACAATTTAGGAATTCAAGGTTTATGGTATACAAATTAAAATAATCTTTTTGTTGATGCTCCTAAAAAAAAATTTGTGAAAGCTATATGAGATTGGAAAATCGCGCGTTTTTTATTTGTTAATTAACAGACAGATTTTAAAATGAATAATTATTTATTAGTCCTAAACTCTATCATATTTCTTTTTTGTGTACGTTTGAAATATCTATTATAATTTAAAGTTGTCTGAAAAGTATAGAAATTATTTAGTAAAGTACAAATTGATGTATATGTACAGGCTGTCTTTATAATAGTTGAGGAAAATGAAATGGATTCATCAGATGATTTTGAAAGGTGTGTTTTATATGAAAAGTTTTTATTCTAACCTTCCCTAAGAATTTATAGTCTCTTAAAAGTGAATGTTGAAATCAAGTTCCCATGGCTCTTTTCAAAATGGGCTCGAATTAAAAGTTCTAATTTTACATGGATACAGTACTGTTAGAATACCACTTTCTTGACTTATTCGACTCGTCACAATAATACAACTCTTATACATTTATTACTGGAATTTTTAAATACCTAAAAATTTTTGAAATAAAAATTATTTTGGACGGCCCTGTACAAAATACGACTTTTTTTCTCTCTGCGGACTTCAAAATATCTTTTAATATTCCCACAAAAAAAATAAATTTGTAAGTTTTCGATCTTATGATTCTCCAAACAAAAATTATCGTTAACAGGTTTCTGTCATTTTAATTATCAGCCATTATTACCGGTTTATTTAACTGTTTCGTATCATACAAGGTTAGCTGGTGTTGTGATAATCTTGTAAGCCTCATCATATTTGTACCTTCCCGGTTTTTCATCCGATATTTGCACAATTTTACTTTGTTGTAATTTTTTAACCAGAATTAACATTACAAAGTAAAAGCACCTTTATTAATTATTAATAACAATGTAGCTACATACCACAATATGTACAGTACCTAACAAATTACAAAAACAATTCAAAATGATGACTGTTTTGCGTTCTGCAAGTTTGTAATTGTCTCTTTAATTTTTAAGTTGTACAAACTAGAATATCGGGGTAGTTTCTAATTTCGTTAGTGCATAAATAACATGTTCTTACACAAATTTAATTGTACATTTTTCAGTCATTCAAGTAGTTGGTTCTCAAAAAAAATTTGGATATGACTCACTACTGGGTCTTCTGGATAAAATAATGGGCCCGGTTAGATTATTTCCAATAAACCCAACCCCATACATTAATACTGAAACTGTGTTAAAAGTGAGTTTTCATCGCAGGTGTGGATTTTCTTGGCCCTTGTAGGCACATTACGAGAATTATAGAGACTCATTCTTGTAAGCAAAGCTTAGTCTGTCCACGAAACCTCATTTAAAAATACTTTGTTTTCCTAGATTAATCACTTGACAATAAATTTACTCTCCAATCGCAATCATCAGGCAACAGATGAGGGTTTCCTGAAAGCAGCATGGATGGAGACTGCATTTTTCCAAATCAATATTACAGATACGTTATGATGTCATGCAGAGGTTTGCTTCAAAATACTCTAAAATATCTTCTTTACGTTTAGGTGCAATTGCTAGATACCTACCTACATCTTGTCTTCTTACCTTAAAACTTCCTCCTATTAATCTTATGTGTAAATTATTCTTTGATAAATTACAAAAATTATGAAAATGCTTATCAAAATTACAAAAATAAATAAAATGTGTAAGTAAAAAAAGAATACAAAAATATTTGTAATTATTCTTTAAAATTACCAAAAGTACATATTTAATAAAGTGATATGATATTTGAATTAGTTTCCGTCAATCTAACTATAGTGAGATAAGGACTAGCTCCATTTTCTTTATACATATAAGAAAACAGTCTACGGTTTGAGAGGTAGCAAAAATTTGTGTAATACATATTAAGAATTTACAACACGATTACTGTAATTTAATCCAATTCATCCCTTGATGACCATATTGTAACAAGACAAAAACTGAATTATTTTATTTAATAAACACAAAGCAAAAACAGCCACTGAGAGATTTAGATAAATCGTGAATCACCAAGTAATAATACATACTAACCTTATTTCCGTTTAAATATGTCAGGCAAAGGATTCGACATTCACTGTCCTGTTTTATGATTTTTTCACTATCCTTCATCGTTTTGCACATATTTCTAGCTCTCACAATCACTTTCTGAGACAATAAAATGTATTTCTGTTTTTGCAAATTATTAAGCGAAGCCTCTTTAAGAATAGCCCTAAAATTGTAAATTATGAAATTTTTTTAACTGGAGTAAATAATTTTAAATACATTGTAGTAATACTACAAAATTATTTATATCTGATCAAAACGTATAGTTATTTACAATACTCTTCATGAAATTATTTTTATTTATCACAGACGTTTTTATAATGAAATATAGGTTTTCTTAATATCATTAAAACTGAATTAGCAGTCTTCTGTACATGTGCCGATACTGCCAGTATATTATATAAATTAGGTAATCTCCACATTAAAATTTATATCGCCAGTACTTACTTGACATTTACTGCCTAATATAGAAGTCTAATCTTTCCTCAATTTAGTATCCAATTCAGTATTCAAGCCAATCATATTTTTAATCAGTTTATGCACCTTATACAGAAACTAGATTGTGTATTAGGGTGAAAAATAAATGCTTACAAATTTACATAACTAATTAGTTTCTTAAAAATAAGCAATATTTCCAGTACTTATTACCTATTTACTTTTAATTTCTCCATTCAATTTTGTAAACAAAAATTTTAGGTTATGTTCATTTTGAACTTCTCTAAAGTAAATGCAGGTAGACACTAGACAGTGTACGAAATTGAAGATAGCTGCTAATGCTGCCGTCCTTCTGCTACTAATCTCCCGTAAGTTCGTTATTGCTGTGTAGATGTCAGTAGTTCGCCTCTGCAAGATAAGAATATATGGCGGTTTATTACCACAACTTGACTTTGAAATTATGTATTAGGTATTTATAATTATTTTATTAGATGTAGCTAGTTCAAAAGAAAGTTCTAACTAGTAGATATTTGAAATATAATTATGTTTGCAAGAAAATATCAAGTATGTAGGTGGTCAGTTTTGGTGATTGAAAAAACTAGTCATATTGATGCTAAAAGTTATTATTCAATTTTTAATTTTCATTTTAAACAAAATCTAATGTTAACAAAATTTGTTTTTTACAATTATATTGATGTAAATGTCAGTTACATATTTTTTGTTTCTTATTCCTACTAAACTGATTTTCTAACATAATACTGATTTGACTAGAGGGGTTAATTCTAATGATGCATTTAAATAATTCGTTTATGTTAGTAACGAAATCTGAAATATATTGGATTCGAAGTTTGCCGTTGGTTTGCAATGGAGGATCAAGAATTTTTAGTGTCTGGTGACCTTACCTTCCAACCATTCAATGAAGAAATCACATCTGAAAGGTTAGTTATATTTCTTCGATTTATATTTATGTGCAATTCACATTTTAACTTTGTTATATGTAGATGCAACTTCTATAAAATTGAACACATACCGAATATATCTACCTAAAAAATGTAATTTGAATTTTATATTTCTAAAAACTTACCTATTCGTTGTTTTTATTTTATTTGCGGTAGGTAACGGAATCAAAAACATAAAAATAATCTACTGGTTGTCACTTGTCAGTGACAAGTTATGTATAATTCTAATGTGGTATCTACTACTTGATTCAAACGAATTGTGGATATTTATCAATCTTGTTTTTATCAAATACAACCCTAGAAGTCCTAGAACCCTTTGTGGATCAATTTCAACACGTTTTTAGGGTTAATAGTTTTTTATGGAAATATGTCCAGAAAAGATGTCTCGAACTCGATTTTCGAAAATTCGGCGTTATGATTTGTTTATACGAAATAGATACAGGGCGTTTTCTAATTTTTAAAGGGTTTGTCGGATCACTTTTTTATTTAAGGAAACTTTTAATATTCGTGTTAAAAAAAACATATATCCCTACGGTTTTTTGTAATACCCAATTTTTGAGTTGCAAACCTAATATATTTTTTTAATCCATATACAGTATATATTCTACGATTGTAGGAAGTTTTGATATGGAAGGATGTTCAGTTTTTGAAAACATCCAAAATTCTAGAACCTACTACCAAGTAAATTTTGAGGATTATGAATAATTTTACAATATACTTATTATTTTATAATGGAACGCAAAAATACATTTATTTACTTAATCAGTTTTTGGAATAATTGCAAGACGTCTCATCCATTCAATGGACATATTAGTAATTTTTTTTATCGGACCTACAGCAATTGAAACTTCATATTTATGAACTTGAAATTTCTAACCTCAGTTCTTCTAACATTTGCAATATTTCAAATAATTGAAATGCTTTACTCTTGATCTGAAAAAAATTATGTCACTGAATAAGGTCATAGCGAGCAGATGATCAAAATCTAACAACATTAACGCGTGTTTTTTGAAAAAGATATTGTTAACATTTCTTTGTCTCTGTCATATCTCAAAAACAAAATACGATAGACCCATGAGCTATAATTTGTGGTACCCTTTTCAAAAACGAAATATATAAACTAACTTTTCTCCTATGGTATGAAAATGGACATTTGAAATATTAATATGTTCCTTTGTAATACATTTAGATTTTTTATAGAAAACAATTTCTTAGGAATTATCTCGTTGTCTTATCCAAAGGAACCGCCACGGCCTCCTGGATGATGATGACCTACTGTCTCTCATTCCTCAAAGCATCTCACACTGATGTGGCTTCAACTATGTTCCTAAATATTATCATCATAACCAGATTTTTGTAATAAGCCACGTCCTAAAACGTGAGTGTAATTAATGTACAAATGTTTGGACTTTCAGTTAATCTAGAAAATAACAATTTTCCCTCTACACTTTCCTCTTTGTTATTATTATTACTACTTTTTGTAGCGCTATCAAAACCGAGGATATTAAGGATGAGGAAGACATATTGCTGTTTGCACAGTTAGATAACCTTGCAAACAACATTTCAAGCAACAATGATTTCCAAATGGTTCAAGAGGTCGAAGTTGTAGATCGGCTGCATGCATCAGACGAATTTAGGAACAAATTGCCCATTGATTTAACTAAATTTCCTACTACATCAGAAGCGCAGCATGAGAGTAATACCTCTCACTATGTTAGATATAAACTTCAAGATGGGAAGCACGTTAAGATTTGGGAATGTGGAATATGTGAGTTTTTTATGTTATACCAAATAGTCTCTGCTATACTAGATGATACACTCTATTCGTGTTTGTATCATCATACTTTCAGAATGATTCAGTGTTTGATCGTTTATGTTTTATAACCAAACATTGTTTGCATTACAATACTTTAACAACCGATTATACAGTGATATACAATAGTGGATCAAATAACGAGCGTTCAAATAAAAACGTGGTCGAAGTTGGCTCTGACACATTGGACGTAGGGAGTAGCTTATAGCGACCAACTTAACCTCATTTCTCAACAATAACGTTAATGACTATATAACTTTATCTTAAAGAATAATCGTGATAACAATAACAAACAATTAAAGGAGCTGCGGAAAGTGTCTCCCTCCTTGTTATAACAATAAATTAAAGCAGCTGCTGAAAGTGTCCCCCTCCTTGTTCCAAGCACTTTTCACACCTGTTCCTCAAAGAATTAAAGACATTTTCTAAGATGCTAGGGGTATTGTTAATTTCACGAATCTTGTCTATAAGTCGAGCCTGCAGATGGTTTAAATCAGGAATAGGCAGTTCAAAAATAGTGTTTTTAAGGTAAGGCCACAAAAAGAAATCACACGGCGTAATATCACATGATCTCGGTGGAAATTCATGTTCAGCATTGAGACTTATTAGTCGATTTTGGAAACTTCCCTCAACATATTCATCGTCTCGCCTGCCGTATGTGCCCTCGCGCCATCTTGTTGAAAGTAAAAGTTTGTAATTTCGTTTTCTTCTAGCTGGTTAACAAAAGGAGCGATAATTTCTTCTCTATACCTTTGCGCAGTAAGAGTACCATTAAAAAAAATAGGTCCATAAATCCTCCTTCGATTGAGAGTACACCAAACTCCAATTTTTTGAGCGTGTAGAGGGCCCTCGACAAAAAAGTTATCTGGTTTTTCAGAAGACCACATTCTCATATTCTGTGAGTTTACGTAACCACTTAAATGAAACCAGGCTTCATCAGAAAAAAGGTGATATTATGAAGTTCACCGTAGTTGTTTAAAAACCATTCACAAAATACAGCCCGTCGCGGAAAATCAACTTCATGAAGTTCTTGCTGACAAGTTAAACGATAGGAGAACAAACGCAAATCTTTTTTTAACACTGTGTGGCAGGTACCGACTGATACTCCCACCATTTGTGATAAAACACGTACAGAAGTTCTTGGCGCATTTTCCATTATTTGTTGGACATTTTCTTTTAATTTTTCAGTCCGCTTTTTAGGTCGGCCGCTTCCTTCTTTTCTTGTTACACTGCCCGTTTCACGAAAAACATTAACACAACGCTGAACTGCACTTTGAAAAATTTTGTACTCAAGAACGCCGGGAAATTGATTTTGAAATTCTATGAAACATTCCTCAATAGAATACTTCCATATTCCATCAATCTTGCGTCCATTTCTAAAGTAGGACTCTATGATAAACACTTTTTGTTCTTGAGAAAACACCATTTTAAACGCTTTTTAAAACGAAAATATTCAAATTGATAGCGGCGATATAACGCTTTGACAGATGACGTTTAAGTTCATTTGCTATACGCTACGCCCTACGTCCAAATTTTCAGAACCAACTTGACCACGTTTTTATTTGAACGCTCGTTATAAACCAAACTTTTCGTTCTGGACGTCTATTCTTGAAAGTAAGAGAAGGGAGCTATCCCTGGGAGCTCCCGAGGAGCGTTCCCTCATTTGAGCTCCCCGACAGAAAAACACCGAATTCTTGAAACCTCGAACGTACCGAGGTGTATCAGGGAGGGAGCAAAATCGGGGAACAGCGTTGCCGGTATGTTCGACCAATGATATTGCAGAAAACTGACAGAACACAGAACGTTGATAAACTTTTATTTTGACAATTTAATTTAAATTTGTGGAGATCGAAATCGAAAAGAATATTTCGAGGGAACCTTATTACATTATTTAGAATTTCAGGTTGGTTTAATGCATTCTTGACCTCATTCAGCTCGACTAGCTGAAGCTTGGCTAATGGCGACAAAACTGTTCGAGCTAGTAATTTCCTGATAACTGCCTGAAGCATAAAACCTGAGAGCAGCAAGTACCTAGAAAGATTGTAAATTTTAATTATTTTAACATAAGTAAAAACCTATTGCATGCTTCAACCACAGATTTTTGTTATGTTAGGCTGTGCTTCAACTAACTACAAATTTCTTACTTACCTTGGTTTGTATGGATAGAGCAGAGGTTCTAAGAAAGGGTTGACCATATTAATTATGTCATGACAAGGTGGAGGTGCTTATCTACTCTAAATAACTGCAAAAATTTTCTATCAGATACATATACTTGAAATGCATTTGTCTGGGGCAAAATATCTCTTCTAATAGCCAATTCTGCCACCGCTTCCTCAACATCCTCGTTAATAATGTCATTCCACAGCATTACATTTAAGTTTTCCATGTTTATTTTAGATTTATGTAATAAAATGTTCAACTCATTTGACATTTTAGGTACTTCAAAAATAAACAAAAACAGACAATTTTAGGTTAGATTTGCTATTTCCCTTAGTCTCTACTAGGAGAATTTTAAGTTCTCTTGGGAGTAGCTCCCTCCCTAAATATTTTTTCAAGAATACCCTGTTGTGCATTTTTAAGAGAACCACGCCCACTTCCCTCACAAGTTCTACTCCCTGAAATTCAAGAATAGACCACCTGGCGGTCTTTGTAGTGAAGGGAGTTGGGCTCAGCTTTAGAACATTGTCTAGTTTGGATTTCCACCCTGGTTCATGTGACACATCCATCTCTTATCATTATCACGATGTGTCGGTAAAGGCGGGTATCCATTTGTATCAAATGCCCCGTAACGTAACACCGAACATGCTCAGGTGATCTTTACTGACGAGACGAATGTTTTGTTCAGTGACAAAAAAATACAATATGATAAATTTTCAAAAATCTTGAGCTTTTAAATGGGTTTGGAACATTATTTTTTTTTAATTTAGTATTTATTAGTGGCCGATTGTTATTTTCCAAATAAACCTTCCCTTCCTCACTTCTGACTGCTTTTGTCAGAAGAGTTAAAAATATACATATAATTTGAATTTCAGGTTCTAAGGAATTCACTCACCAGTACACCTTGATGCGTCATTTACCCACGCATACTGATGAAAGAAAGTTTCAGTGTAACACTTGCGGAAAAGGTATATCAAAATGCTCTTTAACGCAACTGTGTAATTACACTTTCATATAATTTTCTTACAGCTTTCCGCCAAATGTCCACGTTGTCTCAACATCGCGCTATACATTCCACAGAGAGGCCTTACATATGCGAGATTTGCCAAAAAACATTCAACAGAGTATCGACCTTGATCTCTCATAGAAAGACCCATACGGGCGTGAAGCCTCACAGGTGTCATCTGTGCACCAAAGCTTTTCATCAAAAAGGTAATTTTTTGCATCACTACTGATTTAATTTTCCAAAGCTGTAGCTTTAGATACGGATTATATCGATACGGGGGCGACCTTTGACCTTTAGAAAGACATATCACAAATTTGTCATGAGTTACTGAGATGAGTTACTATGAGTTACTATTTTCGTAATTTTCATACCCCGTTGCTGGACAAGTTCAAGTGAAACAATCGCAGTGCATACACTCTTGGGAATTGCGGTACACATTACTGTTACATCTCAGAATTTAAGCATACGGTAGAAAATTTTCTTAGATAGCAGATTTCCACACTACCCTCTATGACGTATTGCTCTTTGGAGCGTTACTTTCACTTTGTGGGTGTTCGACAGGACGCTTATCATCCCACATTCCTTTGCCTTGCAAATTTTCTTGCTGTTTGGCTTAACTTTAGATTTTGTCTTCTTTAATAGCTAGAATATCCTTGATATTTCTCTTTGTTTTTCCCTTGTGGTCTGACTGAGCATCTTCCTGTCCTATATTGTCTGTTATCCCCCAACGGTTTCAACCCTAATTATTTCCTGAATATCGTATCTTCAATTTTGCCTATTTTTGTTTCTTCTCGATGTTTCATAAGAGTTTCAACTTTGCTATTTTTAATGTAACTTTATGTTTTTTCCTGTGGTACTTAATCCATAGTTCTTGACACCATAAGGAAATTGGCCAAGCAACTGTCGCTATATTTCGTTAAACAGGTCTGACAGGCCATACTCAAATAAGCTTGTACATCCAATAAGAGAATGGCCGTTTCTCGATATTTTCTTTTTCGTTTTTGGTTGGTTTATGTCGGTCTACTTCTTCTCCTAGACCAGGAGACGAGTAACCTCCAACTTGGAAATTTTGCAGAATCCCCAATTTGTCGTAGAGTAGCGATCTTTGTCTAACATTGCTTAGACAAGGGATCAACGGTTTTATATCCGTTCTGTAGGTATGTCTTTCTATACAAACTTCGCCTAAATTTGGATAGCTTCTGTGAATTCACCGACATAGAGGCCAGTAGAAAGTGGACGAGCATCGCGAGCCTTCCCTGGTTGCTAATCTGTCTCAGCACTAACCGCGATCGGCGTTGCTTGACTGTTCATATCAATAACATCCAAAGTTTCTATTTGATTAGAACATGGATACTGATTTAATTTGGAAAACATCAAGAAAATTATTCGGTCTGTTAATTGCCCACAACTTTTGAGGAAATTAGACCGTCCGTGATTAAGGGACAGCGTGATCGACGGCGTCAAATGTAAACCTCAAAATGAGGCAATTCGTTGCTTAAACTGTTACAATAGGAGGGTAATAAATTTAAAAAACAATCATGATAAATCCATAATTTGTTAGATCTGGGGGCGTCAATCGCAATACTCCTTGAATCCTGAAGGCTTACAAACGTCAAAACTTGTGGGCAAACTTCAGCCCTGACTTTGACTTTAGTCCAGACGGTTCTGTTTCAAAAAGTCCATATTTGGGTGAATCGTATATCCACGGAGATTTTTGGCTTTTTGGCTTTCAGGAGAGGAATTGTTTATAAGTACAAAAATTCGACCAATGTTTAAACATGCGCCGAGCTCCCCTAATTGACGGATTCGAATTTTTCAAAAAGCGTTTAAAAACTTGAGAGCCCTTCTATATGTGATTAAATTTTCAAGTATCTAAGAGCTTTGGTTTTTGCTGTGCAAAATTTTGAAAATTTGAAAATTTTTTTCAAATTGAATTGATTGAAAAATTATTATGCAAAATCTATTGAACCGATTATGATGAAATTTGTTGTGATGATTCTACATAACATGAAGTTTTCTTGAGCCAAGTATGAAGGTCCTATACCCAACTCAAAGACCCCAAAAAAAATCCCTAAGAAGTAATGTTTTTTAACCCCATTTTTGGCAATTTTTTTGTATTTTTACAATAATAACCATGATTCATTCGATTTGAAACAAATCATATTTTGTAAAATTTAATTACAAACATTTTTTTCCTCTTCATTTTCGCCTAAAATCAACTCTTGAAAAGATACATAATTAAATAGGAAAAAAATATGAAATTTTTCGAATTTTTTTAACATATTGTGCCGCCAAAAGTTAAGCCCACGTTTTTTTTATGCGCACAGAAAAATTTTCATTTCTAGTGATATTTTAAAGCCAAAAAGCCAAAAATCTCCATGGATATACAATTCACCCAAATATGGACTTTTTGAAACAGATACCGTCTGGACTATAATACATTTTAAAGATACAATAACATTTTAGGCAACCTTCGGAATCATATTTTCACCCATACCAATGAGAGACCGTATAAGTGCGACATTTGTGAAAAAGGATTCAATCAAATGTCAAATTTGATGTGTCATAAATTGAAGGTAAGTTTTTTCTGATTCTGTCATTGTTTGGAGGAATATCATTAGTCTTAAATACATTTCGCCAAAGTTTTGTAGTTTCTTCGATGATTACTACACGTACCTATACAAAATAATATGACATAGGGGACGTAATATACCTAATAAATTTGACTATTGCTTACGACGAGTAGGTATCTACTTTTCACCCTTTAATGTCCGGAGAAATCTCGTGTATTATGAGAACCTCAAGAATCTCTCATTTTAGGCTCACCGACGTGCAGAAGCACCGAAATACATTTGCCAAATCTGCGGTAAGTGCTTTCCCAAACGCATGGGCCTCAGGCACCACGAGCAGTACACCCACGGAATGCTGAACGAGTCCGTTAATGTGCCCCAGATTCCCGAAAAACTCAAGTATGCCCGGAATTTCTCTTCCAAATTCACATTTTTATTTACCTGTTTAACTCAATACATTGTTTCGACAGCTACATGAACGCCATCATAGTGGACCCCATAAAAACCGAAGCCATGAGACTCGCGATCGAGTCCAATCAAACGCCTTTCGCCTTGCTGAGGCCTTTGACAGGCATACCGGTTCTGGTGAGAGTCTTACCGGCAGGGGATAAGCAGATGTTGGTCCCTGCGTCTGCCGAAGATTTAAAGAAGCACAGTCACATTTCGATAACCCCCAAATCTGGCGCTGCCGATAAGGAGAATATAGGTAATGTCGTAATTCTTTTCTGTTTCCATAAAGTTTCAATTTGTTGCAACCATTTGGATTGAATGTGTCCAGAGTGCAATTCTATGTAGCAGTCCATGACGACAGAACATCTGTAAACTTTTTCACAATTCGTGTCTTCGAAATACTTCGAAATACTTTAATTGCCAGTGAAAAAACACGTCGAATGGTCATAATTTGTTTGAATGATGATCATAATTTCCAAAATGTGCCTTTAGGTTTACCTGACATCGAAGAAAGAAGCTACTATACATTTATTTCCAATCCATTTCAAAATCACTACATTGTCATCATCAAAGAAGACCTCTACCTTGTTTTTGAAGTTGATTATCTTCATTAAGAACATTTCTTCGTTCTATTAAATGAATTGTGACAAAGGATTCAATGCCATATATTTTTCCTTCATTAGTTAGCATTCAAGTCCAAAAAAATTTCGTTCTGTATCATTTATATCCATCGAGACTTGTTTTGGATGTACTTGTTAACAGTGTAAGGCACCATCATGTCATTTATTTACTGATGTTGCTCAAGATCCACCGCCCAATATCCATTTCTGACCGAATCCAGCACTGGGCGAACTTTGGGCAATGGATCACTAGAACCCCTTCTTGCATCATTATCCATATGGACAAATCTTCTCAGAAGTTGATAACTTCCGAAATATCTTCTTAGCGATCCCCATCAACGTAAAGGCACCTAAAATTGCGTTATTTACATGAATAAAATAAAGGTAACATTGTTCTGCAATAAGTTAATATTCGGAAAAGTATGTTGCTGCTGTTTGTTGTCCATACTCTCCAAAATACTGACCACCTTGGTCTTCAGCCTCATCTAAATCTAGTTTTTCCAGTTACTATTCCCATAAGTTACCGAATGGCCTTGAACAATTCTATCAAATGTATATATCCTCAGAAGACATGTCCTCCGTTCCGTGATCAAATTCAATATTATTAAAAGCACTACCAATTTCATCTTCTGGTACAAATACTGTAGATAATAATTTATTTCTTCCAATACTGTCTACTTTTTGCTCTTGACATTGACTTCACTCGGCTAAAATACTTTCCAGCATGTCATTTTCATTTTCTTCGTCAATGTTATCAGCATCGGAAATATCTGGATCTTCTTGAATAGATAACACAACTTGGCCATTTTACATAAAAGAGGTTCATGTCCATTTGTCTATCCTAAAACATTACCTTCGGTCTGCGTTAAGAACTTTTTCTTGTAGTTGGTTCTAAAAATTGGTCAATAAATCAAGAAATGTGATTTTACTGAAAATTTGCAGAGAAACCCAAAGGGAAGCACACGGGTAGCACGGTCCAAATTAAAATACCGGTGGTGGCGACAGTGATCCAACAGAGCGAAAGCGGCGGTCACATGTCAATGGCTGTAGTAAGTCCTGGTCCAAATGGAGAACTTGTTAACCAATCGGGTATGACCAGTACTCACAACGACAATTTCGTCTATAGTTCCACCTTAACGGGCACCGAAACTATTACAGGTAAATGATTTATTTCACACTATAGACTGGTTTAGGTAATGTCTTATATACTAATTAAATGACATTTGAATGCTTCCGAGCTGGTTCACACGTTGTGGTTTTGGACTTCTTGATGCTTCGAGAAACATATCTCTCTATTTTGCAGAGGAAACTCAGAAATTGGAGATTAAGTCCTCTGGTCGGTATTTTTATTTTAACGCCTTTGTGACGTGATGTTTGTGTATATGTTTACAAATTCCTGGTAGTTCTAACTCTTCATCTCGATTAGATTTGTTTTGATTCTTCGGAATTTGTTTTGCTTCTCTTTAAAGTGATGTATAGCAAGACTCTAATGTACAAAGCAACCATTATATACAGCAAAGTATACACTGGACAAAGAAGCGAGTACGAGGCTTAAATTAGTAACATTCAACAAAGCTAAGCAATACCAAAACTCCTGTAAAAGGCAAGAGTTTGCTGAGACTTTACAGAGGAGCAAGAGAAAAGTTGGGATAGTTCCAATCGAGGAACTTCTTGGAAACTGAAAAGATCATATGTAAAAATCATCAAGAACCAAAAGTCACACGCCAGCGACTTCGAATTATGCCTCGGATCAGTATAGTATAAATACCAGTCAGAAGACTTAATCTCCAGATTCAAAATATCCTTTGTCGTGAAGAAGTCCATAAGTTTGGAAATGATTCAAGAGCAATCGAAACTTTAATGTTTTCATTCCCGTTTTCTTTGACGAACCTCTCTAGTAACTTAAAATAAATAAATTGCATGTAGGTAGTTCGGAGGACATTGGGGACATACAGCTGAATAATGTCATACCGTCGGGAATGATGTCTGATGTGGAGATTGAGTTCTTGGATGAGAATGGTAGACGAGTTGGCGAGGACGAGTTTCAACAGAATTTGAAAGGTGAGTGTCAGGGTTGCATTAAATTTGTTCTTGCAGTTTTCATCGACCAATTTTAAATAAATATATGTCAAATTTTTTAATATATTGGGCAATTAGCCAAACTATCATTTTTATTTTATACAGGGCGCAACTTTAAGCGGGAGTTAGTTTATTTAAAGGTAACAGTTAAACTAAAATTATTTTTTTTATCAAGTAAATACTCTTGTTGTAAATCGGTTTTTAAACCTCGTCACCCGAAATTAGCGTGGTAAGTTGTATCAGTGGCGCCAGTTGCCATCAACCCTCATAGAGTAAAACTACCATGGAAAATAATTTAATAAAAATAAATTGCTTTGTATGACTTTACAATGTATAAAACATTATTTGTAAAAATTTTAAACTTTCTGCATGATTTACTAAAATTTAGAAAATCAGTCAATATTTAATATCGACTAATATCGGGTGTCCCAAAATTCGCGCAAGTTTTGAATTTTCCATCATTTTTGCGGTAAAGTGTTGCCAACGAAAAAAGAAAGACCGCGTGACAGCTAACAGTTCAGGGTTCTTAAAAATGGAGCGCTACACGAAAGAACAACGTGTTTTTATTGTTGAGCAATATTTAAAAAATAATGAAAATTTGGCAATTACAGTTCCCAATTTTTACGCAAAATATGGTCGGAATATTGATTTAACTTCACCAACTGTGAAGAGATTAAATGAAAAATTTAGAGAGACTGGATCAGTTAGTGATCTTAAACACTTTGATCAATTTCTTGTAACGTGAAAGAGTTTCCATAAATATCATGAACTGTAACTATTTCTCACTAAGTTTACGCAACACACGGTACAGGATGTTTTCGTGTAACTGTGTGTACACAGTTTTTTATTTCTTAAGATAATGCGGTCACTTGCCAAATATTTGTCAAATGTAAATACAGTATAGTGTGAATGACAGAATGGTCGAGAATACCAGCAAGAGTGCAGATTTAACGGAGTGCATATATTTGTCGAACATACACAAATGCCGTATCGTGCGAATGGTGTATGTCGACATTCGAAAGCATGCCTTCACTTGCCAAATATTCGCTAAAGCTGTACAAAAGACACACCAACAAAATGTATGCGGCACCTTCTGCATTAGCCACATCACTAGGGTTCATGTTCACAGACTGGGATTTGTAATTTCTGTACATTTGTAAAAAAATATCAAGTGCACACAAGCGCTTGGCGTGTGGACAACTGGTAGATATTGGCGAGTGGTCGCATCATCTGGAGACGGGTTTAGAATAGTATTTTTTCCAGATACAAGTGAACTCTGCCAATCTTAAGAAAAATACGACTGCAGCATCACCATTACCGACAATTGAGTTTAAAGGTAATTTTATTATTATCTATTTATTTTCCACAGTTTTTAAAAGCCTTGACACGTTGTACTTGATAAGAGGACATGAACTGCTGCAGCAACATTCTACCTGCAATATCGCGGGTACTGCGGCTCAGGTTTTCCTCGACTAGATTTAAAATATCTTCCGCCCTATTTAAGGACAGGTTGCAGTCTTTGTTGTGCAGACCTTCATACGCAGGGTTCACTCTACATGGAGTTTTAGAATAAAACAATGTAAAATCGATCTGCGGAGCAAGCAAGAGTCCACACCCGCGCCGTGTAAATAACCAATTAATCAAGCTCGGCTTAAGTTTCGCGTAATAATTCTTGATTAATTTTCTGGAATACATGACAAAATAGACCACAAATTGCAACTGCAATGCCCTCAATTTTACCTCTTTAAAGTAACGCACTTACAGGAACACCTTGCATGTGCTTGCTTGTATTGACATAATGAGTCAGTATTGTACCAGTATCACACCGGTCGATCAGGAAGTAGACTAAAAGACATATGTAGAGTGCTTTTCACCCCTATTTTAGTTATAAATTTTCTTTAATTTCAGGGAACGTGGCTTGGCAGTGACAATAAAAATGTTGGAGCATGTTACCATGAATTTTTGTAAATTTAGAATCATTTAATAAATGTTCTTCGTAGTCTATTTTAAATGTTACACATAACGTCATAAGTTTAACTTAAATTTGTTTCAAATTTGCTTGAATACCTGTACACGTACCAGTAGAAGGTATTTTATTGTTCAATTATTTATTGTTATTTTAAAAATTTTGTTTTATTAAATAAACGTTTCCCATATAGGTACGTTTTATGCTTATTTTTAAATTTTTGAGGGTTGCTTGCGGTATGCAGCAAAAGTATTTTTATTGAAAACAAAGTTACTGAAAAAGAAGTGTTGTCGGGCCGAGCGTTCGTTGAAGAGTTCTGGTATGAAGTAGCTCGCATGTATATGTATCTGGTCCTGGCGCCTATCTGCCGTGGACCTTTCCTGGAACCCTGGTGCGTCTCGCGTCTGTTCTTTGTCCTTGAAACTATTAGGCCGGTCCGGCGTCTGGCTGACCCTCTTAAAAAAGGTCACTTACGGACATGTGTATCCACATTTTAATTTATGACTTGTGCCGAAATTCACGCAAGATTTGAATTTTGCGCCATTTTTGCAGTAAAGTGTTGCCAACGAAAAAAAAGATTCATTCATTCATTGTTGAGCAGTATTTTAAAAATAATGAAGCTACAGTTCGCAATTTTCGTAAAAAATATGGCTGGAGTAGTGATTTAACTTCGTCAATTGTGAAGAGATTAATTGAAAAATTCAGGCAGACTAATGATCTTAAACACATTTGCCGTCTTTCCGCAAGTTGTTCAGATCATTGAAGCAGTTCGTGAGAGTGTTGCTGAGAGTCCAGGCACATCAATTCGGCACTGTGGTCAAGAATTTCGGGAAGCTCTCTAAAACGTATTTTGTCTATGTGCATCTTCATGCATTTGCATATTCGTGCTTACAAAGTTCAATTAACTCAAGAACGGAAGCCTGCTGACCACGCAGAACGAAGAGAGTTCTTTGAATGGATTATGGAACAACAAGCAGATGCTGATTTTTAGAACAAAATCATCTTCAACGATGAGGTTCATTTTTATCTTGATGAATTCATTAATTGACAAAATTGTCGAATTTAGGGTTCAGAAACTCCACGAGTGATTGTTGAGAAACAAATGCATCCACAACGTGTCACTGTTTAGTGGGGATTTTTGGCTGAAGGCATCATTGAACCATTCTTCTTCGAAAATGCGGCTAGTCAGGCAATAACAGTTAATGGTACTCGCTATCGCGACATGATAATCCAATTTTTGTGCCTAAATTGCAAGATATGGATGTAGACGACATGTGGTTTCAATAAGTTGGTACCACATGCCATACAGACCGAGAAACAATTCAGTTACTGCGATCAGAATTGGCCGGCCAGATCATGTGATTTAATGTCGTTGGACTTTTTTTCCTTAAGGTTTTCTGAAGTAAAAAAATAGTGCCAACAAGCCAACGAAATTCAGCCGCATTTATACAGAACGGTCATGGAAAATCTCGAGAAATATGCATATGTGCCAACGGAGGTTATGGTGCAACGAGATCATAAATTCCAATTATTTGCCAATCACCAATTAGTCAAGTCAGTTTGAGATCTCGGAAACCGCCTTCTAGAAAAGATTCTTAGTGTTATCGTCACAAAAGCTCACGTTTTTATTGTAGTACTGTGTGATTGATTGATATTCTGAATGTTTTGATAACTTGTTAGCTGCTTATGTTTGTTTAAAATCTTTTTTCCTGAAAATGTGGCTGAGAATGAAGAACAATAATTTCCAGAATACTTGGTGGCTTTAGTATCTGAACCTACTAGTGATATCGATTGCATGTATTTACCTCATTGGCTGACATATTTGCAAGTAATAATTTTTATAATTTCAACACTGTATTTCAAAAACTAAGCTTTGTACAACTCGTAAGAAACTTTTTGTTTAAAATAATTCCAGTTCTGGTTCTATCATGTTTTAGCGTCATTCAAGTATACATACGGGGTGTTAGAAGTTTGACTGCCTTAATTTTAAAAGGCGATAGAATACATTAAAATAAACAAAAAAAAACCTTATATGACATGGTCCTAAACTCAACCATTTCCGAGAAGAAAATTACCAAAATCTCAAATTTGATGTACGAAAGTTCGATTAAGGAATATTGACGTAACTGCGAGCATAGAATACCATAAAATACATTGTTTATCACGTTTTTGAACTTGTTTATGCTTAATTTTAAAAAACAATTAGCGTTGTAATAAATTTAAGCTGTATGATACAACTGCGTGCGAACTGCGAGCGCCGAGGTGGTAGAGAAGAAGGGCTATATTGAAGAATTCGCTTATTAAAAAGAGATGGAATGTGGCAACAAGCCTCCGTGTCGACTGCTGCAGCTCGAATCCATAATCGTACCATCATTCAAGGCCACGCATCCTATAGAGCTCTAGTAAAAGGTTTGGAGGCTTGAGGCAGTTAGCTGTCAGCGACTATAATGAGAATTCGGAGGGCGCGAAAAATAGTGAACATTTAATAATTGTATATTTACGTACTCGAGATCTCCCTTAGTACATAATTAGTTGCATATGAAAATAGATTTATGAGAAAATTTCTTAAATAATAATTATATGATGTAAAATAAAAAACTAAAGAAAACTTTTGCAATACTATCAAAAACTGCAGAGGAGGCTTAGCCTCCTCAGCCTCCACTGACGAGCCGCCACTGTTGTATAGTCCTAAGAAATAAACGATTAAACTCACCCAAGAAAATTAATATTGCAATATTTTACAATGCAGTAAATATATTGTTTCTTAAAAAATTTAAGGAAACATTCCCATGGCGGCTGATGCAGTGGAGATCTGGGGCGCCACCCCTCATGATATTTTCATATTAAAAAAAAATTAAAATTTAGTTTACAATGTTAGCTTAGCCTTGTGCAACGCATTAAAAAGGAAAAGTTAAAATGAGAAGTTAAAAACACTGAATACGTGGGCCCCTCGCAGCTTGCCTCTAAACTTCCAAAGTGTTTACAGCGGTGGTCACGGCTACCTTCGTCCAGAAGTGTAAGATGGAGTGGGAGTAGCGCATATTTACTATGCAGTTTGGGCTGTCTTTAGTTCCCCCGTAATCAAATAACAGCTATTCACTGCTTTTTTATCAAACGTAATTTGTTTACGTGTGGTGTAAAATTTTGTTACCTACAATGTTTCTGTTATAATGTCGTTACTATGTTTCTTATGCGTTTTTTTTAAGATTGTAAAAGTTTAAATTAAATTGTAAAGACAGACTAACAGCACTTGCAATGTTATCTATTGAAAAATCAATGATGCGAAAAATACTAACATTAATGAAAAATTGAAAAGTTTATTTCGGACAAAAGAAGAAAGAATGGACTTTAATGGACACTTTAAACACACGCACACTTTAAAAAATAATATTGAGCACAGTTTCGGTATATTTTAATGGTACTTAAAACTACTTAATTACATTTGATTTTTTTTTCAACACTGCACCTAAATTTTTCCGCTCTCCCTGGTGTGGAAGTCAAGAGCCGCCACTGGCAAAATTACAGAATTGATATTGTTACCTGTGCATATTATTTTTAGAAAACAATTAAATTATTCGTCAAACATTTTTCTAATTTAAAACAACAGGACATATCAATCAAAAGCTCTTTTAAATGCTACACAGAGATGAATGTCATGCATATGAAATATATTTTCTCCAAATGTGAACCCCTACAAAATTAATAATGTTGACCTTGAACGACACCCGAGCATTAGCAGTAGTAAAAAATAAATAATTTTTGAATGATCCTCAAATAACGGGATTCTAAACCTAATTAACTTTCTTTAAGTTAAATATTTGTTACACCTAAGATTTAATTCAAACAGCTGTTATTTTTACATAGTCCACTTGCAATTGCTTTCTTTCATTGTCCCAGGTTGGATGCCAGGTACTGCTTGCGGAAAAGAAATCTCGTACTTGAGTACGTTTGAAATTTCTCCAAGGTTTCACGTTTTCTCCAGATTTGTAGTCATCTGGAAAGTCATTCACTCCTCCTACTCCAACGCCAAGAACAAGTTTGAACTAAAACAATACCACAGTTACCAAAATAGTAATAAAAATGGATTTGAATCAGCTCAAATAAAAAATTTTAGGTTTGGTTTTGAATGAAATAATTTCTAATATTTAAAGGGACAATGAAAACTCCTTCATAACTTCATACATACTTTACCAGGATTGCTTCCTGTGAAGCCTGGTTCTGTTCCAACTTCCCCATATCTATTGCCATCGAAGAACAATTCAATCAGATCTGGAACAAACTGACATTATTAGTACGAGTGAGATTACAAAAGTGCATTGGCTGTGAAGCTAAAGGAGATTCGAAGATCTACTCAAAACTAAATAGACCGGGAGATATTAGACTGAAGTTCGACGACGTCTTTCTCGTTTATGCCTCTGAGAGTACTGAAAGGTAACCGAGAGACAAGTACAATAAACTAAATTTAAAAGATGGGCTGCGGGACACCTTTGTGAAAATTCAATTTTCCTTTTCAAAAAAATAATGTGTACAGCGACGTATTTCTCACTTATGCCATGTTCGTAAGTTGCAGAGAAGTATCGATTTTATCACAAAATTTTTTTGGCATAAGTGTCGCAAGGGACCTAAAAATGGAAAAGTTTGTAAGAAAATGAGGAAAAACATGTTTATTTGTCTACCAGTTTCTCATTAATGCCAATTAGAAATATGATATTATTATATTCGAAAAGCTATAAAAAACATTGGCATAAGTCCTACTAAGGACTAAAGAAAATAGGGCTTTGGAAAAGTTGCGGAAAATTTTACGTTTTGGTCAACGTTTTTCTCGTGAATAAATTAAAGCTTATTGCAAAGAAAAAAACGAAAGTATTCATTTTTTTAAAGGGCATAAGTCCCTGGTGAGGACTATATGCTAAAAATTTTTTGAAAAGTTGTAGGAAAATTCATGAAAATTTTTACGTCTTTCTCGCTTATGCACGTAGGAAACTACATTATAAAGTCATATAAATGTAGGTATAAATCCACATTGGATTTTCATTAAATTAATTTGAATTTTAATACGAGTCAGGTCGACAAAGTAGAAAAATAATAGAAATTTGCCACAATTTTCTCGTTTATGCCGTTTCGTACACGAGTAGAAAATATTACTAAAAGCCATTTTCAAGAGTGGCATGAATGCCTCAAGGTACCATCGCATGTAAAAATTTTTAAAAAGTTTATTTCATCACCTGCGCAATTTTCGAAATACTTATACTTACTTATATTTAGCGTATTTTTAATTTTTATAAATATAAGTAATTCATGTATTTAATGAAAGTTAATAATAAACTATTTCGGCATAAGTCCCCACATATTAGAAATGATTTTTAATTATTCTTTGAGTCATGATCAGAAAAAAAAAAATTATAAAATATTGCCACAAATTTCTCGTTTGTGCCTATTCGTAAATGAGTAGAGTATTTTATCACAATAGACCATACGTATTTATGAACAATATATTCAAATTTTAAAAATTAAAAATATTATATAATTTGAATTAACCGCTACAGTGC
The DNA here is from genome assembly GCF_000390285.2 of Anoplophora glabripennis. Classification (NCBI taxonomy): domain Eukaryota; kingdom Metazoa; phylum Arthropoda; class Insecta; order Coleoptera; family Cerambycidae; genus Anoplophora; species Anoplophora glabripennis. The sequence goes on from NW_019416739.1 coordinate 1,198,460, forward strand.
AAGGATGATCTACTTGAAATGAGCCGACTAATGTAGAAGAATAAGAAGAAAAAGAAGAAGAAGAAGGAGAAAGAATTAAGCTAGAATACATAGGGAAGAAACTGATTTATAACTGATTTAATATCATGTATATTGAATTTTGTTTTTTTGTTTCTGGTACTTTGTACCTTAATTACTTAATTTGTACTTTTATACATTTTATTTTTATATTAAAAAATTTATTTAATAGTAATTGAATTGAAAAACCGCTGCCAACTCAATTGTCAGAATGCTTCCTCAAAGACTTTGAATTACTAATTTTCAATTATAACTAACATAGACAATAACACTTAAAATAATAAAAATTTTTATTAACTTAAAATTAAGCATATCAAAAATATAAGTTTTTTCGGTTTTATGATTTTTTACATTTTCAAATTTCAAATAGTTTTATCTGCAGCTCTTGATGAAAACGGATCAAAATAAAGGCCTTACTACCAGCTTTATTATAAGTTATTAAGAATTATCGTAATAAAAAATATGTCGAAAAATCAAACTAAACCCAATACAAAGCTTTCTTTTTCATAAAAAAATTTTTTATTTTAAATTTTTCCCTTTTATAGTTAGAAATATTCATTTTTTATATAGATATCTTCTTCGACACTTGCGTTATTTATGATACATTTTTTAAATTAGTTTAAGTATATCGAAAATTGCGCAGGCGAGGAAATAACCGCAATATGTAATTTTTGACAACTTTTTAAAAAATTTTACATACGACGGTACCTTGTGGCATTCATGCCACTCTTGAAAGTGGCTTTTAATAATATTTTCTACTCGTGTACAAAACGGCATAAACGAGAAAATTGTGGCAATTTTCTATAATTTTTCTACTTTGTCGACCTGACTCGTATTAAAATTCAAATTAATTAATAATATAATGTAGTTTCCTACGTGCATGCAAAATGGCATAGCGAGAAAGAAGTAAAAATTTTTATGAATTTTCCTACAAATTTGGGACTTATGCCTTCATATTGGACGCATAGAGGAGTGATGCCTACTTGACACAGTACATTATTTATAGTAAGTATCATAAATTTTCAACGGCAGAAATGACAAAGTTATAGAATGAAAATAAAAATTTTCCGCAGCTTTTCCAAACCCCTATTTTCTTTAATCCTTAGTAGGACTTATGCCAATGTTTTTTATGAGCTTTTCGAATATAATAATGTCATATTTCTAATTGGCATTAATGAGAAATTGGCAGACAAATAAACATGTTTTTCCTCATTTTCTTACAAAGTTTTCCATTTTTAGGTCCCTTGCGACACTTATGCCAAAAAAATTTTGTGATAAAATCGATACTTCTCTTCAACTTACGAACATGGCATAAGTGAGAAATACGTCGCTGTACACATTATTTTTTTTAAAAGGAAAATTGAATTTTCACAAAGGTGTCCCGCAGCCCATCTTTTAAATTTAGTTTATTGTACTTGTCTCTCGGTTACCTTTCAGTACTCTCAGAGGCGTAAACGAGAAAGACGTCGTCGAACTTCAGTCTAATATCTCCCGGTCTAAAAAGTGATATTTTATTATCACGCGTTTTGAACACAAATCTGAAGTCGGTTCCCAACGCTTGATCATGGTTTTTCCGCTACCTCAAAAAATTACTTATCGTCACAAATTTTGAGGTTACATTTATTTTTCCTGCAACATATAATCAGCAATTTTTAACTAATTTTAAAATGGAAACGATTATACAGAGAATGAAAAAACTTTGAACGGAGATATCAATCAAGTCGTCTTTAAAATGATTTGCATTTCCTTAAACTAAAAACTTTGCTCATATCTAAATACTATCAAGTAAAACTATAGTTAACACAACTACACCTTTTCATCATACTTACTTGACGTCCATCGAAGTCTGTATGTATGACTAGATTCGCTGAGTGGTGCATTGTGTGCATAGGATTTTAAATTGATGCTCCTAGCTGGTTCATTATGTTGTCTGACTGGTCCTCCAAACAATAAACTGTTACCTAGATCATCTCCGGCATCTCCTGTGAGATGTTTGTTTCCTCTAGTATAGGCTATTAGTATTCTGCGGCGTTGTGGGTCTTCCAGATAAATTTCTAAAAAATATGTTGATGTTATGTTCTGTTTCCGTGAAATGTAATCATTATTTTATTCGTTTTTTATTATTTTAGTTTTTTTCTTCCCACATAAAATCTTACCTGGAAAAATCCAGTCGCCAGATGGTACTCGAGCTTTAACTTCAAAATCTCCATAAGAAAATGATGTTTTCGATTCAAGTCTACCAGAAATTACTGGATTTCTAATTAAATATGTGCCATTTTCACATAACCCAGGTTTTGTACATCTAAAAATATAATTTAAGTATATTAAGATATCCGCTGCCATTTTTTCTCTTATTCTAACCATGAATGTGTTAAATTTTGTTGAAAAATCTCAAAAATTCCTCCTGAAATCAACGTAAGAAATTACTTGTTTTTTATGGTTTTCGATATACAAGATTTTAGAGACATATCTGAATTTATCGGCAACACTATACCATTAATTTTATACTAATCTGACGACTATTAAAAATCCCAGTTTCGACACCGACTGTGAGTATTTTGAGGATTCTGTGAGTAGATTTAGTTCTTAAATGGGTTAAACACAATAATAAAAAGTCAAAAAGAATGTATTTTGTACCTCTTAAAAATTTAAAGTTTCTATGCCATAATTTTGAAAATCGTACTTTTAAAATTGCAGAAGAATAACCAGTTTCGTTAGTTTTAAAACATTATTCTCCGTAATATCGGAACGTATTGTATTATATAATTATTTGTGCGGCTCATTTTGACTCAACTTTTCTTCATTGCTTTCAAAATATCATGCAATATATTCTATTCTCAAACCAAATGATGGTCATGCAACTTACATTAAAATCAATCATGATTGAATTGTCTAGTACAAGAATCAACAGAAAAATTAGTTTTTTAGAATCTTGACCATAAATATTTTTCCCATTTGTTGTAGTCTGGTACCGACCTTTGAAAAATGTTCAATATTATGGTGCAAATAATAGGAATATATTAATTATTCGTAAATCGATGACTTTGGACAAAAATTCTGAAACAGGCTAATTTTTATTTTTAAATGCTTTCTGCGAGATATTTGTGTTACAGATGACGTCATCTGTGTGACAGTGATGACGTCATCGATGTTCTTTTTAAATACAAATGTGGATCATGTGATAACTCTTTTGAAAGGTCTTGTGATTCTTTATTCAAAATATCAATAAATTTTGGTAATAGAATTTTGTATAATGTCAAACCAAAATTTTAAAATTACGACAAAAAATGTATTTTTAGCAACCCAACTTACAATAGATTTTCAAATTGACGACCCTCATTTATAATACAGTGAGAAAGGCGAGAAGTAACCTCTTCTCGAACTTTGTCTATAACTTCTCGAGTTATTTGAGCCATCTCCATTCGAATGAGTTCTTTTAAGGCATCTAGATTTTGTAGTCTATTTTAAGAATCCGCATAAAAAGAAATTTAGAAGAGTTAAATCTGCAAACCTAGGTGGCCGTTCAAAGATCCTCTACACCCGATCCACGTATTTCGAAAGACGTTGTCCAAGTAGTTTCTTAACGTGTGGGAGTTGCAGAAATTGTAAATATCGACGACCTGTTACGGTTCATTCGAAAAAGCTTGGTGCTATGATCCTGCTACCTATTATTCCGGCCCAAAAATTAACTTTCTGTGAGTATGATTTATGTCTGATAAATGATTTATGAAATAATGAATTATCTTTCTTTCATTTGCACCATAGTGCAAAAAATAGAACCTATTTCACATAACAGCTAATCCCTTTATCTTTTCTGTCTTTATATCTAGGGAAAAAAATTGAAATACTAAAGATGTAAAAAATTTTGTTACGATATTAAAGAAATATATAAAGAAGTTACATTTATCTCTTGCGTTTCGAAGATGTAAAGCAAACTTTCGTCTTTTTTTTAATGGACTATCGGCTAATGGAATCATTTTTTTTATTACAGCGATATACAGAGTGAGTCATTAATAATAGTACCAGCTCAATGGCAGATTGTTAACGTCAAAACCTGCTAATTTTCTAATTTAATTCCCGCCGAATCTCAAAAACTTAAAACGTCTGTATCTCGAAAACGGTTTAGTTTATCGATTTGTACCTAGTATAACTTTTTTATTTAGAATTAAACGTAGTGCAATAATTTGTAGTTAAAAAATTCAAAATTGTAAAATACAGAAAGTTAGACAGATTTTTACATTGTTAGGACAGTATAACTAGCGCCCTCTAGACGTTACCTCAACACACTTGGCCTACAAGAAGATGAAGCTATTAGAAAACCGCTTAAGAACCTTTTTCTTAATGGAGAATTTAAAGATGTGTTTAGTAAACTTAACAGCGAAAACATAACTACCCAGAGATTCCATGAACATCTTGACTATTCGGAAGAATAGTAAAGGACCCCGCACAAATCTTATGGAAATTGGGTCCCGGTCAAATTCGCTGAATTTTTGATATGTGATAGAGTTCATCATACTGGTCAATTGTGTCAATGGCCACAAAGCTCAAAAATGGATAGTTTGGCCGGTACAGAGCTTTAAAGCTCCGAATATCCTCCACGGATTTATGTATATGCGCAGTGTGTATAGACTTTTGAAATAGCCTATTTCATTTTTTTTATTATCTAGGTTTATATTTTTGAGGTTGCTGAATTCAGATCTGTTGTTAGATTTTCAAAATTGACAGTTGGCAGCTGTCAAATAGCTGTCAATGTGCTATAATAAAGCCAAAAACTTGTTTTTTTATGTTTTATCTTTCTTTTTTTTTAGTTCGATAAGTTCAAAGACGATATCAAATCAATAACAATGACTATCGGCAGCTGTCATTTAGCTGTCAACAATTCTTCAAAGTCCGGTAATAAAGTCAAAAAATTATTTTTTGTTTATAACTTCAAGTTTTTTAGATAAGTGAATATAAATATGATATAAAATTATGTAGTCATCAGCTTACAGCTGTCAACAAGCTGTCAACTAACTGTCAAAATGCAATAATAGAGCAAGTAACTTATTTTTTGTGCTTAACTTTGTGGATAAGAAATCAAACATGATATAAGTTTATGACATCACTTTTGAACTCAGTGATCTAAGCAACTTAAAGCTTTTTAAAAAAAGTAACTTTTTGACTTTATTATTGCATTTTGACAGTTAGTTGACAGCTTGTTGACAGCTGTAAGCTGATGACTACATAATTTTATATCATATTTATATTCACTTATCTAAAAAACTTGAAGTTATAAACAAAAAATAATTTTTTGACTTTATTACCGGACTTTGAAGAATTGTTGACAGCTAAATGACAGCTGCCGATAGTCATTGTTATTGATTTGATATCGTCTTTGAACTTATCGAACTAAAAAAAAAAAAAAATAAATCATAAAAAAACAAGTTTCTGGCTTTATTATAGCAAATTGACAGCTAGTTGACAGCTGCCAACTGTCAATTTTGAAAATCTAACAACAGATCTGAATTCAGCAACCTCAAAAATATAAACCTAGATAATAAAAAAAATGAAATAGGCTATTTCAAAAGTCTATACACACTGCGCATATACATAAATCCGTGGAGGATATTCGGAGCTTTAAAGCTCTGTACCGGCCAAACTATCCATTTTTGAGCTTTGTGGCCATTGAGACAATTGACCAGTATGATGAACTCTATCACATATCAAAAATTCAGCGAATTTGACCGGGACCCAATTTCCATAAGATTTGTGCGGGGTCCTTTACTAAATATTGTGCAAAATATCAAAATTTAGTTTATTTTACGAATTGCTTTGAAATTGCAAGAAAATTTCCTAAAACTTTCGTCCCTACCATTTCTTCTTAGACAAAAAGTTAAAAAAAAATTAAGAAGGGTAGAATGTCATGTAAATGACTTTGTAGGTTCAAGTCCTCTGATATTTAAGTGTTATCTCATTGATGTCAAAATTTTAGAAAATGTACACACTACTTTGAAGGTCAAAACAACATTTACTAAACGTATGTCATATTTTTCGTACTATTATAAATTTTTATAAACATTCTGCTATTACCCATCTGCAAGTTCATCGCCTATGCTTCCCATCGTCAACAACTGCTTCGTATCCTCCCTTAGTCTTGGTTTTATGCAAAGTTGGTCGTTTTTAATAAACGTCACGTCCTTATCTTTTTTGTAAAACACAAACTCATAGTCCTAAAAAATATGATCAATTAAAGTATCATTCAGTCAGTGAAAATGAGCATTCTTTAGTGTTAATGACTGATCACAAATATTTAGGTTCAAAATATACAGGGTGTTAATGGAGTTACGTCAAAAATTTAGAAGGGTGAAAAAGGAGCAAAAACTGATGTCACAAACTTGTATCGGAAGTTCAAGGTCATAGAGAAAAAAGCTAATTAAAAATGAGTTTAAAACTGTTTTGGAACTGCCGAAATACATGTATTTTTTAGCGCGAGTACTTACAAAAAATTCTGTAACACTTTTTACGCGTTTGTAAGTTTCTTATGAAGCCGGACTGTATTCGAAAGTCAGTTTGTAATACATTGTTGTAGTGATTGCTGTGCTGTTTTTCGAGAGTACATTTCTAAGTTTTCCTTTGAAAATGGCGTATTTATTTAGCAATCGCGAATATTATGATATGCTCATAATTTATGTTACAGATGAAGCATGTTTCAGTCGAAATGGTGTACGTAACGTCTACAACACTCACCACTAGACTATCGAAAATTCAACACGAAATACTTTGCGGTGCCTTTCAGCAACAGTTTTCAGTGAACATGTAGGCCGGTATCGTTAATGACAATGCAGGGATGGCCGGAAGTACGGAATAAAATTCATATCTTTTGAATTAATTAATTTTTTTTAAAACGCCGAAACACGTAAACTGATTTTGATTTTTTCCCATCTTTCGATTATATAATAATTAATTTTTCTTCAACCCCCTAACCCCTAGCTACCCCTACTTTTTTTTCAAATGGAAACATAAGGCATGAGGGGGCTCGTTGAAAAGCTTATAGAAAACTGAATCCAGCGATACCAAATAAAAAAGTTTTTTTTTTTCAATAGCAAATTTTTATTCATTTAGAAATTGAAACAACTAGATAATTTACAAAAATAAACTCAATGTCGCAAATGCTGAAAATTTCCTCCATTCACTATTTGTGACCACAGCATTCTGAATGACTTCAGCTGGTAAATTATGCATCTCCGCTCTAATCTTGTTCTTTAAATTCTCAATATTATCCGGTCTGTCCTGGTAGACTATTTCTTTCAAATATCCCCAAAGAAAATAATCCAGGGGTGTTAAGTCGGGGGATCTTGGCGGCCATTCAACTGTACCCCGTCTACCAATCCAGCGATTTGGAAACATTTCATCTAAGTATCTTCGAACATCAATACCAAAATGTGGGGGAGCGCCATCTTGTTGGAACCAAATTCTTTCATTCGGTATATCTGGATCAATTTCATGAGGGAAAATCACAGCTAGAGCAGGTATCAGGTCAAATGTTAGGAAATCCAGGTAGCGTGCGGCAGTAAGATTTTCTTCAAAAAAGAATGGGCCCAAGATTCTGTTGTTGATGATACCTGCCCATACATTAACTTTTTGTGGATGCTGCGTATGCGATTCGCATGTCCAGTGTGGATTTTCCTGGGACCAAAAGCGATAGTTGTGCCTGTTAACCACTCCATTTAAATAAAACGTAGCTTCATCCGAAAAAAGTACGTCTCGTTGAAAACCATTATTGTCGTCACACCGTCTCATCATTTCCTCACAAAATTGTAATCGCCTATCATAATCGTCTTCCAAAAGCTCTTGGACAAGACATACCTTATAGGGGTGGTATTTCTCTTGTTTCAGAAACATTCGAATTGCAGTTCGAGAAGCATCGTGATTGCGGGCCAATGAAACAGTTGAAGTATGAGGATTTTCAACAAGTTCTAATGCAATGTCTAATTTCTTTTCTTCATTCAAAGCACGTGCCCGTCCAGTTTTGGGCAAAGTCTGTACTGTACCGTGTTCCTCAAATTTGTGAAATATTTTACTAACTGTCCCTTGCGAGATTTGGTTTTCGGGATATTTCGCATTAAATAAATCGCGCACTTCAGCCTGACTTCTTATTTTGTCTCCACATCCAAGCAATATCAAGATTTCGATGCGTTGCCTTTCCGACAATACCATTGCAATTCAGTAAATAACTTGATTTTGACACAATAGTAACGTTTCGAACTCCAATTTACAACTAAAGCGAAAAATTAACCAGAAAGCCTGGCAAGTAAGTGGTGCCAAAAAAACGCAACATAAAAAATATATCTTTTTTGCGTTAGCAGTGATAGGTACAGTTTCAAATTCTTTATTTTATTCTGTGCAAATTCATGGAGGATAACACTGAAGATAATTAAATTTTATTTCACTTGTTAAGTAGGTGTTTTATACAACCCTAAAAACCTTGCTATTGAAAAAATAAAACTTGTTTATTTGGTATGGCTGGATTCAGTTTTCTATAAGCTTTTCAACGAGCCCCCTCATGCCTTATGTTTCCATTTGAAAAAAAAAGTAGGGGTAGCTGGGGGTTAGGGGTTTGAAGAAAAATTAATTATTATATAACCGAAAGATGGGAAAAAATCAAAATCAGTTAAAGTGTTTCGGCGTTTTAAAAAAATTTACTCATTCAAAAGATATGAATTTTATTCCGTACTTCTGGCCATCCCTGTATAATAGGACCTTTTGAATTGTCTAGATGCAATCGCTTGCCGGAGTTATTGGAAGACGTGCCATTATATATTCGACAAAATATGTGGTTACTGCATAACGAAGCCTCCGCTCACTTTTTTGGAGAATGCGCTTCTTTCTAAATATTACTTTTCCCGCAACGCGTGCGAGCGAATTGGATACGTCGCGCTCAAGTTTGTGTGCAAGCAAATGGTGGGTACATCGAACATCTATGAAAATCACCAGTTCTCAAAAGGTGGCTCCTTGCAATATTGAGATAAGTCCGATTTTAAAGTTACATTTTACTCACACAGATCCGTGTATTTACCTCATTTTGACATAACGGAGATGTGGCAAACATATTTGACATAAGTTCATTAACATCCTGTATTTTTGTGTAAATACTTACAGGAACTGCGGGCATATATTGTTCTAAGGTCCATTTTGCTTCATCAAGGCTTGTAGCAAAGTTGTCTTCCAGAACTATTGCATCTTTGCATACACTTGTTCGATCACTTAGTTTCATTATACTAGCTTTACAGCCTGTTCCTGGTACTGGACGCAGTTCTAAAATATGTATGAAGTAGAAAAAATACAGATACTGAAAGACGAGGTCGCTAAAAACTATTATTACACCATCAAGTATTTTGGAAATGTGTGATCAGTGATTTGATTTTTTATTCCTATTCATATTTTATCCCATTTGAAATGTTATAAAGAATCACACCCTTTGCGATTATCAGATAATTTTTTTTATTTAATTTAATTTAATTTTTGTACCTACAGGAAACCCAAATGATACAATCGAAATAATAACAGTTGTTCTAAATAAATATTTACAATAAACAATAGTTAGGTACCTTAACAAATAAGTAAATGTATAAAATAAGTGCTACAAGACTGAGTTCTTTTATGAACTTAGTAAGTTGACAGCACCATACTTCAAGGATAACGAAAAACGTTATTTAAAAATTAAATAAAAAAGAAATTAATATACTTTTATTGCTCTTAATATTTTTGTAAAATAAAAATAAAATAATTATCCTATACAATAAATTATCCAATAACTTTTTAATTTTTCGCTAGGTCAATTATTATTATTAGGTTTTACGATTTAAANAGAAATTAATATACTTTTATTGCTCTTAATATTTTTGTAAAATAAAAATAAAATAATTATCCTATACAATAAATTATCCAATAAATTTTTTATTTTTCGAGACCGCTATGTCAATCATTATTATTAGGTTAATTTTACGATTTAAAAAGCTTATTTAGTTTAGTTTAGTTTTCAACATAATTTTAGCCATTTATAAAATTAAAAACTATAAAACATATTAAAACTATAAATTTTACTAATTATTTGCAAATATCTTACTCCGGCTACAAATCCAAACAAAATAATCTTTTGAACGTTTGTACTGCTATATCGATTAAAAAAATCATAATAATGTTTATTGTAAATATAATCTGATCCAAGATATTGTAAAAAGAAAATTTAAATTTGAAATGTTATCATAATTTTCTTTGACTTTTGACAGTTTTTTTTAACTTGACTTGTTCAACGCTCATTTTTGAGCATGATGTATATTGCATCTGAACTAAATATATCTATCTGTCTGTCTGTCTGTCTGTCTGTCTGTCTGTCTGTCTGTCTGTCTGTCTGTCTGTCTGTCTGTATGTCTGTCTGTCTCTCTGTCTATCTCTCTGTCTATCTATCTATCTATCTATCTATCTATCTATCTATCTATCTATCTATCTATCCATCCATCCATCCATCCATCCATCCATCCATCCATCCATCCATCCATCCATCCATCCATCCATCCATCCATCTATCTATCTACCTACCTTCAATAAAATAATTTACCCAGACCAAAAAAATATATCTTAAAGTAGAAAATCTACCGATGATTATGATTTTTTTTAGAATTAAAATCTCTTCTGTAGTTTTTGAGAAAAAAAATCCGAAAGTTTTTCGATTTCGTCACTTTATTCACATTAAATTGTAAATATCTCGGAAACGAAGCATTTTTCGAATATTTGTCAAAGAACAAAACGTGTTTATTTTGGTCCATTCGGCTAGTAACAACTTTCATGTTTATAACAATTGACTGACCACGCTGAATAATATAAAAAAGTATGCAAATTATTAGAAAAATACACTTTATTAAATAAAAAAAGTTTCGTGCTGTAGATTTTTGTTTTAAAAATTTTACCTTCATTTAGAAGAAATTTCCTGATCTATACATGCTGTCTAATCAATACACTAGTATTTTCAGTATAAACTTACCTCTAACGGTCCAGTTCTGAGCATCTTTTCTATATCCCAGAAAATTGTTCTGGACGAAATACCAATAATGGATAATATCCCCTTCTTTTAACTTCAAATTAGCATTATAATACGTAAAACGGTCTTCACTTTTAATTTTTACGTCTCCACTAAAATCTCCAGGCTCAGTTCGACTAATGTGTTCATTTACTTTACCGTGGAAGGCAAATAACTGCGTATCGCTATCGGCTAAAATATATTTAATTACATAATTCAAAAAGCAATTTTTAATTTATTAAACTACACTTGCAATCAAAATCATATCTTTGTTACCAATTAATAAATGCTAAAGTCATTGTGTTGTGTGTTGTGTTTTATATTAACCATTAATTTTTATGAGACAAACTAAAAATCAGTTACAGAAATAATTTTATTACTAATAGCCTTAAATAATAATTGTTTAAGTCTTTTTCAGATTTAATTGCAAAATCTCGCAAATTATGATTAAAAAAGTAGATTGTTAAATATTAAATACTTAAAAGTGATTCTTTTAAGAATTAGTCTCATACATTATACATAAATTGTATATATGTTAATATATGTGACAGTTCCTGATGATATTAAACAAAATCAAAGAAACGAGTTTAAAAAAATAATAGAACTTGTTCCCAATATTACTTACCGGGGATGGAGGCTCGAAATCCAGCGGGTTCATAGGCTTCCAGACTAACTTTTGGTATTGTGAAATCACCATAACAGGTACTCTTTAAACAAATTAATAAAAACACTACTTTGATGGACAACATTATCGTTTTAAACCCTCACTACTTGGATGGCTAGTCATTCTTTGATTGTATTGGGATGCCAGAATCATTTGCTCGACCTTGCTTAACAACAACAGTGGCGTGGTCTATAATTTGTTTACGAAATGAAATTATTTGTTTAAATATAGATAATAAAAATATAAATATTGACATGGAGTAGTTAATATAATCAAAATTGAATCACTAACTAAAGAAGAATTTAATTAATTTTACCATTCATTCGTACCTATATTAACGTTGCCTTCTACGAAACAAAACAAAAATATTTCAGTAGTTACACCCATTACCTCATATTTAAAATGTATTAGCTATATATTGTGTTTATACAAAAAATATGTATTGTAGTTTTAAAGGTGATTGTACAATTTTTATATTTAGTGCAATTTGCTCCAGAGAAAAATAGAATATTATACACGATGATAAATTACCTATATTATCGACTCGTGATACGTTCTACTCGTGGTTAAAATATTGTTTTATCGTCTAATACAATAAATAACTATTAATTTTCACACTAGAATGTAAATATTTACTTTCCTGCTAATTCATATGATAAGTTGAATTTTAGATAATATTTAAATTACTACCAATAACCAGAAAAGTTTAGTTAGCCTATTAGTAAGACTTCAATCAAATTTTTTTTTACGTAAATTAAAGACATGATAATTTTTTGTTACCCCTAAAGACCAACAAAATTTAAAGATTTAAAATAATGAAAATATAAATAATGACATATATTAACGTAATCGTCTAATTGTAGGTCTAAACCGTAAGATACGCCTATGGAATAATGTTTAAACTGCTACTCCTTTTGACCATGATAACAGTATATTTATAAATGCTAATCTTATATTTATTTGCATTTGCAGTTAAAAGTATTTTACTTTTTTTAATTTATGTCTTGAAGAAAGTGTATTTGATTTGAATGACCGAGTACATATAAAACAAATTAACTTTGAAGCACACAGAAAAATTATATTATATTGATAGTTGTACTTTTATAAAAACCGAAGCGTTGAAGCATGAGAGTATTGAACTCAATAATAAGAAAAATGAACTCGTACGTTTAATACTTTCAAATAAAAACGAATTCAGGTACCAACTTGAAGAAAAATCAATTTGATTTTGTGTTAAGAGTATCTTTTAATTATATATTAATCATCATTTAATGGTTTTTTATTTTCTGCTTTTTGTCATTTTTGTAACGATAAAATTAAATATTTAGGAATCCGCAGAAAATATCTACTGTCTCGCGAGTTAATACTGGTTATGTAAAAAAATAAGTATTTAAAATCAACCTTTCACGTAATTGTTTTAGCGTAAGGGGTTATTTATTTAATTTAATTTAAATCATGAAATTTGGGATACAGGTGTTTTAGGTGATACTGCTCAGAATTTTAATAAGAAACTTCTAGTGATTTTAAAAAATTGCATCTAAAAATATCTCAGTAGGCCATGGATTATCAACTAGACCATCGAAATTGTTTCAGTTAAAAGGGCACTATAAATAAAACTTTCATTCGTCTGTGCACAAAAATTTTTTATTGAATTTGATTGTTTTATTATTCGCAAATTTTATACCTCGTTGGGACATGAGAATGTATGTGGCCATATGTTTAATAATTTATTTCGTCTGTATAACATGTACTTTTATTTTATCAAGCTAATCATTTAGTATGTGGTATGCAGGTATAATAATTTAATATAAATGTGCTTTAAATTATGATTTTATGTTAAAAAAAATTGAATTGAACAAATTGTTTATTTTAGTAAATAAAAATCCCCGTAAGGTCAAATAAACATCACTTTAATTATAGATAAAACAGCGACATGTACTAAACTTTATATAACAACAGATGTTTACTTCTGTGCTTTTAAAAAAGAAAGCTATTAACTTAAATTCAGGATTATTGATAGTATCTGGCCTTGTTTGCCCTAATGAGGCAGACCCACAAAATTTTATAGCATAAACCAGACCATATTTTTTGTTGCTACGAGTTTTCCAAATATCCTAACCTAGAATTGCAAAAAAAACATCACGAGGTAATGTTTCTCCTCAAAACTCGTTATGATAATAGCAAGAATTACCCTTCTCCTTTAAACTCCATTTTGAATCGTTCGAATATACCTATTTTGCTCTCTGAGAAATCGTTTGTTTAAATTGATTAGTTTAGGGTACCTACTCGTCGATATTCGTAAATTTAGTAGCATCAAGTGAAGACTTAAAAAAAGACAAGAACCAAATTACAACAACTAAATTTCCACTGGTCCATCAGGTTTTCAAGATCACTGATTACGAATCCAAAGTCAGAATTATAGAATTGAAAATATCGGATCCAATATGGTGGATGAAAAAAAAAATAGAATTTAAAGGTGAAAAATGTTCTAAAAAATATCGAAAACCTGAAGAATCTATGGGAATTTTGGTGTTTGTAATTTTATTATCCTCTCTTTTTTGAGCCTTCATTTCACGCTACGAAATTTTTGAATATCGACGAATATGCAAAAACTAGTCAATCTCAATAAATGATGTCTCGGCGAGGAAAACTGATATTCGAAACGTACAAAGTAGATTACGAAGAAAAAAAGTAGTACTTTTAGATGCTATAACTCATTTAAAATAATGCTGATAATGGCATTCAATTCACATGTTCTCATTTTGTAATTACGAAGTGTGTTTTCATCTAATTTGGTTCTGCTTCAATAAGATTAATCACAGGACAGGAATTCAAATTTGATATAGTCACAATTTACAGAAGAAAAGAAATGTGAGACAAGTGCAAAAATATTTTTTCTCTTTGACTGAATTATATGTTACCAAATTTGTGAATATTTACAATATTTTCCTTAAAGAATAATAGTGTCCAAGCTCCACAGAGCACTATTTGTTTTTTAGTGTAAGAAATATATATAATTTTTATAATAACTAAATTAAATTATTATCAAAAAGATTAGAATTAATTTAGAAAACAAAAAAAATTGAAAATGCCATCGTCTTTTTGATAAAACTAGAACTGGGATCACCTAAAATAATACTACCCTATTTGCTTAAATAGAGGGCATCGTATCTCTCTCTTTTCTATAAGCGTGATTAGTGGGAAAAAATAGTACCTAAGTTTGTTCATTTCACTTTGACTCCAAAAATCACATACACGAAATATTGAGACATCCTATATAGTAAAATTTAAAATTAATGCTACTAAAAATCAATTATTAAATATTATGGGGCATAAAAATACTAGTTTTTCCTCTCTATTAAAATCATGAAATTATTAAAACAATTATTTAAGTTTGAAATAATGTTATTACAAGAAAGATGCGAGGAATTACTGACACTGGGTTTTTACTATAAGTATTTTACCTTCTCCTATGAGGTAAAGCTAAAGGTAAATTCCCGAGCACTCTACAAATTTATACATACGAATTCATCTGAATTTAATGGCACGAACTTACGACAAAATACAATGTTGAGAAAAAACCTATTATAGAATTGGGTTCGGGTGTTGGAATTTTAAAAAAATTATTAGGAGTCTACTACGTACATATTTTGTTGTAATTACATAAAATTCCATAACTCGTTTTAATACAACCAGTGTCGGGGGTAGAGGTAATCAATATCTATTATATTTTGATGACAAAAGTACCACAATTTAAAAACTTAAAATTGATTGCATACTTTAATTATATTACCAACAAAAATTGAAATTAGGAAAAGTGATTTTTCGATTTGTTTTAAACACTGGAGAATATTTTAAATGAAATATTTAGCGACAAGAAAATTAAAACTAAAGAAAGTGTATTACTCAAATTAAAAAACTTTTTATCTAGTAGTTGAACAATTTCCGAGCTAATTGTCGGTTTAGATTTCTTGACGTTTCGAGAGACACTTTCTTCTTCAGTGCCTGTTAGGTATTGCAGGCAAGATATTTAAAAAATATTTTTTGTACCTAAACCGCTCATTTAATGAAAATTGTTCAAGATTTCCAAATAGTATCAACTACCAACCGAAAGTAGTCATTGTCATTCATTTGTCATTGACGGAAAAAACTTATGGATGGATATTTTCACCATAATCGATTTTCTAGCAGTTATTGTTTTAAAAACCACTCTGTATAATACAAAAATGTGTCAATAGAAGGTACAAACCCATACTGTGAAAGTAATAAAAGTCGATTAACACGTATAGAGTTATTTAAAAAATTCAAACATTTTTGGAAACTCTAAGGCCATCTAGCGGTAAAACGAAGCGGTTTCGAACATAGGTGAATTGCCTAATCTATCTAGGTACCTTGATTCCAGGGATCAGTCGTCTTCCATTGTACATGTCCTTACGGTATACCCTGTATATTTCTTTTAGTAAAGAGAAATAAATTTAGTGTCTCCATTTTAGTTGAATAATTTCTAAATTGTCTGTGGAATGTTGAAATGTATTCAGTATATACAAGGTGTACATAAAGTGCTAATGACACCGACTTTTTTTATGAAAAAATTCGATACCTTGTGGACTAAATACGACCGTCTCCTATACCACAGACTTTGACGAAATCTGTAAATAAATATAATTAATATCATAGCAATTATTGTAAATAAAGCTTTAGCTAGATATATCCCTAGGTAATCACAAAATGATGATTTTTTTGGAATAATAATTATTATTATTGGATATTAAGATAATAAATTGAAATTTTATAGTTATTTCGTACTACAGATGCAGTGTTTTATATCCACTGTATCTACACAACAAAGTAAGAATCGATACCTTTACTTCTTACTAGACTACTACTTTTAGTACATTATTGATTATTTGCTACTATCACACAGCAGATGGCAGCACATGTGTCAATCAGATTCTCGTCGGGTAGGCGCATGTCGTCGGGACGCATGGTAACTTGTCAATGCATCACAGAAATACAAAGTTACTTATCAATTTTTCTGTTTCCGGTTTGTTATATATGGCTAGTTTTTAGACTGTAGAATTGTTACGATACGTAGAGAAAACGCATAGCTAGTACATAGAAAATGTTGGATCTAGAGTATGATTACTTTTTAGAGGAAGATAAAATGTAAGTAAGCTGAATTTATTATTTATTGATTTTCTTGACACAATTTTATCACGATGTTTATCTTTATACGCCTTTCACGTTACAAACGCTACAGGTTTTTGTATAATTGAACAAATATTTTGTTTTTAAAATATTTTACTTATTTTTATTCGGTGTATACTTAACTCAGTATTTAAATAATATTTAACAGTGATACATTCTCATTAAATACGAAAAATAAAGTCATTGTTAAAAAATATAGAAATGGAAACGTTATACCCGTTTATAAGATGAAATATTTGCTATGTTTCGAAAATGGTTATTCACACAATGCATCAATGATATTAATTTATCAACCTATAATTTGAAATTATTATTTTATTTTGTAATACCTTCTAGTTTATTATGCATTGAGTTATACAAGGAAATTCAGAACTTATCCCAAGAAATTAGTGTATAACTGTTTTAAACAAAAAAGAAAAATCACTTTCATCAATTTTTGAAAAGCCACTTAAACACCACTGAAAACCTGGTCGAGTGGGTTGAGGTCATAGAAAATATAGACTATATTTTCTATGGTTGAGGTAAGAACTCAAATCCAACGAGCAGTTGCCTGGCAACAAAACTATACCAATGACATGAATGAGTCTAAAAATCGAGTCCCACGTAACCTCGACTGTTTGACAACCAATCTTACACTGAAGGCAATGATTAACACAAAATTCCCTAAAGACAGGATAGTCCAGTGGAGAAGATGTTCAAATATCTTATTTTTAATATGGCCAAACAGATAAAATCTAAAGATGTGTGATCAGTGCTTCGAACAGGCCACAAACCCTTAGTAAACATTCTTATCACCATAAAATTCCTTCTAGTCCTAGTTGGTGATCTTCCCTTGGTAATTTCTGAAACACCAACTTAATAAAATCAAATTTACTGAGCGCCAAAGCAAGTTTGTTCACGTGGGACTGGAGCATGCTGGTATACATCTGCTTTTTATTTCCGTCCATTAGCATCTCGTAGACGTAAGAGATACGAACGTATATTAAATTTATAAAAACATTATCCAGTATAACCCTTTATAGACCGTGAGCTAACGCGCATGGGTGTGGCGTCATTGAAAAATGTCTGACAATTTGAGGTCTGAAAAAGTTATTAAATATTTATGATAAAGGAAGGAAGTCTTAGAGGGAGAAAAACATTAATGAAATAGACGTTTCTCTGTTACCGGGTGGTCTAAAAAAACATTCCCATCTGAATTATTTTGAGAACTTTGAATGTACGGACTTTTAGGGTCACTACCTATACACACCACCGTTAGCCAAATATTCACTAATCTTTTCACCGAAGTTTTCGTTGTACTACCCCAGCCTAAAAATATTTTTACTAAAATAATTTAATAAGCTATAAAAATATAGAGATTTATTATTAAACAATGCTAAGTGAAGCGTATGGCGTAAATTTTTCAGCATTGTTGTAATTCAACTATTTCCACAAACGAATTCTATTTGGTTTATCAGTTTAATTTAAAATTTAAATGTTCTTGTCAGTTGCATGCATATTTTGTACGTTTACCAGTCATTTTTATTTCCTTATCTTCTTCACTTACTTATTTATTTTTAGTGCATGAGAAATAGTGTACATGAACACAATTTTCTGTTTATTTACTGGAAAACTCGCACAAGATGTATTCGATGATCTACGACCACCAGCTTAAATTTTATGAGGACAGAATGTAAATATAAGCTTTATTTTTATTTTGCACCCTACCTGCATACTTGTAAATAGTTTATACTAATGCACAAACATTTAGAGCGTATACAGGGTCGGAAAGTCCCCATGGTTCATCGGCCGTTACGTTAGAGCGATAAAGTAAGTCATAGAAATCCGTGCGATAGAGAAGGATGGCTATAATGAAGGCGTCTTATAGTCACCGCCCGTTTCGCCCTTCCACAAATAAGATCCACTTCCACTTGTAATTCAGCGACCGGTGGTCATCTTTGTTTTCGTCGTTTGGCTTTTTTTTAATAGATGTCACTACTTAAATAATTTCGACTTCGGTATTCCGATATGTTAATACCATCCGCTAACAGAGGGCAGCACAACGCGTAACAAAGAAAACTTTTTACAGTAGCTAGTAGATACCTCTGTTTGTAAATATAGTGACCTTGTTTCCCCTACAGAGAAGTTATTCAAATGGAGTACAGTGCTCAGCTACATTTAAAGTTAATTTAGTTGTTATTTAAGTATGCTTTTTAAAATCCCAAGAAATAAAGCAAAATTCCCTATTTCCCCAATTCCAAAAAAATCTGTAGATATAACATCACTCTTTCTGGGGCTGCGCCTCACCTTAGACAAATTGTGCTGCCCTCTGTTAACGGATTGTATTAACATATCGGAATACGAAGTCGGAATTGTATAAGTAGTGACATCTATTACAGAAAAGCAAACGACGAAAACAAAGATGACCACCGGTCGCTGAATTACAAATAGAAGTGGATCTTATTTGTGGAAGGGCAAAACGGGCGGTCACTATGAGACGCCTTCATTATAGCCATCCTTCCCCATCCCACGGATTTCTATGACTTACTTTATCGCTCTCACGTAACGGCCGATGAACCATGGGGACTTTCCGACCCTGTATAGTTTGCTTACCATAATCCAATTTTATAAAGATATAATTCGTGTTCTAATATTGTTTTTAAAATTACCTTGAATTAAACAGATTGAATTTTTCTGTCAGAACAAACAGAACTTGCTAGCTTATCGGTACTAGCATTTGGTTCAACAGTTGATAAAGTACAACTATACCAAACTGGCATTGGCCGCGATATGCTAGATCCAGAAATGAGTACCCAAGAAGAGTGACAAAGACAACAGACCTTAAGTTTTTATGTCTTCTGTTTAGTTGATAATGTTGAAGAAGAACACCGAAATTGTGTTTGCTAGCCTGCAGGAACAAAACGCTGTAAATGTTTATGTTTTTGTTTGTTGTAACGAATTTTGTCAAGTAGACTGCTAATTTCTGCAATAAATATTAAAACATTGAAATAGCATTTTTGAACAGAGAATTAAAATACCTTTCAAATGAGGTATCAGAAGCCCCTACTCTGAATTTATTCCGTGTGGTTGTTCCACACTGCATGTTAAACAAAGTTTTCTGAATTAAAGTACCTATGTCATAATAGTTAGGCAAGTTAGACCAAAATAACCCAGAATACGGAGATTTTTTTCTGATGAGCCGATCGAGTTGCGGTTTTCGGCATTGTCTTCGGAAAAATATCAGGAAAAAAGTCTGTCTATCTCACTTTGGGTCTGGATCAAAACTGCATTGCGGGTGCATACACTGCATCTTGGAGTGCATCAATTTTTCCGAATTTTTAAAAAATGGTAAAAATTTACTCAAAGTTGTAGAAATTTGTGTCCACGGGTTTTCGGGGTCGGAGATTCCGAATCTGACCCTGAAAAATATGCCCAACGGCACTACGTCTCGCAGGGGGGCAAGGGGGGGGGCTTCTGTAAAACATCGAATAACTGAGTCTAAATTCTAAATTTCTACTCGGGGGTTTTCGGTGTCGGAGATTCCGAGCCTGACATTGGAAAATATCCATTAATCTTAGCTTGTCTATCACTGAGAAAAATTGTCGTAGAATTGGAGAAATCCTGGACAATCCGTTCCCAAGAGACACATTTCGTTAAATCCAAGAAATATTCCTTAAAACCGAAGAATATTTCATGGATCATCGATTTTCAAAAGAATCTCTTGGGCCCGTGCGACTGAGGATAATGCAACAATTAGGCGAGAAAATCCGATTATCGACAATGCAGATCTTGTGGGTGCAGGAAGCATGGAATTACATGCACAATTGCATGTACAAATTGTTTTGGAACCAAACTGTTCCAATCCTGAAATAGTAGAAAATGTGACAGATGATAATATTTTGAATTTTCTCCACCAAGAATGGTGACAACATTTTTAAAAATATGGCGATGTTTCGCATGGTACTAGCTATGTCCTGTACATATTTAGTTTCGCGCAACTCATTCGGTTTCAAAAATACAATACCTATGTACGTTTTCAGCCACGAAATTTGAATAATTCCAAATATTTCGAATTTTCACCACCAAGAACGGCGATGACAACATTTTTAAAATTATGGCGATGTTTCGCATGGTACTAGTTATGTCCTGTACACATTTAGTGATGGAAACAGTGATGACAGTACTGATGATGAAAATTGTGATTGATAGTGAAAGTGTTAGATAAACATATGATAGTAGTTGTCCCACTAATTGCCTTGCAAATAAAAGGAAAATTGGTTCTCAGAATAAAGGGGATTGTTTTCGACTCATTAATTTCCTGTTAGTTTTTCTTACCCTTCTTGTCTATTCTCTGTAAATTTACGTGTGTTACAATGTAAAGATGAACCTACAAGATCATGGTTGGTAAGCAGGTGGAGCAGTTTTAATGCAAAAATCTGATGTGCCTTTCGATGTTTTGGTCGGGCATACTTTTCAGTGTCAGAATCGGAATCCCTGACCCCGAAAACCCCCGAGTGGAAATTTAGAAGGCAATTACTCAGCTATTCGATGTTTTACTTCCCCCCCCCCCCCGGGGGGGGGAGGGCCTAGGGTATGTTTTTCAGGGTCAGATTCGGAATCTCCGACCCCGAAAACCCGTGCACACAAATTTCTACAACTTTTAGTTAATTTTTACTATTTTTAGAAAATTCGGAAAAATGTATGCACTCCAAAATGCACTTTATGCACCCGCAATGCAGTTTCGATCCAGCCCCAAAGTGTAATAGATAGACTTATTTCCTGATATTTTTCCGAAGACAATGCCGAAAATCGCAACTCGATCGGTTCATCAGAAACAATTTTCTGATTTATTGTCTAACTTGCCTGGTCTATAAGGTGGCTACATAAAACGAAAATGAACTTTGATCACCGGTTTTAACGATGAACTCGTTGACGCTAATCGGCTTCATGTATCGATTCTATTACAAAAGTAATTATTTAGTGACATTTTGTAGTATGCACTGCACCCTAGAAACCAATCAGATAAGTTGATTAAAGAAATAGTATTAGTCTAGAAAATAATCATTAAAAAGTTAATCCAATAGTTAGTAGTAGAATAATATAATTGGTAATTATTTTTAACACATATATGTATTATATGAGAAATATTCTAGGTGAACCTATATTTTCGAATAAACCGAATCACAATTTTAGAAATAATGGACTCAGTCGCTGAAAAATTAGTAGATTTGTAAGTAAAACGGTCTGTCTTTTTCTTGCAAGTAAGAAAAAAATTACATTTTCAGCGAGCAAGTGGAAAATGCTGAAGATCAACCCGATGCATCTGAAAAAGAACATAGCCCAGAACTGGAAGTTCTCCTCTTCGACATGTGCCCAATCGAAAGGGTCCAAAGGGAAAATACATTGTACGTACGAAATTAGTTTTTATATTGCAAACATAAAATTGAATAGCTTTTAGCACTAGCACCTGGTCCTATGCAAATAGCTTTTTCGATGATCTAAAAATGTAGATGTAGATGAAATACACAAATTTAAAAAATGTGGAGTTAACTATTGGGTAAGTACAGTGACGAAACCCGTACAATCATTTTACACAGAGACTACATGGCATTTTTTTTGTATCGTACGTAAAAATTAACAAATTTTTTAATATTTCACAATTAATCAACAGAATATGTTGTAAAAAAATGATCTATATTCAAAAATAAGTATATACAGGATGATTCATTAATGAGGGTATAGTATTTCCGAAGTCAGTTGAACATGTATAAAAACGCCTAGCAATAAAATTTAATGAGTTTCATAGGCGTCACTAAAAAAGTTTTCTGGTAAAGGTAAAAAATTATAATAAATTCCGTATTACTGCACTGCACTGCTAGGCCATTTGTTGACAACTGAATTTATGGCCAGGTCGCCCAGTGCGGCTGTGTTTGTGCCGCCTTTGTCCGCGCGCTCATTCTTCAACTGGGCGACCAGACCTGTATATGGGTATGACTAAATAAATATGGACACAACTTTTTCAAATATTTCAATGCCGAGTTGCTGCGTCAGCGACCGAACCTGGGAGATCCTGCCAATCTCTTGGTTCGTCAACTGAGATCGGAAAGACTATACACATCTTAAAGAAAGATTGCTGACGTCAAATTATGATAATAATTGACATAGATATTTAGATATTATTCAAGTATTGCCTCTTTTCCTTCTATAGGGTGCTAAAATCAAAAAAATATTTTCGACTTCACAAGCTCGACTTAGCGCAATCTTACTTTCTTCCAACGGCGACTGTATACTGCTGGAGCTGGTGACGAACTCGGTTGTCAATAACAGTTGTGGGCAAAATTACACGAATCAGTTGATGCTATCAAAGAATAACAGGGAACTTTATTAGAATCGCAATAATCATTTTAATTTTATCATCCTGCAGAACGAAAACTAGCGATATTCAGTTGGATTAACATAATTTGACGTCAGCAATTTTCCCTTAAGATATGTACCATTATTAACGAATCACCCTGTATAGTATCTAGTTATGAAGATATTAAGAGTATGAACTTTCTATAAGAATTTTCTGGTTTAGTTTTGGTAACAGACCTAATTTTGCTGTCTCTTTTTAATTAAATATCAACAAAATGGCATAAATTTCCATTAAAATTATTTTATTTTGCAGGGACACCAAGTTTGCACATTAGAAAGGACCCACACACATACACTAGCTTGAAATAGTGCATAGCCATTATAGATTTAAATATAAATTAAGCTAAATTTTATTTTCTCACAGCTTTTTATTAAATAAATCAATAGATGTGCATTGCTTGATTGTAATCTATTAGTTCCGTCAGTGGCGTAGGTACGCAGAATTTTGTCATGGGGGTGGGATTTGACGCATCCAACCGTTCCTAGGGTTGTTGACGAGCAAACTAAAAATGCTCCATCAGATTATAAAAAGCAAACAAAACCTAACACCCACCTAGAACTCTTTAATAACTATAGGGATATCGCAAACTATTTAAGAAAAAGGAAGTACCAAATTCTAAAAAAGTTGCACAATATGTTGTTGAAACTTTTCTTGAAATCAAGTGTGAGACATTTTAACAAGTTCTTAAAAGATAATGAAAAAACTGAAAACCTCTTTGTTTATAATTAAATATAATTTAATTAAATTCAATTACTAGATATAAGATGCCCTACTGATTATTATAATGCTTTTCTCTTATTTCAGTGCTGTTTGAGATTTTACAAACAACTTTTTGTGAAGCGGATTTAACAAAAATAACATTAAATTTGATTTGAATTCGCATTTCTCCCTTTTACCTATACCAACTAGATAAATTAAAAGTCAAAGACCGTCCATACGAAAAAAAAACAGTATTTGCATCTCAAAAACAGTAAAATACGTAAAAAAATCTGAATGTGAGAATGCACTGGTAAGCTTAGAAAATTTTACTAAATTGTCTTTATAAACAACTGATACTTTTCCAGTTTATTCATTATATTTCAACAATTAGTTGGATCATTTAAGTTAAGAAAATCTTTTTATAGCGTATTAGGCAACTTTATTATAATTTAAACCAAAGGAAATCTATGGGAATTATTTGCCATGGGCGTGTTTCTGCCCCTCACAACTCCTTGCGTACGCCACCGTACGTCACAAATCGTGTACAAATATATATGACAATATAGATAAAAGTTATGTTAGTTAATATTAATCAAATCACTAGACTTCCCTTATAAGTATAATTTGGCCAACTACAGACAAAACTTACTTTACAAAGAAAGAATTAGATAAATATTTAATAATGGATGAAATATAATTAAAAAACTTCTTCGTAACATTTGAATCTAGACGAATTTGTAGGTGATACTTTTTGCTATTTTTGTTTAGTGTACCTATATTAAATATATAAATTGCCGTTTTTGTACTCTATATGTCAAATAATAATAATGCACATTTAATTTGAACAGGGTATGTTTATAAAAACTTTTTGTTAGTACACAGTCTACTTCTAAATTAAAAATATGCACACCTTAAACTTCAAACATATTTTTGCATGCGACTGCATTATACTCTAGGCACAAAAATTAAGGGATATTAAAAAAAATCCTAAAATTTTTGGTGATTTTCAAAGAGCTGTCACTTGGAGGGAAATGGTGTTGTAGAGAGAATTAAAAAAAAAAGAAATTGAAGCTTCAAGTATCTAGTATTCGGATGTGAAGTTTAAAATTTTTTAGCGTCAGCAGTTTTTGAGTAATCATAAGAAAACCAACGAAAAAAAATTGCAAATTTTTGCTTTTCTTTAAAATTACTTATGGACTTCAAAATTTTTTTTGGTAATTTCACCATAAAGCTCTTTTAGATAATTTAATTCTCCTCGAGTTGTGCAGTTCCAGAGCCCTGTACGATAATTTATCGCTGAGTCATTGTCGATCAAAGCAAAAAAATAATTTTTGACTTTGGCAATCAATTACTCGGGAAATAATGGTCGTACAGAAAATTCATGCAGGGTTTTAAAAACTGTAAAGTATTCTCTACAAGTCGTAATTATTGGGTTTTGATAAAAAAAAATTCGAAGTGAAAATGTTGGTTAGAAAAAAGGTAAAAAATTGCATAATTGTTTTTTTTTAAATAACTTGGCATGACTTCGCAAATAGTGAATAAACTAAGAATATTGACTGTAACTTTTCAACTTCAAAGAAACCCTGAGAATTTCAAAACGCTGCGATTTGTTTTCTTAGTGCCCGGAATGTTTAAATTTGTCGTTTTTGTTGAAAATCAATGTAATAAGTAATTTTTCACTTTTTATTAATTTTTTTTAGTTAAAAATGTTTTTTTTGCTTTGATCGACGATAACTTAGCGACAAATCATCGCACAGGGCTCCGGAATCGTTCAAATTGAATATAATTAAATTATCTAAAAGAGCTTTATGGTGAAATTACCAAAAAAAAAATTTTGAAGTCCATAGAAAAGCAAAAATTTCCAATTTTCTTTTTCATTGGTTTTCTTATGATTACTCAGAAACTGCTGACGCTAAAAAATTTTAAACTCCAGATCCGAAAACTAAACACTTAAAGCTTCAATTTCCTTTTTTTGATTCTCTCTACGACCGTTTCCCTCCAAGTTACAGCTCTTTGAAAATCGCCCAAAATTTTGGGATTTTTTTAAAATCCCTTAATTTCTGTGCCTAGTGTATTATTCACATAAGACAAAAACTAATTTGCATGACAAATAACATAATTATTGGTAAAGCAATTTAGTAAGAAAAATACTTTAATTGCAAATGTTTGAGCTATAACTATTAAGGCTTATCTATCTTATTAATTATAAGAAAATAAATTTTAACCTTATTGGTCATATAATAAATCATTACCTTCCTACGGAAATAAATATCGAACATTTAAAACCTCAATATTTGCAAATATACCGCAATTAATTATCTTGAATTGTTCCCACTAAAACGAGATATCTGAAAAATATTAGGTAGGTATATCGAAGATCACTATTGCAGATTGATTATCTTCAAAGATAAAACACATTAACATCATACAGTATGGTACAAATGAAAGGAATAAAATCATTCTTTCATAATACCGTCACATTGGACAAAAATCCTGAAATACGTCAATTTTTATTTTTAAAAGTTCTGCGAGAATTTTTTTTTCATATGACGTCACCCGAGTTACAATACATTTTCAAATTGACGATCCTCAGTTATAGAATTTCCCACCACTTCCTTAGCTTTAGCTAAGAATCTTTGACCTGTCCTTGTTATTCTCGGGCTAGACTTTGTTGGAGAGGACCTACTTCCTGTTTTATCAAGCAAAACAGTAAAGATACTCAATAATTGTGATTAATGCATGTGTTAACAGTTTCCTAACAGCATTCTGCGGAGTGTGATTATGTTTATAGCACCATACGAGGTAAAAATATGCTTTTTTCCTTATTTTGAATATATTGTCAGTTCGTCTTATACCCTGAAGAAAACTTAAATAACTGGTACAGTGAAGACATATTATTTCTACTTGCTTAGATATTCCAGAATGTTAGAATGTTGGACAAAAAATCGCGAATATAAAGCCCCTTAAAGTAACAGTATTGCGAAATACGTTCCTTACCTTACCGTATTGACATACCTACATCTCCTTCTATTTTAGCAGATGTCAATAACAATAGTTGTAAAGAAAATGTAAATAAATTAAAATAAACTTTGTAGAATTTAGCTAGTCTTATTTATCATAAACTTGAGTTCATTTATCAATTCATTAATTAACCCCTTCCGGAAAACCATCCAGTTAGGCAAAAGATAAGCTTTAAATCACAATGTAGCAGACACGTTTTGTATACACGCATTTATTTCAGGGGAATGACGGTGACGTCTGGGAGTGTGACGATAAAAAAAGATGCCAATAACTTAATCGGTATCAGTATTGGTGGAGGAGCGCCACTATGTCCCTGCCTGTACATCGTTCAGATATTCGACAACACAGCTGCAAGTCGAGATGGAACGCTTCAGTCTGGGGACGAACTTGTTTCGGTCAATGGTCAGCCGGTGAAGGGGAAAACTAAAGTTGAAGTTGCCAAGATGATACAGGCTGCTAAAGTTAGTGATACTAATTTTTATGTGAGAAATCCAGAATGACTGAAAGTAGCGTCATGCATAAAAATTATGTCAGAAAAACTCATTTCCATGTATCAAAATTAATTTCTATTGCCAAAAATATGATTATCTGCTCCCACTATAGTAAATAGACTATATAGACCTATATTGATAGGTACATTGTTTTTAAGGATGTAAGTGGATTTTACCGTAGAAGTAGGACAACGGGAGGTAAGTGAGGGAACTTACCTCCCTAGGGAAAAAAGCGACTTCGAGTTATAAATGCATATTTTATGAACAAATAAATAGAAATATTTGATGAACGTTACATTTTATTAATTATTATGAATAAATATTTATAGTAATTGTACAGTTATTACATTATTAGTAACATTTATAAAATCTGGATAATAATTCCCCTCGTGTT
Organism: Anoplophora glabripennis; assembly: GCF_000390285.2. NCBI lineage: Eukaryota > Metazoa > Arthropoda > Insecta > Coleoptera > Cerambycidae > Anoplophora > Anoplophora glabripennis. The sequence goes on from NW_019416739.1 coordinate 1,226,444, forward strand.
TACTAATTGTCACATTTTTCTCAAAATGATTTGACCGCTCCAGTTAAGTCACCGGAGACTCAATATTATCTGACTGATCAATTAAAACAGCATGATGCAACGTACTACAACTACTAGATCCTGAAATTGAAGTGTCATTGTAAAGAATTCTGTTGGCTATTTCATTTTTGTTACTTAAACTGTCAGCAACACAACTTTCTGCAATTGTGGCTTATTTTCACCCACCATATATCTTGATTGCTAATACATCCTGTAATACTCAGTAACGTTGCCGATGTTCTTCGGAATGAATGGCCTGTATATGTTTTAGGATGTTCTAGTTTCAAAAACTGTGCAATCTTATTAGGAATCATAGAAAGAGTATTCTTGCCGACTGGTTGGTTGTAACATCTACCTGCTTGATAAATCATAAAAAATCTAATCCTGATATATTTCTTGAGAATTTCTAGGTGAGAAACATATTATTTGCTAGTTGCTAAGTATAAAATAAAAGTATAAGACAGTAACTCATATTCATATAAAATCAACAGAATTCAACAACACTCAAGTGATGCACTCAAAATATTAATTGTATTCTTGAAATAATTTCTTTCCGTGACAACAAAAATGTGTTGTTTTAGGACGAAGTTATTATAAATTATAATAAACTCCACGCCGATCCACGTCAAGGAAAAAGCTTGGACATTGTGCTGAAGAAGATGAAGCATAGATTAGTTGAGAACATGAGCTCTTCAACTGCTGACGCTTTGGGCTTGTCGAGGGCCATTTTATGCAACGATACGCTTGTTAAAAAAATGCAAGAACTTCAGGACACGGAAGTGATGTATAGAGGACTTGTGGATCACTGTAAAAGAGTATTGCAGGTAAGAACATGCAATTGATCCCAAAGATACAGCTTCGGCTTCTAATGGAATATTGAGCGTCGAAATGAAAATCATCAAATTTGCTATTTATCAACAACTGTCCATGACGACCGATGTTGATAAACAAGACTTGACTGCCTGCCTTTTTAAAATATCACTTCGTGTCAGTTGTTCATTAAAAAACTGTAACTACTGTAAAAACTGTAATCGTCGTATATCGCAAGCGTTCGTGTGTCACACGTCTCACTTGCTTATAATGGCTTATTTTCACTCAATTATAACATGTACTATTTTAACCTACCAAGGTTTTTCGTTAGTTATACCTACCGTGGTCTGTACCTGGCTTCCTTAACCGTAGTTAGGAATCTTTAACCTGCCCTTATTGTTTGTTCTGGGGCTATGTGATACTGTCGAACAAAAACAGAAAGGCAGGCCTAAGAGTTCTGATAACGGGTTCATCCCCACAGAGCGTAGCCAGAGAACAATAAAGGTAAGTCAAAGATTCCTAGGCTGTGCAAGCCAGGCACATATAGACCATGATACTTTAACTAACAGCACGATGCCTAAACGCCTTATAAACGCAATCAAAAATCATTATAATTTCATATAATAATTTAACAAATTGTAATGTAAGGCCCACATGGAGCTACAACAAGCGGTTAAGGCAATGGGTGATGTATTCGCTGGTCTTGCGGTGAGAGAGCCCCAACCCAGAGCAAGCGAGGCATTCAGGCTTTTTGGTGAGCAACACAGGAATATGGAGAAAACAGGACATGACATGATTAAAAAAGTGAAACCAGTAAGTAATTAAATATAAGAGTTATTTCAATGATTTTGATAGCCACAAAAATGATACTACTTTAAAAGCGAAAATGAAGTTAATAATAAGCAAGTATTTTGGTCATTCATCATTGGAGTTTATACCATTCTAGTCCTACTTATGAATTTTATATATTTTTTTTTTTTCAAAGAAAATCATTGGTTAGTTCTTCTATCAAATTAACTGTTTTCAAATATAGAAAATGCGGTTATGCCTTTGTTTCTTAGTTATGAACATTTCTAGTGTGGTTAAAAAAAATGATTTCATCAATATTTATTTTCATGTTTTTTCTCAACAGTCCTGTACAATTGTTCAACACGTTTTTGTTGCATTTCTGTTAGATGTTCCACATAACGCGTATTTAATAAACATCTCATAGTGTGCACCAAATGAAGTTGATACTACTATAAAGCAAATCAAATATACATTACTTGCAACTTTTTTAAAGTGTCATACGAGCAAATATTTATACAATAATATTTTCGGCATGATGTCATGTCAACAACATGGTTTTATGATGTGTCGGTTTAGTCTTACTAATCTTGTCGAAAATATTCAATATATTAGTGAACAACTATTCACTTCTTGTGTCTAGTAGTATGTATATGTAGTTTACACATATTTTACCAATGCCTTTGATAGACTTGACCATAATCCTACTACATAAAATTAGATATGTTCAGGCTTTGCAACTCTATGCTATAATTGTTGCATTCTCGTTTAATCAACAGGTGTCAGTTTGTTCAATCACATGGCCTTAAATGTGAAAAATATCTGGAATGCCACAAGGCTCAGTATTCGGATCTCTACTATTTGTTATATTTATAAATAAAAATGTAGCTGTCGTATAAGGTCACTATTTTATTTATGCAGATGGCTTTACACTTACTATTTCAGCGATTGTGACAAATCGCAAAATGAACTTCAAAGTACAATCCATTGATATCCATGTAAAAACTTAATCTTCGTTACATCCAAGTAACGACGTTCTTTAGGAAAAAAATTTATTTGGTTACACACCAAATGATGCGAAATTACATAGACCTGACTATTGGAGCAATATTTAATATAACACTGTTCTTTTTCCACTTAATAATTCTTCTATGCAATTTTGTGTTGATCTCTTCCTTAGTCAAGTTTTGTAATCAATTTGTGGCCATCTTCCTTGACATAGTTTGGCGGGATTTTTTATGGATCTATCCAGTTAAAATGCGTCTTCAAATAATGAACTTTCACAACCAGCGTTGTTTTGAAATGCGTGTCTTTGTAAACGTGTACTAGATTCTGGAGAACCTCTTTTGTGTGTATTTAGTCCAACTGATCAATCTGTGTTAATACCTTCATACACACTTTGCCATATTTCTTTCAGTTTATAAGATGGCATAAACTTAATTTATGTTAAGCCTTCCCACAGGTACTATCTGATATGGGCACCTATTTATACAAGGCCATTCCAGACACCAGACTAACAGTTAAAAAGTACGCGGATGCAAAGTTCGAATATCTGGCCTACTGCTTAAAAGTAAAGGAGATGGACGATGAGGAATGCAGCTATGCTGCTTTGCAGGAACCACTATACAGAGTTGAAACAGGAAATTATGAATACAGGTAAAAAACATCCCTTTATTCAAATCAAATTAACTTGAACTTGCTTTCCGATATATAATTATGTTTTTAGTGGACATTTATGTAAATGTTATATTTCAGTTAACATGTTCTTCTGTTTTCTGATGAGTTTAAAATTAAAATCTATGTTATGCATACCCCATTAACGATTCAATATATTATATATTTTTAATTAGTTGTCATAACTGGAAATAAATATATATAATTTCCATACCTTTGACACTATAGGTTAATTTTACGTTGTCGACAACTAGCGAGAGCCAGATTTGCCAAACTGCGAGCAGACGTTTTGGTCAAGATGGAACTGTTGGACAATAAACACGTCCAATCTCTTGGAGGTCATTTGGTGAAGATCATCAAAGGATTATCAGAGCTGCATACAAAAACCTTGGAACTGTTTTCTGGTCCAGCCCTTTTCCCTGTCGAAGTGGATCTGTCAAACAGTGCATTTCAGTACAAGTCCACAACGCCAGTAGTGCAGGTACTTATTGATATCCTACAATTTATGTAATTCTCTTTTCCATCGGATAAAGCTTAAAAAAATTCTAATCACAACTGCGCGCCCATTATAAACTCATACTTCGCTTATTATATTTGTGGTCGGTACAAGTTACTAAATTGCAATACTGATTTGCGGCGTATATTAGAGTAATAATTTAAGTCATTTTAGAAATAGAATGAGAAACGTACGCAAAGTAATTCTTCTTCCCTGTCATTTTTCTTTCCCACACCCAATTAATTTCTCTAGCAATATACTTCTTTGCAACTATAATTTTCATAATTCTACTTAATTTTCCTTGTTAATACTACTTTGTTACCAGGATAATGAAGAAGAAGAGCAACATATAGAAGACTGTGAAGAAGTTAATGAAAGTGAGGCTGAGAGTCTGATCTGTACTTTAGGAGATTCTGGTACCGAAAATGAGGAAGTGGTAGGAGATTCTAGGGAGATTTTGTTACCGGATCTTCAGACATCTACCCAATTAGAGCCAAATTATGAGGAAATGGACAACCTAACCTTACTGTCAACCCTCTGCTTGCAAGATAGTCCACAAAATGGCCCGCTTTTACCAAATTTGAACTAATATTTATATTCAGAGTACATTGTCACATATTAAATATCTACGTATAAAAATAAATATCTATTGTATGGTATACTGGTATCATTTTAAATTTCAAGAGGACGTTTGAAGGTCTTAGTGTACGGTAAATTAGCTTTTTTAATATAAATATATGCTAAAATAAAAAAAATAGCGTGAGCAGTAAAAAAATAGGGAAAGCGTATTATACGAATAATGCTGTTTAGGAAAAATTGGAAGAAAAAAGAGATTCAGTTTAATTAACAGTATTTCTATGTACGTAGCCTTATTCTGCTGAAAATAAATGTCTTCCACATTCAGCTCTACAATTATAGGTCCAAGTCAGTCAGCATATTTTGATGCATTGACTGGAGCAGTAACACCGGCTTCATTTTCGAAGAAATATGACCCTATAACAGGGCGACTCCAGAAACTGCACCAAAATGTCTCTCATTGTGGATGGAGAGGTTGTCTGATAATCACTCTTGTATATTCGGAACCTCAGATGCCACAATTTCTTGAAGCGTCCTCTCAGCGGAAGTACGGCTTTGTGCATGATCCATTGGCTTCAATCTTGCGTTTGTTGAACTTTGTAAGGATGCAAAATACGAGGCTTGCTGATTTTTGAAACGCCACATTGTTGCGAACGTTTTGCAATAGGCAGACTAGGATCTTCCGTGACACTTGCAGACACAACAGCAATGATTTCGTTTGATCTAATTGACTGCGTACGAATTGGGTTCTTAATATCAGTAATATGCCCTATACGTTCGAATTTAGCCATTAAATCCACAATTGCTATACGAGAAAGTGCATTTCTGTAACCAAACCTGGCACAGATTTTTCCGCGGAATTTTCACCATACTTATAGTGAACTTTTATTACTTCTAAGCGTTGCTGAAACGATTATGTATCCATATTTATTAATCGCGTTGGTGATAACTCACGGCTACCAAATATGGCAGCTCCATCTGTCAAAAGAAGAAATGGTATACAATTCAAAATGGAACCTCTTGATGGAAGACCCTTCATAATTTAGGACACCCTTTGTTAATACCAAATTACTACAAATAAGAAACGTGGATACGAACAAGAATGCGATAATGTTGAAAATTAATCAATTTTCAGAAAACATCTACGTATCATGTTTATCAGTTCAGGGTACTTAGAATCGCCAGAACTTTACGAAGTAACTCCACATTAATTTTTCCCTTAGTTGCCATAAAACTAGACACAGTAAAAAGTAAAAATATATATTTCTTTATTTCTCGAAATCTAAATGAGAAAATATAACCCAATTCGGTGAACATTATATCTTGGTAGAATATTACATTGCAATATGTTATGTTTTATAAATAACCAAAAGCGGAGATAAGGTAATGGCCTCCATAAATGCTACAAAAAAAAAAAACAGTATTTCTTAGAATAAAATCTAAATGTTTCTATATACAGATATACAGGGTGTTAGAAGTTTGACTGCCTTAATTTTAACAGACAATAGAATACATTAAAATAAAGAAAAAAACCTTATATGACATGGGTCCTAAACTCAACCATTTCCGAGAAAATATTTATCTAAATCTCCAACTTGATATAAACAAAAGTTCGATTAATTAAGGAATATTGACATAACTGCGTGCATAGAATACCATAAAATACAATGTTTATCACTTTTTGAACTTCCTTATGCTTAATTCTAAAAAGTAATTAGCGTTGTAATAAAATTAAAATACGATAAAATTCATATCGAGCAATGTGACAACGGCTCCGCGTGTACACGTGGTATGCATCAGCTGTGTAGCGTTAGGTTAAGAACTGTTGTCACCTTGTGATGAAACTCCCGAATATTAATACTCGCTGTATTTTCAAAACTGTTAAATTTACGCCCCTGCAATATACAACCTTTTTGTTCATGTATGATTACTCTATCTCATGCTGAGGTAATAGAAGTCAAACTTCTTACACCATGTATTCTAAATCTATGACTAACCTCTTATATTTTACAATTTGAAATATACCATAATATACCATACTTTTCCATTAATTGACGCCCTTTTATCTAGAAAACAAGGTAATTGCAAACATAATTATTATATTAGTTTTTTTATTATTAACTCACTTTTTAACTACTTCACAATTTAGTAATACCATTATCCGCATCATTGTAGAATAACATGTACGTAATCTGAAGCTTCGCATCGATCAATTTATTCGATACGTATCTAATGGCACACTAATGCCTGCCCTATCGGCCTGACGTGCCAGAGAAAAGTCCAGTTTTTTTGCTGAGGGACGTTAGCCGTGCATTTCATTGTCGTCTGTGCGTGGGCGAGTGAGTTTGACGCTTTGCTCGATCGAGTGTATGTGTACATGTTTTTATAGCAGTTAGTAGCATTGTGTATCGTGAGCATAGAGCGGCACACGGATTGATCAGATTTAGTCTATTTTTGGTACTACAACGGATATTGCCACTTATTAGCATAATGTAATGTTTTTCTCCTTATTCTTTTAATTGTCACCACAAAGTTTCCGATCCTTAGTACTGCGATTGTTATAATCTAATGGAAAAATAGTATTTTCCTCGATAAACTCATCTAAAATATACCCATACATTATTGATGAAATAATAACATTTTTATGAAGTATTTATGTCAAAAATTTAAAGGAGTGAAAAAGCAAAATTAACTGATGTCACAAACTTGTATCGGAAGTTTAAAGTCATAGAGAAAAAAGCTAATTAAAAGTGTGTTTAAAACTGTTGTGGACTGCTGAAATACATGCGAGTACTTACAAAATATTCTGTAACACTTTTTACGAGTTTCTAGGTTTTTTATGAAGCCGGACTGTATTCGAAAGTCAGTTTGTAATACATTGTTCTAGTGATTGCTGTGCTGTTTTTCGAGAGTACATATATTTAATAGTGCATTTTTTTAGCAGTCGCGAATATTATGATATGCTCATAATTTATGGCGAAGCAAACGAAAATGACCACAGAGCTTGTCAAGTGTACTGTGCAAGATATCCTGAACGACGGGTCCCCGCACCGCGAACATTTATTACTGTAGGGCAAAGAGTTTTGGACACCGGTGAAGTACAACCGCGTCGAGGTCGCGACGGTGGCTCAGGGTGACACTAATGTCGAGGAGATGATTTTAGATCTCGTCGAAGAAAATCTGCATCGTAGCAACAGTAATATCGCACAACAAGTAAATATTTCGCATCCCGTTGTGTGGCAGACATTACCAGAAGCTCAGTGGTACCCATTTCACATTCAACATGTCCAAAACACTCATCACTGGACCATCGAAAATCCACACGAAATACGTCGCGATGCCTTTCAGCAACAGTTTTCAGTAGTGTTCCGGTATCGTTAATGACACTTTAATAAGGCCTATTGAATTGCCTAGACGCTTAGACGGTGTTTCATATCTAGATTTTCCGGAGGGCCATCTTCTTTTTGTGGGGATATGTGAAAAGTATTGTGTATTCCACGGAAGTTTGTGACATCGACCAACTGCGACATCGTATTGCCGAAGCTTGTAATACGATTCGAGAGGACGCGGCAATGTCGCAACGCGTGCGAGCGAATTGAATACGTCGCGCTGAAGCTTGTGTGCAAGCAAATACATTGAACATCTTCTACGAAAATCAGCAGTTCTCAAAAGGTGGATCCTTGCAATGTTGAGGTAAGTCAGATGTTAAAATTACATTATACTTAACACATATCCGTGTATTTACCTCATTTCGACATAACGGACATGTGTCAAAAATATTTGACATAAGATCATTAACACCCTATATAGTTATTATTGCAGTTACGCTAGCCTGGTATAAAGTATAAGTCTAGTCTATAATGCCATCATCATGGAAAAAGAAAATTGACAATCAATAGAAAAGAAATTGCTGCGTAAACTACTAATAAATAATATTATAATGGATATTTAGTAGTTAGCCTATCATAATTTGTGGTTTGTTGTTGGTCCGTTATCATAACTGAATTTTATTTATTATTTATTAAATTTAACCAACAAATTGGTCAATTTATTCTAACATTAAATTAAACAATTTATTTAGTCAAAAATTGGCAAATTTAAAATTAGATTTATAGTACACATTATACTAAAAAAAAGCTAATGCTAAAATCTATTCCTTTCTAGATACGAGTCTGTATGATCAAGTTTTATTGTATTTACTTAATACGAGTATAAAACTTAAAATAAACTTGTTAATACCAAATAGCCTAACGATGTAGAGATATGAGACCCCTCCTTTCTTCGCACTTAAAGTGGAAAAAATAAACCTTGAAATATTTTCTTTCAAATATAAAAGTAAATTATACTGCAATCATTGTAAAACCTCTGTAAAATAAGCAAATTCATAATACGTTTTCTCATATTAAATCCGATAATCTCACGATATTTACCATTTGTATTAGAATACAACGTTCTGTTTGTGTTATAAATAATGTGATATATAGTTCGTTGGTACATTATCTCAATTTGACTCAGTTGTCTACAAAAATAGATAAAAAATTTCTGAAGCAACATATATCAACGTAGTTATTACAAAATGTAATGCTAATTTTTTCTCCCGGCACACATATTTGTACAAAAGTATACCAATGATACAAAATTTTCTGTAGTTTGGCCGTCTTTAGTTGGTAATGCATTTGTGGATAAATTTTTCTAATACATATAATTTAATATGTACATAAAACATTATTACCCATTATATTTTCTACGCAGAACAAAATAATCTTTTTGTGATATAATATTTATATACTTTATTTATTTATTAAACAATATTGTATCTAAAGGCGAACCCAATTACTAGTGGTGGCATATTTACAAAAGACAAAAGAAAAAGAAAAAAGAAAAAACTGACAAAGAGCGAAAATACAAAACAAACTAACCATATATAAGTAACATTACAAATACACATAAACACACACATGCAAATTAAGTGCAATAACTGAATCCGAGAAACTGTAAAAATATCAAAGTCATAAGGAAGACTATTCATACAGTTAACAATGTTATTTATGGGATTATAAAAACCATAATTAGGTCGATGGTAATTGACATGTAAAGAAAATAAAGATAATAGTTCACTATACAGTCTATGTTGTCATGAATTTATGTTTTTGGATACACAGCAACACTCTCACGAACTGCTTCGATATTTTATGTTGAACGACTTGTTGAAGGACGGCCAGAGTGTTCAGGATCCAGTCTCCCTGAATTTTTCAATTAATCTCTTCATACTTCACTATTCCGACCATATTTTGTACGTTAATTATAAACTGTAGCTGCCAAACCTTCATTATTTTAAAAATATTGCTCAAAAATTAAAACGCATTGTTCATTCCTGTAGCGCTACATTTCTAATAACCCTGACCCTGAACTATCAGCTGTCTTTTTTTGCCGAATAAATGGCACAAAAATTAACGTGAATTAACTTTTTTAAAATGTGTTAGAATATTGTATTTTTTCCACCACTTCTTTGTACCTATTTTCGGAGCACCCTGTATTTCAACATACCTTCTTATTAATAAATATTAAATAATATACTTTAAAAAGATATACATATTGTAATATGGTATATACCTAACAGGTGGTATAATTTAAATGTTAATTTAACGCTCATTTGTACGCATATCTGAGCATCTCCAAAAATTGATACACTCTCTGAAGGTCAATATGATTAAATAGTATTTAAGTACAACTGTACTGGCGAAAAGTGACGTATTCATAATTTAATAGAATTACCGATAAAAATAACGCTACTAATAATACAAAGCTAACAGTGTTGAATTGTATTCTGTTACTTCATATAGGTTTCATAATCTTACATCACGATGAACTTACACTAAAAATACCGGCAGTAAATATTTGCAATTGATAATAAAATAATAAAACAATAATTAAGTTTTTATTGTATATAACTATGAACTAATCTGGATTTTTTGCAATCGTACTCCGACGATCAACCACAGCACTAGTGATACCCACTTTCGAATACATGAAACCGCAAAATGAATTTCCTCCTACGAGTGATGGATGTTTTGATATTTAACCTTCTTTGGATGTGCTATGTAGTATACAACAGGATTATATCAATAGTAAAACGGTAAGTAATTTATCTATTTAAATACTTTGGCAGTACATTATTAGAAATAGTAAAGCAATATTACAATAAAATATAGAAGATATATTCAAAATATGTCAAAATATCTACAGAATTTGTAAGATGTTTTTCAGTTTTGTGAAAAATTAAGCAAACACAATATATTTTCTATGACTTACAAAGTAAATATTTTCGGAGGACTTATAAAAAAATTTTATTGAAACCACTTTTAATTTATTTGCACATGGTGTATCCTTATGACAAACTTTCAATAGAAATTCCTCTAGGCAAAATAAATACAAAAATAGACACAACTTTTTTTATATAAACACAATTCCTAGGGTTCTAGGATCGTTCGAAGTTTCAATACCAGTTTTTCATCAATTATTAATGAACTATTGAATTTATAGACTCCGAACTTATTACAGTGTACTCTGTTCATAGCTAGCTGTTACTACATGTAAAATTTGAAAAAACTATCTAAACCTGAAGGGTTTCAACTATCAGATACAAGTTTTTTTAACGTTAAACAGAGCCGCCCTTTATATATCATTTTCAACAATAGTCCAATTAACTAAGCCTTTAAATCGAAATTTTGCCAACTTGGCTGAATTTTTGATATGAGTTAGTTTAAGGTATATTATAACAATAAGTGAGAGTAATTTTTTGTTCAACCCCCGGCCAAGGGTGGAAAAAGATAAAACAAAGGGCTTTTTCAAGATAACTCAAAAAGGGTAAGAGCTAGAAAAAAAAGTTTTTCATGAAAGTTGTAAAGCAGACAATTCTACATAAAAATGGCCCCTTAACTTTTTCTTGTACTATTACAATTAACAGAGTTAGGGAGGCTAGAAGTTAAGGGAAGATTTCAGAAATTTAAAAAAAATCATAAACAGAAAAATGATTGAATTTTGTAATTTTTTTTTCAATCTGCTCTAAAATATGTAACTTTTCTTTTCAGAGAAATAGATATATTTTTTAATTTTTAATAAGAAAGTTATAACAAAAAATCTAATTTTTAATCGTTAATTTTAATGATTTAACAAAATTAAATTTCTGAAATCTTCCCTTAACTTCTAGCCTCCCTAACTCTGTTAATTGTAATAGTACAAGAAAAAGTTAAGAGGCCATTTTTATGTAGAATTGTCTGCTTTACAACTTTCTAGCTCTTACCCTTTTTGAGTTATCTTGAAAAAGCCCTTTGTTTTATCTTTTTCCACCCTTGGCCGGGGGTTGAACAAAAAATTACTCTCACTTTTTGTTATAATATACCTTAAACTAACTCATATCAAAAATTCAGCCAAGTGGACAAAATTTCGATTTAAAGGCTTAGTTAATTGGACTACAAAAACTGTTGAACCTTTTGAAAGAATAATAACTTTTTGGTTCCAATTTCTCAGCAATGAACACAGCTATGGAAAAGTTAGATCTATTCATTTCATTCAAATAAACAATTTTTTATAAAACATTAAATCAAATTTGGTGATGATTGGTTTTCGAGCCTTTAACCGTGAACTATTCATTCTACAAAACACAGAAGAAATACAAAAATTTTATTCCCAAATGGTCTATACGAATCTGTAACAAAATGATTTATCCAACTTTTTGGAAGTTGCACGTCCTCAAACCCCTTCTAATTGCGACGCAATTGATTTATCTGTTGTTCAAATTTTATATACAGGGCTAGTCAGTTCGGAATTACTTAACAAAATTGTTTCCTTGCAGAGGTGATGATATAAAAGAAGAAAGTACTAATCCCCAATCCAACAGTGAAGAAAACTGCAAAAGGCACTTTATACATTTGTACACGACTTCAGGCAGTAAAGGAAGGCCAGTGTGCTATATGGATGTCTACGAAATGTTCTCACCCATGGATGAGAAAAAGTTGCGTCACGCTGCTTCTAGGGGTTTTCCGAACAAAACATATTTCAGGTACAATCAGGGCAAACTAAGTAAGAACAACAACTCTCAAGGATGGATGGAATATTCCACATTGACACTATAAAGTGATTGTTTGAAAATTAAATATTATTTAAATTTAATATAGGTTTAGTCTGTGATATAGAAGTCTAGTCAGTATTAAATTTAAATTATGAAATTATTTTAGATACGCAGTTTACAATAGTTAAAAATTTAAAAATAAATTCTGTAGTTTAATTTAGTACAATATAGTCAATTAATTTACAAGCTTTAAGGACAATAATTTCAACATATGGATCCAATAAATGAAACAGTTAAAGTAATATTGTTTTATTTTCAAATAGGCGTTGGAACTTGTTCAGTTTTATTATTTATTTAAATTTTATAAACATATTTCTTAAAAAGAAATATTATAAGTTGATTTTGTATTTAATTGGGTCATTCCAATCTAGTTTAAAACAACATTTCAATTAAATTGAAACTTAGACTGATAACATATGAGAAATATACTGTACTTAGAAAACGACTTTCTTAGTTTTATCGATACAGATTTTGTGCGATATTATCTGTTTGTTCTGCCTCCAGTTGTTGACAAGAATAAAGTTCATTTTGTGACTCATCTCTAACGATTTACAAGGATTATATTGTAATACTGGATATCGCCCAAATTGTAAATTAGTTTTAACATAACATTTGCAAAATTTCATAAACAAATCATTTTTCACTTGACTTCCGGATAACCAAAAATAGTACGCCCTATATTTTTATGCTTTTTCGGAACAAAACACTTCTAATATGTTGATTTAATTAAAATTCATCAAAGTAAATATTTTTATCTTTCTCGGGAATGTCATATCAATTTGTTTTACATGGAAATTTATCAGTAAAGTTTTAATTTTAGCGAGTGACGAAAACTTTAAATTTTATATCTCCTAAAGTTATTTTTTCTAAAAATAGATTATTTTTCTAACTTAAGCAACGTAATGAGTCAATACGGTAATTACACATTTCTTAAGAACTAACAGATATCCAATACATCTAGATATTCAGACAAAAATCACATAAAATTTTATTCAATAGATTCGGATTTAAAAAATAAAATTATGAAATAAATTTTAACTAAAACAGGGAGATTTTGAAGTACCTATGTATATTCAATTTCTTTTAATGTAAATTGAACAGCAGCAGAGAATATGTAGGTAGTTACTATTTGATTAATTTGTTTTTGTACTAAACCAACTTGTTTGTTGTTTATTTATAAAACACGAAACAACTAATTTATTTAGTCTCCAGAATTAATTATTTCGCTTTGGTTAATAAATACCTAAATTATTTTCCTTGAATTAATTAATATTTTCGCACTAGCAGATTGTGGTCCACTTTGATCTTTTTTGCTTTTTAACTTTTTTTTAACAATAAATATTATTTTAATAGCCATGTTCTTTTATATTAAAAATTAATTTCTTTAATACCTATGAACAGGTATATTCATTTCATCTTAATACAATTTTGTTAATGTTGTTTACTTGTATTCAGTATCATCAAAATACGTTTATTTAAAAACAACGGATTGTTTGGGTTTTATACAGGTTGATAAGATCACCAATTTTTGGAACTGCTGGTAAAATCTTGTTACAAGAAAATTTATAAAAATATTTAAACCACGCCATTTACAGTAATCAGAAATTTATTATTGAAACAAAAGAAAATAATAACATTCTAGTTCTGCAAAATAGAGAAATAAAATATGTATGTAAGTAATGTGAACTACTATGAACCTCAAAACTGTAATGAATGAACGTTTTAAATTTTATAAAGCACGACGTATTGAAGTATACAGAGTGGTTCCAAATTTCCTCCCAATATTTTCAGAGCGAATAGTACATAAAAAGTCAGTATCTTTTTAAATTATCCTTGCTTCCAAAATAGTTACTCATCAAGGGTGTTATAATTCTGTTGTCCTGAGATCAACGTTAATTTAGCTCGAGAGCCTCATCTAAAGGATGAATGTCGATCTAGGACAATATAGTCCAGTGAAAACTACAGAAACTTTACTCCGGTTAAATCAAGACCATTGAACAGCACAAAATATGAAATATTTATTGAATAAAAATTGGATATTTCTACCACACTTAAAAGAAAACGGAAATAAATAACCCTTTGTTCCAAAAGGGTCAGTCAAAGAGTTGATTTTATAATTTTAGTCAAAAATCCGCAAATAAATAATTATTTTTATTGAAAGCTATGGTACCTGAATAGAACCTAACCGCAGAATAAAAAGAAGAAGAAGAAGAAGAAGAAGAAGAAATATTCCATGGACATTAATTTCTTAACGAAAATAGTAACATTTCCCGTTTTTCTCGCCTTATATCGTTTATAAAGATGATATTTAAATTATACATTCCGAAGAAAGCCATAGTATTTTGAAAGTACCAAGTTCCAAAGTACCTTAAGTACCAGATGATATTTATCTCTTACATAAAATAGTTTTTTATGGTGTTTGCTAGTTAAAATACCATTAATTCAAAATAATGCTTCAAATGTTTCACTATTGTGGGGAAATATAAAATAGATGTTTTATGTTTCATTGAGAGTAAACGGAAAAAAGAGCAAATATTTTTCCTTACTTAAAGAAACAGTTAAAAAATACAATAGCAAATGTACCTTCAATAATTAATTGAAGAATACTTAAAATTATTTTTTTATTAAAATAAAGAAGAACTTCATCAACGCTTTTTGTTGGAGCCGGTGGCTGGGTTCGAAACTGTAAAAATGCATGGAAAATGGAGAAATGTATCTGTGCATACAAGAGTATCTCTTCTAAGACTAGAGTGTCATCCACTATCATTTTAGATTCAGTTACGAGGTCGGGTGAATCGTGTGAATAGCTGGATTGTCAAAGTACTAGTGGTCAAATTTTCCCTTCAAGAGTTTCAAGAAACTTGGAAAACCTTGGACAATATAATTTTTCACGAAAATTGTACTTATAAATTTGCTAAAGAATGTATATTTCTTTATTAATTGTTAAAAATACATGTGTTTCTTCCGGGCTTCATCGTGACTCAAAAAATTTAATAAATTAGCGCGCTTAAACTTAACGCCTAAGTCATAATAAGTATTTATGGTAACCGCATTCAAGGTGAATTAAATAAATAATAGATAAGCGAAAAATAAATATATATATATATTAATTGAAAGGGCGAAAGCAAATATAATATTTTTTATAACTTCACATTCACAAAAATCAACTGGTCTTGCAAAATATAATCGTAACACTCAATGTGACTCCTAACTTATATAAGTAACAGTGTAAGTACCTACTATAAGTATTTGTAATATAAATATTTGAAATTAAGTTTTTAACAGTAAATTGAAATTAATGATTAATATTGACTAATAAGCAATTTTATGTTTATAATTTCTGTGTGTACTAAAATACAGTGATAATACATTTAACAGGTAGGTTATTGTTTTTCTGATTCAAAAGTCCTATAATCGATACAGTAGTTTTTAGTCCAGTATTTTGAATTTTTAATGAAAAACCTGTGTTTTCTATCAAAATTACTTCCTGCGTGAATATTGGGAGACCCTTTAGAATATCTTAGGCCTGCACAACACGAACATCACAGTTTTCTGTTTGAAATTGTTACCCTATAGTACTTTGTCCGTAATATATGCAACCAAAAATACACAATGGCTTCCATGAACACTAAATTAGTAAAGGAAGTGTTTAATTCACATTTCATATAAGCTATGTAACTCATACCCTTTGGTTTTTATCAAATTACGTAAATAATGTATTTATTTATTTATTTATTCATTTATTTATACGTATTACACACGTCCATAGTCCATAGAAAACAAAACGAATTGAATAAAAGTATGTCATTAATACGTGTATACAATAAAACCAAATACACATAATAAAAATTAATAAATTATTTTTGACCGGGTCTAAGGAAATGACTTCTAAAAAACGTAAACAAGTTATTAAAGTGAAAGTATTTTGTATATTAATCTAAACCCATAATTTGTCAGTTTCCAATACCCTTCTCTACATTACATATATACTCGTTTTATGTGTAATATCAACGCATCTTATACACAAGTGTAGGCAATCATTAAAATCAAATTAAACAAATACAGGGTGGTAGAAGTTTGATTGCCTTAATTTTAACAGACGATAAAATACATAAAAATAAACAAAAAACCTTATATGACATGGGTCCTTAACTCAACCATTTCCGAGGAAAACATTATCAAAATCTCCAACTTGATGAATCAAAAATTCGATTAATTAAAGGATATTGACATAACTGCCGGCATAGAATAACATAAAATACAATGTTTATGACTTTTTTGAACTTCTTTATGCTTAATTCTAAAAAATAAATTTAAAATTCTATAAAATTCATATCGAGCAATGTGACAACAGCGCGGCGGTTTATTAACACGAGGTACTAAGGTGTCCAGCATGACGCAATTCAGTTGGTATCTGGAATTGGACCGTGTCTGCGTGTTTTTTGCGTACCACTATTTCCTTTTCCTGAGGTGTTTTCCAGCGAGTGCGCGAAAATTGGATTCGAAGGTGTCGTGCGCACATCGAAAATGGTGATGAACATTTTGAGCATATGTTGTAGTTTGTTTTATACTTGTGCGTTTTGCATTTTGGTAAGTACCTAATTTATTTTTAATACGTATGATTATTTGGGTGACGTGAATCTTTAATAACATATTTTCAAATTCATATTCTGGTTAAAAGATAAGTTCCTGTTTTAAGAGATTCATAATTGCTAAAATTCCAGCTAAAATTTAAGCACAACATTATCTTCGTACTACAAAATCCATACATTTTATTTTATTTATTTTAAAATTGGAAAACAATTGTCTTGAAATTTACTAAATGTTTCACAGTAATAGTTGTTTACATTTTTTCCGTAGGACAAGTCTGCTGCGTGCACACATGGTATGCGCCAGGTATGTAGCGTTAGGTCAAGCGCTGTTATCACGTTGTGATGAAACTCCCCAATATTAATACTCGCTGTATTTGTTAATCTTACGCCCCTGTAATATACAACTTTTTTGTTTATTTATGATTACTCTATCTCATGCTAAAGCAATGGCAGTCAAACTTCTTACACCCTATATAATCTTATACATGTTTAAATGAATAACCAATTCTATCAATTCATCTATTCATAATTTCAGTACCCATATGAATTTATAATAAAACCACTTGTTGATTACGAATATAAATAAAATTTATTAAAATTATAAAATACAAAATATAAATTGACAATATATATTCTATAATTTCCATCTAGTAATAATGTCGTTTTAAGCAGCATGGCAATATATCTAAGATGCCGAATAATATTTCAGCAAAGGCCAACAAAGTAGTCAATGAATTTAAAATCATTTCCAGCTTTAATACAGGGTACTGTATAAAAAAGGAGTAGAATAACGCTGCTATTGTCACGAAAGTCAGAAGGAGGGTGGCGGCCGTAATCAGTTCTAAAAAAATACATTATCAAAAAATAATTTTACCCTTATTAAGTATTTTAAAAGGGTTATTAGGGTGATGCTAAAAATTCGCTTTCTGAATACACTGATTTATTATTATTATTAATATATGTTTGTAGATTTTCAAATATCCACAAGAAAATAACAAAGAAGTATTATTTAAAAAACAAATATCGTTCCACAAAAAAAAATTCATGTACTTTTTAACATCGTAAGATACGCCCTGTATTTTGCCTCGCTGAAGGCGACAGAACCATCAGAAATGGTCTATCACGTCATTATTTTCCCACAAATAAAGCTCATATTAAAAGCATTCCATTAAAAAATGTAGATACTGTCTGAGTAAAGTTAATGACTTAGTTCAGACTTAAATAATTTTAGAAGGAATTTGAGGGATGAACTCACAAAACCTTGTGGACACAAATAAAATAGTGGATACAACGTACTTCGCCTTTCTTCTTTGAATCTTCTGAACAACAAAATCTTCACCAGTTCCGCAATCAGCTTGGTAAACACAACCGCACCATCCCGCAAAATATCCGGTGTGTTTATGATGCTGTTGTATTTGGCAGCCGTCATTATGGATTCACAGGTGGCAAATACCGGGTAGTAAAACATGTTGAGGTGGATCAAGCACTCAAACATTAGCTCGGTGTCTATGTTCATTCTCGTTTCAAGCCAGTTTCAGTAAGACCAAAATCAACGCCGAAGTACATCGCCTACAAGTAAGCAAAGTTATTTTAAGTTGGATTAATTTGTATTTTATTTTTAGACACCAAATGTAAATTTTACGGAAGCGTGGTGAAATGCTGGAAATGTAGATTGAAGTGATCGTGGTCAATAGAATTACTTCAAGTCGATTTCATTGAAAAGCAGCGTGCCACAGGTAACGAAAAAAATCGAAAAACTATATATAACATGTAGAAAATATATATACAGCTTATAAGTAATAAAGTATGCGTATATCGCCTTTTGTTTTCAAGATATAGAACGTTAAAAGTTATTTTTTTAATGGATTTAATATGTCATTCATTATCAAAATTCTTTATGTAATATTGCTATTACATTACGTCAATTTTACAGAACGTAAATTTAGTACGAAATTGTTCAATACTCTTACTCAGTTCTTCGCGGTAAATGGTGTATTAAACGTTTTAGAGGAACCAAAGACAATATGACTCTGAAATTTTCGTTACGGGGGTTATCAGATATGTTCTCTACAATGAAAATAATGCCATCAACGTAACACTTCAGATTATACGGAAAGTAGCTGCCAACTTCGTTATTTTAAATGGAACACCCTATATATTATTACATTATCGACAAGATAAATTAAAAATAAGTCAACATTGGTAAAGCTTCCCTATACCTAAATCTAACCATTTTCGAGATAATCGACATTTTATAAAAATTTTGACAGATGCAAGCGTTTCGAAAATTCCTTATATCTTCCTTCGTTCTGGGAGCTTTTACATGCTTTTCGGAATACACAAAGAACATATGATGCGGTACCTTCCGCTATCAAAATTACCTGAAGAAAATTATCATAAGTGTCTCATATTTCACGTTAAATTTTGAAAACTTAAGACCGACAAAGCTTTTTAAATTCAAATGGAACACCCTGTATCTTTCTGCATCATATTATAGAAAATCAAATTCTCTTTTCACCTATATAGGCATTGTAGGGGTTACAGTTGCAATTTTCTCGGATATTTGCGGTTAACTTGCATTCTCAAGAATATTACGTTAAAAATATCGTGAAATGTGCACATATACCGCAGAAAGAGCGAAAAGGATTCGGCATTTTCAACATAAGTTTACAATAAACATGTGATTTGGAATAGTTCACGAATTGACCGTATCGAAAACTTTTTGAATGTAACGAGAAATTTTTTAAAACGGTTTAGAAAATACATTGAAGTATAGTCTTTCCGATATCAATTGAAGAACCAAGAGGTTGACGCAGCAACTCGGCATTTAATTACTTGAAAAACTTGTTCCCATATTTATTTAGCCATACCCATATACATAAATTGCCCAGCAGTGCAGTGCAGCAATGCGGAATTTGGTGTGATTCAGGTAATTTTAATTTATTATAGACACCTTCTATAATCATTCATATTACAATTGGGAAAGGGAGAAATAAAAAGGATATTCTGTTTACTAATATTATAGCAACATAGCATTTTGGAGACCTTTTGAAACGGAACAAAACGAAATTTACCATCAATATAATAAAACTGTTTGAGGACATAAATAATTAAAATATGTTGTTGGCCAAATAAACATTTATAATGGAAATTTTCTACACATTATATACAAATTATATACAAATTATTATAATTTTTTACCTTTAGCAGAAAACTTTTTTAGGGACGCCTATGGAGTCATTAAATTTTATTGCCAGTCGTTTTTTTTACATGTTCAACTAACTTCGGGAAGACTATAAATGTTGTTACTTTGATTATTTAAATATGAATATTTTATTATATATTTGATTCCAACATAATTTTTATTCAGGCATTTTCATACCTTCTAAATTTATAAACTGAAACAAAAGCTTAAAAATAAAAAAAAAATCAACTGTGAAACAAGTTTAATTGTAATATAAATCAGTCTGTTATTATATTATGCAATGGTTTTTTGTGAGACAGATATACAGGGTGATTCAGCTACTTAGTCAGATATTTTAAAATCTTTAAAAAGTGACAGCAAACCAAGCATTGCCAACTTGATCTTCGTATCTGTTTCAGCAAGTATATCTAATAAGCCACCGTATCTATAACAAAACATTCAAACCGCACGTCCCCAAAAAATTTGTTCTAGTTCTTACTGGGCTACAATTTATACAGCGTGGTAAAAAAGTTCTGCATAAAATTCAAATTTTCATTAAACAATTTTTTTCGAAAAACGGTGAGACCCGTCGATTTTTATTTGATCCAGGGCACCTTATTGTTATGTGGAAAATTTTTTTTTCGATAATCCACTTACGGCAGCGATGACATAATTTTTTTTTAAATGACAACGCATATTATTTTCGTTCAAAATTGATGACAGTGATAATTATCTAAATAACGGTGTGAAAATTTCGATGTCTTACATAACAATTTTTTTTTAGAAAAATTCACCTTAAGTTCTTGAATGCAATAATTTGCTGTTTACGGATCAAATGCCTTAGAAAAAAATTTATTTGGCAGAAAGCATTTCAGATAACTTAAGTTGCAACTGGTGTTATGTAATATTTGCGGAATTATTCATCAGATATTGTCAGGATCCTGATTAAACTGCAAAATTTAGAACCAAGTTCAACCGCATAAAATCCAAATAGTATGTAGCAAATTAAGGTCGACTTTTTGTCTTCGAGTTTGCCGATAAATTCTTCAAAAAAAAAAGATCCAAAGAAATGTTTACTTGAAAGGAGTAGATTACCTGAAATATTGAAGACTAAAAATCAGTACCGATTTAACATTCTTTG